>NC_134910.1:3045079-3047579 GCF_041734735.1 Babylonia areolata | reverse complement strand
AGTCTTCCAATCTGTCCTTGTGACAACAAAAACAGTAACGATAAGACACAACAATAATAACGATAGTAAATACTACCACTACTACTACTACTACTACTACTACTAATGATGATGATGATGATGATGATTATAATACTAATCAATGGACCATCATCATCATAAAAAGAGAGAGAGAGAGAGAGAGATAAACTGTACCGCGGGTCCCAACCATGTCAAAGGTAACTTGCCTGAAGGCGAAATGAATTTTGTCTTGAATACGGCCCCAGCAGTGGTGCCTAAGTGGGCTGTCTGGATTCCATGAATTCTCTGTAGATTCCTAAGGAGCTGTTGCAGTACCAGTGGAGCCAGCTGCATTGCTCGGTTCTAACTTTTTGACAGTTACACGTGACTAAATGCCTACCGTTGACCGAACTACGCCATTGGTCAGTTCCATACTACACGACAGTTAGTAGCGGGGTTACGACCATAATGGGCTCTTCCGTCCGAGTAATGCAACTGGCTCCTGGCAGGTGACTAGCAGCTACTTCCTCACCAACAACAATCAAAGGTTGGGCACCTGCTCTTTCATTTTTGACTCACTTGTGTAAACAAAGTGAGTCTATGTTTTAACCCGGTGTTCGGTTGTCTGTGTGTGTGTGTGTGTCTGCGTGTCTGTGTGTCCGTGGTAAACTTTAACATTGGCATTTTCTCTGCAACTACTTTGTCAGTTGACACCAAATTAGGCATAAAAATAGGAAAAATTCAGTTCTTTCCAGTCATCTTGTTTAAAATAATATTGCACCTCTGGGATGGGCACATTTTTTTTTTTTTTTAATGAAGCCTAATTATATGCAAAGTGCATTTACTGTTATATTTATATTTTTTGTATTCTCTAAACTTGGCACTTTGAGCTGATATTCTGACCCAACAACAAGAGCAGTCATTATTATCATTTTTTTGTTCAAACAGGAACTTCTTTTGCTAAGCATGGAAGTTTTATTTATTTTGCAAATTTTGGTGCAGTTGTAAAAAAAAGGGAAATTACTCTGTAATTAACGCTAGTGGATTTAAATTGCTTTAAACTGATCTTTCTCATCTTAAACATTACATTTTGAAATTATACTCAATACATAAAAAGCTTGGATTTTTTTTAAGTGTATCACAAGTGAGTCTTGAAGGCCTTGCCTCTCTTGTTTAGTACATGTGAGGCAGCGTGTAACAGATCAGTACGCACTCTCTGCTGACACATACTGGAATTGAAACAACCATGTTACTCTCCTAACGCAGAACAGAATACTGTTTTACCCACGAAGAGAGAGAATATAAGTATTCTGTATTCTGTCCTCCTCCTCCACCTCCTCCACCCCTCCCTCCCCGCCGCCCCCCACCCCACCCATTTTTTCTTCTTTTTTTTTTCTTCCACCCAGCACGCCAGAACACGGATGCAGAAGTCGGACGGCGGGAGGGCGGATCCCTTGGTGATTGTGGACCTCATCGTGGACCTCATGTTCATCGCGGACATTCTGGTGAACTTCCGCACGACGTACGTGGAAAACGGCGAGGTGGTGAGTGACAAGCACAAGATTGCCGTCAACTACGTGAAGGGCTGGTTCCTGATCGACACCATTGCTGCCATTCCTTTTGATCTGCTGCTGTTCGGGTCTGGCACTACTGAGGTGAGTGCGTGTAGGTGTTGGGTGTGGGTGGGTGGATGGGTGTGAGTGTGGGTGTGGGTGTATGGGTATGGGAAGGGGGGAAGGGGGGTTGTGGATGTGAGTATGGGTGTAGGTGGGTTTGTGGGTGGGTGGAATGATGATGATGATGATGATGTGTGTGTGTGTGTGTGTGTGTGTGTGTGTGTGTGTGTGTGTGTTTGAGTGCGTAAGTGCGTGTTTATACTTTCTATATATATATACATCAGTGCATGAATGCGTATGTGCGAGTATATATGCATGTATATAAATATGTATGTACGTATGTATGCATGTTTGTTTGTTTGTTTGTGTCCGGGAAGTCCGTTGTTTATGAACAGATGATGATGACGATAACGATGACGGTGACAATAACGATGATGATGACGATGGCGATGACGATGACGTTGAGGATGAGAATGACGACGACGATTACCACGACAACGACGACGATGATGACGATGATTATGATGGATAATGATGAAAGTAATGGTAGATTTAGTTTCTTGGTGACATTGATAAGTAAGTTCACAGCAAGGTTGGATGCGACTTAACGAATATGCTTCAAAGATACAAAAACCAGTCTTGTTGCAGTGAAGGCGGAAAGGATTTAAAGGGGGTTTGGGAGGCGGGGGAAGGTTTTGGGGGGTGGAGGTGGAGACCGAGCATGATATATTTCTGCCCAATTTCTTGATTCAGAGTGATACTGTTACTTCCTTGAACGGAAGTGTATGTTTTCCTTCATGTCATTTGACGTCTTTTTTCTTTGCTGTAACTCCATTCCCAGTCAGGTCAGGGGCATAGCCCTTGCTACTGGTACCATGTAACCC
>NC_134910.1:3035079-3040079 GCF_041734735.1 Babylonia areolata | reverse complement strand
ATAGTCGATCTGTTACACTGATAAAAGGCCATTGAACAGTCAACAAAGATGTCTTTGAGTCACAGTTGTCACCAATAATCGATCTGTTACACTGATAAAAGGCCATTGAACAGTCAACAAAGATGTCTTTGAGTCACAGTTGTCACCAATAATCGATCTGTTACACTGATAAAAGGCCATTGAACAGTCAACAAAGATGTCTTTGAGTCACAGTTATCACCAATAGTCGATCTGTTACACTGATAAAAGGCCATTGAACAGTCAACAAAGACGTCTTTGAACCACAGTTGTCACCAAAAGTCGATCTGTTACACGGATAAAAGGCCATTGAACTGTCAGCAAAGACGTGAGTGGAGTGGTGACCCGGTATTTCAGTTTCAGTTTCAGTTTCTCAAGGACGTGTCACCGCGTTCGTACAAATCCATATACACTACAACACATCTTCTAGGCAGATGCCTGACAGCAGCATGACCCAATGCCTTGAAGCATGGCACATACATTTGTCCGCCTATCAGGGTGGATTTCTACTGCAGAATTTTCCCAGAGGACAACACCGTTATTGCTGTGGGTTCTTTTTCAGTGCGCCAATCGCGTGCTGCACACGGGACCGCGTATTTATCGTCTTATCTGAAAGACTGGACGCTCAGTTTGATTTTCCAGTCAAACGTGGGAGCAAGGGTAAGAGCGGGACTCGAACCCAGATCCTCACGGACACTGTATTGGCATATAAGTGTCTTAACCACCCGGCCACCTTCCTCCTTGGTGGTGGTACGCCGTACCAGGAATCAACTGTCAACGGGTTCTGGTCCAATGTACCCACCGGGATTACAACTCCTCCTTTCCTTGAAAACCTTTTCTCTTGAAAACCGGTTATCTTCCGTCTTTCCCTTATGAGGCCTTATCCACATGGAATGAGCTTCCTGTCTTTCAGCCAAACCAATTTAGAAAACACTGTTTAATCCATCTTTCATCCAATCAAGCATGAGTGTTTAAAGGTGTATAAATAAGAGTGTGTGAGTTGTAAAAATACTTTTTTTTTTCTTAATCATAAATCTTAATGTGTTCTGTAAATATGCTTTTTTTTCCATCCGTGTTCATTTGTTTTTAAGTGCATTTAACATATTTTGGAAATGTTCTTGTTTCATGCTCTGGGCTTTTTTTTCAACTTTTTTTTTTTTTTGTTTTGTTTTGTTTTGTTTTGTTTTTTGGTTTTTTCTCAAGGCCTGACTAAGCGCGTTGGGTTACGCTGCTGGTCAGGCATCTGCTTGGCAGATGTGGTGTAGCGCATATGGATTTGTCCGAACGCAGTGACGCCTCCTTGAGCTACTGAAACTGAAACTGAAACTTTCCGACAGACCTTGAGTGGTGGCCCGGGTACTGAACGTTCTGGATGAGACGATAAACCGAGGTCCCGTGTGCAGCATGCACTTCGCGCAGGTGAAAGAACCCGCGGCAACTAGAGGGCTGTCCCTGACAAAACTGAGCGTCCCTCCCAGGGTGGAGACCGCCACCACGTCCCTCAAACAACAGCCCCCGAAGACTCTGCCGACACTGAAGACATTGACAGGACTCACCCCAAGCACGGAAGTGGAAGAGTATCGAAACTGAGAGCAGGGCATGAAAGGCCACAGACTTTGAGGCCGTTTTGTTTATATTGATGATGATGAAGGAGGAGGAGGATGACGATGACGATGTTGTCATGGAGGTCCATTTTGGTTTGGGACTGCGTGACAAGGTTGTACTCTACGCTTCCTGTCATAATGATATCCCGGCGTTAACCAGGCCCGAGAGATACAGACACTTGCAGTGTTGGTCAGGTAATTAGAGCAACACACCCAAAGACGCATCCGTGACGTGGATGACACTCGACTGTGTGGTTCCAGTCTCCCCATTTAAGCCCACAGCACACTCCACTCTGGATAGGAGCCGGCCACGTGCTGAAAAACCCACCTCCGCTGGGATTCGAACCCGCGTCCTCCCAGCCGTCAGTCCGCGACGCTGACCACTTCGCCACGGCGGCTGGTTGGCAAAACTTTTATTGAAAACATCATCATGAAAGTAAAACGAATACACGTGCAGACCGGAAAGAAAAAAAAATTAATGACGAATGGCTGGCGCTGCATCGTAGACACGAGCTCTTCCTCAGAACAGCCCAAATTTCATGCAAAGAATTCTGTTGCGATGAAAAAAAAATAATAATAATAAGATACAACGCAGTTCAATACAATATAATAAGGTCAACATAAAATAATATAATGTAAATGTCAGAAAGTTTTATTTCGTAACGTAGATCATTGCGCTGATTTTGTAACCAAGTATCTTTTACATACATTTTTTTTGTATCTTCATAGATATATGTCATTACATTGACACGACTAACAGACCGGAAGTGGTCAAACCGTGTTTTATATTCTTCTAACACCGCCGAAATGATTGAAGCACAAACACTGGCAGGCATCGAAGCGAGGTGCCCACCGCATTTCTCGTAACAGTGGTGCTTTGAGTAAAGTCTGAACTGGAAACGAACTCGCTTTGTCAGAACTTTCGTTTCTTGAAAGAACGATTGGCAGCCCCCCCCCCCCCCCCCCCACACACACACCCCCAACCCCCCATCCCCCTTCACCGCCTCCTCTGCACCCTTGAATTTTGTTCAGTCTCAGTATGTACGTGGATCACTAATTGCTGGTAGGAAAAATGGTAGACAACCAGTGGGACTTGTGATCACTGATTTGCAGTCTGACAGAATGTCGCACATGCAGTTCGGAAGGCAAGTTGACTGAAGCATTTTAACTCACTCAGTACGGCCAGTCCTCTCTTCTCCTCTACACAGACTCCTCGGATGTCCTGTGGGTGTCTGAATGACCCAACCTTTAGCTTCCGTCGTCAGAATTGTGGTATTCTTTGTCAACATTCACCTCTTCAGTATAAGAGCCTTCCGCTTGCAAATATTTTGATGATGGTAATTGGGGTGAAACGCTGTTAACGTCGTCTCTTTCGCCGTTCGTATGGAGAGAGTTAAACGAGGGGAGGATTGGGATGAAACCAGTCCTTCACCGCTACTACTACTACTACTACTACTACTACCTCTACCACTACTACGAGCACTACTACTACTACTACTACTATTTCTACTGCTACTACTACGACTAATACTGATTTAGTAAAAGCATTGTCATAATTACCACCGGACAATGGTATTTGATATGGGTTTTTGTTGTCGTTGTTGTTGTTGTTGTTATGGGGAGTTGTTTTTCTCTTGCGTTATTGATCCTTCCGACCCCACCCTACCCCCCACCCCACCCTCACCCCCACACACCCACCTCCTTACAGCTCATAACCATCTCCGCCTAGCCGTCTTCAGATGTGAGAGGCTTTCAAGTCAATCATGGCAGTGTGTATTTTAGCTTCTTCAAGTTCCAGCCAGCCTCTTCCTACCGCTTGATCCTGTATGATGGAACTCTACAGCAAGTCCCTCCAGAGTGTTTTTTCTTCTTTTTTTTTCTTTTTTTCTTTGATTTTTAAATGTTTATCCTTGTACCAGAGATATCACAGTATAACATGAAATATGTCAAAAGCGTGACAACCGCCATCACATATCGGTTATTCGTTTACATGAATACCACATGCATTCTGGAAAGAACACGGTTTTAAAAGCTGGATGGATATAGGGGGTAGTCAACACACAACACGACACAAGACGACACGACACGACACAACTCAACACACAACACAACACACAACACAAACACAAACACCAGATAACACCACACGACACAACACCACACCACACCAAACCACACCACACTACACTACACTACACTACACTGCACAAAAAATCTATCTGTCACTCTCCTTCGTGGAAGTTGCAAAGAGACTTCTGACCCTCGCAATTGACGCCAACAGGAAGTCAATATCAGATGGCGGCCATATTTACTCGATCCATACCGTCTGTCTCTTTTCCCAGGATTCCATTCGCCGGAAGGTCTTGGGTTTCTGCTAAGTCTCGGCGAAGTCTCGGTTGGTAAGGGGAGAACAATCCAATTTGGCTTGGACAGGAACAAATAGAGTACGTGCCCCTTGCTGGGCAGGGTACTGCTTGTAAAACAGGTTCCCCTTTCGCCGGCAAGAGTGGGAACAATTGTGACAAATGAACTTCTTGCTTTTTTGGACT
Source organism: Babylonia areolata (assembly GCF_041734735.1). Lineage (NCBI taxonomy): Eukaryota > Metazoa > Mollusca > Gastropoda > Neogastropoda > Buccinidae > Babylonia > Babylonia areolata. The sequence goes on along the minus strand of NC_134910.1, from coordinate 3,035,908 downwards.
GTTGCAAATTCGTGGTCTTTGTGCCTCCCTGTCTGTCTGTCTGTCTGTCTGTGTCTTTTTGTTTGAGTCTGTGTCTGTCTGTCTGAACATGATTGTTAATGGAGTTGGAGTACTCTTCAATATCGCGTTATTTCCACTCGAGTGAAACTCGCTGGTGTGTGTGTGTGTGTGTGTGTGTGTGTGTGTGTGTGTGTGTGTGTGTGTGTGTGTGTGTGTGTGTGTGTGTGTGTGTGTGTTTGCGTGTGTGTGCTCGCGCGTGCTTATGCGTGCGTGCGTATGTGGCCTTCCACGCCCAGCTCTGATGGTGACTTCAGTCTTTATTTTCCCCTCCACTTCCACGACCGCAGTGAGTTTCTGTCAGAGTCTTTGTCGTCTGCACATTCACGAGAGACTTTCCATAGAGGCAGATGGTGGTGGTGTTCATTCTAGGGCGCGACGTTGGCTTCGCGACTAAGCCATTATTGTCACCGGCAGGGGAATTGTTGTTTGTGGACTGTGTCCTGAGCAGCACGAACCAGAGCAGGCTTCTATTGAACACCACCGAATGACTCAGCAGCTGCGCAGGGTCTCCTCTGGTGTGTGGCCTCCAGATGACTTAACTTTGATAGCACCCTGCGGACTGATGGCGCTGGGGGCGGGGCTGTGGCAGACGAACCTGGGTGTGGCCGGCTGTGTGGGTGGGAAATCGGGATGGGCGGTGTGGGAACATTTCCTGAAACCATGGGGCAGAAAAAAATTAAAGGAGAAAGAAAAAACATGAGCATATCTCAGAAACAGATTGACTGGATAGAGATATAGCTTGGTGCATCAGTGTCAGAGCCATCAGTTC
>NC_134910.1:3015079-3030079 GCF_041734735.1 Babylonia areolata | reverse complement strand
AGCCAGTGGAGATGGTGCGAAATAATACATGATACATACGTACAGTAAACAGCTGGCGGGCGGGCCATGACTGGAAGCACACGACACGCAAGGGGTGCTGTCTACATTCACCAGTGTGTGTGTGTGTGTGTGTGTGTGACTGGGACATTAAACAAAATCCCTCCTTCCTCCTCCACGCACGGGGTGTCTGAGGGGACAATGTGGCTTAACGACCCAGCGGCAAAAGCCCTTAAACAAGGTCAAGTTGCTCGGGTTTTCCTGGGGCCTTGAGTCTGCCCCCCCCCCCCCCTCCCCCCCTCCTCAGTCCCCTGGTTTCAGCCTTGAGGGCTGGTTCGTCGTCTTTATCCGCCCCCCCCCCCCCCCGGACCCTCCTCCGTCTCCCCCCCCGCCCCCCGCCCCCACGCGCCCCTCTCCCCCCTCCAACTGCCAAGACAGCATGTTGATTAGTTCAGTTCACAAGATCGAGTCTTTCGAGACGAGACTTTGAACAAATTGTGTTGGGTCACAGTCGCTTCGGAATAAAGTTCCGACGATCTAGAGATTTCTCTATGTGAAATTCGGGCTGCTCTCCCCAAGGAGAGCGCGTCGCTACACTACAGCGCCACCCTTTTTTTTCTTCTTCTTTTTTTTCCTGCATGCAGTTTTATTTGTTTTTCCTATCGAAGTAGATTTTTCTACATAATTTTGCCAGGAACAACCCTTTTGTTGCCGTGGGTTCTTTTAAGTGCGCTAAGTGCATGCTGCTCACGGGACCTCCAGACCACCAGTCAAGGTCTAGTGGAGCCGTGATTCGAACCAGCGCGCTCAGATTCTCTCGCTTCCTAGGTGGACGCGTTACCTCTAGGCCATCACTCCACATGGATAAGTCTTTGGGAGTGTTTCTCAAATATCATGTCGAACACTCCAAGCGTCTGGTATCTTTCGGGCCTGATTGACGCCGGGTTGTATTATGAAGAGAAAGCGTAGAGGACAGACGTGTCATTCATCATGAATGCAGCAACAACAAATAAAATAATAATAATAATAATAATGGATACTTATATAGCACACTATCCAGAAGTCTGCTCTAGGTGCTTTACAAAAACGCTTTGTTAACATAAAACATTATATCTATGTTACATACACACACCAAAATGTGACTACACACACACACACACACACACACACACACACACACACACACACACACACACACACACACACACACTGCATACATACATTTTAACAATACATGTGTATCTAACACATACGCACACATAGGCAGGCACAAACTTACATAAACTCACGCACACACAATACACATTCATATACATGCATGTAGTTATGTACACATACATATGTATACACACATAGTCAAGCACAGCTAACGCATAGGAAGTGGACCTGCTACAATTGAACTTACTGCTGAGGGAAAAGGTGAGTTTTGAGACGAGATTTAAAAGATGCGAGGGAATCAGAATGACGGAGGTTATCAGGGAGAAAGTGCCATGCCATGCTCTCATGGTAACCTCAGTTTTGATCCTCCTCCACTTCCAGCTTGGGGCGAGTCCTGTCAAGGTGTTCAGCGTCGGCAGATTCATGTGTGTGTGGGGGGGTGTGGGGGGGGGGGACTGTCGATGGATGGGACGTTGACGGTCTCCACTATGGGGTTCGGTTGGGGGGTGGGTGGGGTAGGTGTGGGGGGCGGGAGGGGGGGGGGGCGCTCACTCAGTCCGATTCTGCGATTGGGGGTGTTGTCTTCAATAGCTGGGGCTTAAGTATGGGATGCGCTGCGTATGATGAATCAGAACAGGCACTACCGAACACCACCGAAATGACTCAGCAGCAGTGCAGAGTCTCCCCTGGTGTGTGGCCTCCTGGCGACCTAACATCGATCGTACCCTGCAGACTACTACCGGCGCTGAGACGGAGGCTGTCGGGCCTGGGTATGGCTGTAGGTGGGGGAGGGGGTGAAGGGGGGGGGGGGGGGGTTGGAATGAGCGACGTGGGAGTAATGCCACTGAAACGGTGCAGATGATGAAGCAGCAAAAAAAAAGGAAAAAAAAGATAATAATAAATGAGTAATAAAAAGAGCTGGGCCAAACCTTTCAGATTAATATGAAATCAAGTGCTAATCATGTAAGATTGATTTGTAAGGTTGATTTGCGTCACTTCAAATCAAGGCTCTGAAACGAGTTCAGGGCACATACTAATTCTCTCTCTCTCGGTCTCTCTCTCTCTCTCTCCCTCGCTCCCTCCCTCCCTCCCCCTCCCTCCCTCTCTCTCTCTCTCTTTCTCTTTCTCTCTCTCTTTCTGTGATCTGTCTCTCTGTCTCTGTCTCTCTCTTATCTGTCTCTGTATCTCTGTCGGTCGGTAGGTCTCTCTCTCTCTGTCTCTCTCTTTCTCTCTCTCTCTGTCTCTGTCTCTCTCTGTCTCTGTCTCTCTCTCTCTCTCTCTCTCTCTCTCTCTCTCTCTCTCTCTGTCTCTGTCTCTCTCTTTCTCTCTCTCTCTCTCTGTCTCTCTCTCTCTCTCTCTCTCTCTCTCTCTGTGTGTGTCTCTGATCTGTCTCTGTCTGTCTCTATGTCGGTCGGTAGGCCGGTCTCTCTGTCTCTCTCTGTCTCTGTCTCTCTGTCTGTCTCTCTCTCTCTCTGTCTCTCTCTCTCTCTCTCTCTCTCTCTCTCTCTCTCTCTCTCTCTCTCTCTCCCAATCGTTCTTGTTTCAATCAACGCATTCTTCATATCCCACACCCCAGTCCCCAATTAAAATCCTTCGCAATCTCTTCTCTGTTTTTCTGCCTCGAGTGCTCCACAACAAACACGAAAACACGAGCTGTTTTCAACAAGAGATTCTCTGCTATTTCATTGGCTGTCCACGGAATAATTATTTTCCTTCTTTCCAATGGTGGTTCCTCCGCAGTGCGTTTAGAATTAACCGGCGTAATAAATTCAAGGCTGGGGTTGATTAGAGTTATTTGTAATTGTAGTAGTAGTAGTAGTAGTAGTAGCAACCACAACAGCAATAATAATAATAATAACAATAACAATAATAATAATAATTTTTGTTTTGCACCCTCTCGCTCTATGAGCTCAGGGCGCTTTACACGAAAGAAAAAGTTACAAATCACATGAACTGCTCATGACCCCCCCCCCCCTCTCTCTCTCTCTCTCTCTCTCTCTCTCTCTCTCTCTCTCTCTCCCCTGTCTGTCTCTGTCTCCTGCTCTCCCCTCCCCACACTGTCGCAGGGATCAGGTCAATTAAGAACTGTTTTTAAACAGACGAGTCTTGTGGTTGGTTTTGAAGCCGGAAATGGACTGTGAGTGTCTTAGTCCAGGTAAATCCGGTGAAGTGGAAGACAGAGTGAATCCGTCTTGTGAGTCATCATCCCAGCATTGTACTGTGTGTTTGTGTCAGGGTGTGGGTAGTTAGTCAGTCAGCTCGTCGATTAGTTACTTTGTTACTTAGCTTCTCAGACACTTAGTTAAATCATCACGTACCTATGTATCAGTTACTTTGTTACTTAGTTTGTTAGACACACAGTTAAATCATCATGTACATACGTATCTGTTACTTTGTTACTTTGTTTCTTAGACACTTAGTTAAATCATCATGTACATACGTATCAGTTACTTTGTTACTTTGTTTCTTAGACACTTAGTTAAATCATCATGTACATACGTATCAGTTACTTTGTTATTTGTTTTTTAGACACTTAGTTAAATCATCATATACATACGTATCTGTTACTTTGTTTCTTAGACACTTAGTTAAATCATCATGTACATACGTATCAGTTACTTTGTTTTTAGTTTGTTAGACACTTAGTTAAATCATCATGTACATACGTATCAGTTACTTTGTTTTTAGTTTGTTAGACACTTAGTTAAATCACCATGTACATGCGTATTTCTGTGCAGCTGTTATTCATTCGTCTTCCATTTCTTACTCATTTCTTACTCATCTTATGCTTATGCATTCATTCCTTCTTCAATTCATTCACCTGGCATCTACCTGTTGGCTTTGCAGACGATGAAAATCACCGGCATTCTGAAGACCGCTCGCCTGTTGCGTCTCTTGCGTGTCATTCGTCGCATCGAACAGTTCGCCGAATACGGGTCGGCCATGTTGCTTCTGTTGATGGTGACCTTCACCCTCATCGCTCATTGGCTGGCCTGCGTCTTCTATGCCATTGCCAACATGGAGCGCCCTCTGCTGGAGGCACCGATAAGGTCAGGGGGGCGGGGGAAGGGGGGAGAGGAAGAGAGGAACAGATAGAGTTTCAGTTTCAGTTTCAGTAGCTCAAGGAGGCGTCACTGCGTTCTGACAAATCCATATACCGGCGCTACACCACATCTGCCAAGCAGATGCCTGACCAGCGGCGTAGCCCAACGCGCTTAGTCAGGCCTTGAGAGAAAAAAAAGGTGAATAAATAATAGATAAGCGTACATAAATAAGTAAATAAATACATAAATAGATAAATAAATAAATAATAATTATAATATGAAAAAGGTAATAATAATAATAATAATAATAATAATAATAATAATAAATAAATAAATAAATAAATAAATAAATGAATAAAGTAATAATAATAATAATAATAAATGAATGAATAAATAAGACAACAATGATGATAAATAAGCAAATAAATGTAAAACAGATAGAGAGAGTGGAGAAAGGGAGAGGAGAGAGGGGAGAGAGAGTGGGGAGAGAAAGGGGTAGAGAGGCGAGGAAGAGAGACAGAGACAGAGAGAGGGGATTAGAGAGAGAGGAGCGGGAGAGAGAATAGAGAGATGGGGAGAGAGAAGAGAAAGATAGGGCCTGGAAAGGGGGGAGGAGGGGAGGGGCAGAGAAAAATGGAGAGAAAGAGAGGGAGGGGGGAAGAGAGAGAAGAGATGAGGGAAGACGTCTTGTTGCATCTTTTTATGTATCCCTATGAGGTGGAGTGTTTTTTGGTGGTTGTTTTTTTAAGACACTTCCTGCCCTGTCCTGCCCTGCCCTGCACTGCCCTGCCCTGCCCTGTCCTGCCCTGCCCTGCCCTGTCCTGTCCTGTCGTGTCATGTCTTGTATATCATTCTGTGCTCAAGTCTGTATGTCTTACATGCTTGATACGCAGTACTGACCGTTCTTATGTGCTTTGTGTGAGGTGTTTACATGGGCCAACAACCGAAATACAGCAAACTATTTTAAGTGAGGTCTTGTCGTTGGCAGTTGTCGTACCAAGCTGGCTGTGGGTTTGTTTGATAAATACTTTTTGATTTATCTTGTCTTTTCCTGTCTTGTCTTTTATTGTCCTGACCTGTATTATCCTGCCCTGACTTGTACTGTCTCGTGTTGTCTTGACTTTGGGTTTGTCGTTGCCACAGCGGGCACGGCGACATGGCCAAACTGATGGAGAATCCGTACATTGTTCTGTCCTGCTTTTTCCTGCCCTGTCCTGTCCTGTCTTGTCTTGTCCTGCCCTGTCCTGTCTTGTCCTGCCCTGCCCTGCCCTGCCCTGCCCTGTCTTGTCTTGTCCTGTCCTGCCTTTTCCTGCCCTGTCCTGTCCTGTCCTGTCCTGTCCTGCCCTGCCCTGTCCTGCCCTGCCCTGCCCTGCCCTGTCCTGTCCTGTCCTGTCCTGTCCTGTCCTGTCCTGCCCTGCACTGTCCTGCCCTGCCCTGGACTGTCCTGCCCTGCTCTGCTCTGTCCTGCCCTGTCCGGTAATGTCTTGTCTTGTCCTGCCCTGCCCTCCCCTCCCCTCTTCTGTCCTGCCCTGCCCTGCTCTGCCCTGCCCTGCCCTGCCCTGCTCCGTCCTGCCCTGCCCTGCCCTACCCTGCCCTGCCCTGCTCTGTCCTACCCTGTCCTGCCCTGTCCTGTCCTGTCCTGACTTTGGTTTGCTCTTGTTCGCTACCACAGCCAGCTGGACGCGCTTGCCAACTTGATGGAGAATTCGTAAATTGTCCTGACCTGTCTTATCCTGTCCTGCTCTGTCTTGTCTTGTCTTGTCTTGTCCTCTCCTGCCCTGCCCTGCGCCTGCGCTGTCCTGTCCTGTCCTGTCCTGCCCTGCACTGTCCTGCCCTGCCCTGCACTGTCCTGTCCTGCCCTGCTCTGCTCTGTCCTGCCCTGTCCGGTAATGTCTTGTCTTGTCCTGCCCTGCCCTCCCCTCTTCTGTCCTGCCCTGCACTGCCCTGCACTGCCCTGCTCTGTCCTGCCCTGCCCTGTCCTGTCCTGTCCTGACTCTGGTTTGCTCTTGTTCGCTACCACAGCCAGCTGGACGGGCTTGCCAACCTGATGGAGAATTCGTAAATTGTCCTGACCTGTCTTATCCTGTCCTGCTCTGCCCTGCCCTGCCCTGCCTTGCCCTGCCCTGCCCTAACTTTGGTCTTGTCGATGCCACAGCTGGCTTGACGGGCTTGTCATCCTGATGGAGAACTTGTACCTCATCCTGACCTGTCCTGTCCTGTCCTGTCCTGCCCTGCCCTGCACTTCCCTGTCCTGTCCTGTCCTGTCCTGCCCTGCCCTGTCCTGACGTCGGCATGGTCTTGTTCGTTGTGTCACAGCTGGCTGGACGGCTTAGCAAACCTGATGGAGAACCCGTACATCGTCAACGACACGACGAGCGGCCCGTCCATCAAGACCAAGTACATCACGGCTCTCTACTTCACCTTCACCTCCCTCACCAGCATCGGATTCGGCAACGTGGCCCCCAACACCAACCTGGAGAAAATCTTCTCCATCTTCGCCATGATGCTGGGATGTGAGTTGAGTAGTAGTAGTTGTTGTTGTTGTTGTTGCTGCTGTTGTTGTTGTTGTTGTAAACAAGACAAGGCAATACAAGACAAAATCTTTATAATCGAGAGTAACAGATAAGCAAGTAACATGCTTTCTTACGTCCAGCCCTCGCCCTAAAGAGGGAATAAAGCTAAAGGTTGTTATCATTATTATCATTATCACAATCATCATCATCATCATCGTTGTTGTTGTTAGCATTATCATTATTATTGTTAGTAGATGTGGTGGTGGTGGTGGCAGTGGTATTCCTGTCATTGGTGTTGTTATTTAGTAGAAGTACTAGTTACTAGTAGTAATAGCAGTAGTAGTAGTGGTGGTGGTACTAGTAGTGTCCTTATTATTGTTACTATTATTATGTATGATAGTCAGTCGTGTTTGACTATGACCATCAGAACAGCAGAGGAGGTAACTGCTGTCCCGACTATCTGGGCTAGAATTTGATTATAGTGGAGAGTGTCTTGCCCAAGTTACATCCCTCACTCTCTCGACCAAGAGAGTTTTAGGACAGTCAGCGTCGGGGTGGTTCCCAAAGGCCAACTTGCCCCCAAGGCTGCAGCAGGGCAATTTTGCCTCCTACTTTGAGAGTCATAGTCCTTCACGGAAGACTCTGTAAATGATTTCCCATTGCCATAGAGAAACCATTGATAATACATTATTATTGTTATTATCATTATTGTTATCATCATTGTTGTCAGCATTATTATTATCATTGTCGGGTGTAGTAATAGTAATAATAGTAGTAGTAATGTTATTGTTATTAGTTGACGGTTGAGGGGTTCGGAGGAGGATGTGGTGGGGTGAAGTAGAGAGGTGGGAGGGATGAGGGGAGAGTGGTGGTGGTGATGGTGGTTTCGGCAACGTGGCTCCAAACACCAAACCTGGAGAGAGAGAGAGAGAGAGAGAGAGAGAGAGAGAGAGAGAGAGATTGTCCATTTTCGCCTTAAGGCTGGACTGTAAGTGATTATGGCAGGTAAGGGGCAGGAGGGAGGAGGGGGGAGGGATGAGTGGAGGGAGAAGGGTGGTGGTGGTGGTGGTGGTGGTGGTTATAGTGGTGATGGTGGTGGTGGTGGTGGTGGTGGTGGTGATGGTGGTGGTGATGATGGTGGTGGTGGTGATGGTGATGGTAGTGGTGGTGATGGTGGTGGTGGTGGTGATGGTGATGGTAGTGATGGTGATGGTAGTGATGGTGGTGGTGGTGATGGTGATGGTGGTGATGGTGGTGGTGATGGTGGTGGTGATGGTGATGGTAGTGATGGTGGTGGTGGTGATGGTGGTGGTGATGGTGGTGGTGGTGATGGTCGTGGTGGTGATGGTGATGGTGGTGGTGATGGTGATGGTGGTGGTGATGGTGGTGGTGGTGGTGATGGTGATGGTAGTGATGGTGGTGGTGGTGATGGTGGTGGTGGTGGTGGTGATGGTGATGGTGGTGGTGATGATGGTGATGGTAGTGATGGTGGTGGTGGTGATGGTGATGGTAGTGATGGTGGTGGTGGTGATGGTGATGGTGGTGGTGGTGATGGTGATGGTGGTGGTGGTGATGATGGTGATGGTAGTGATGGTGGTGGTGGTGATGGTGATGGTAGTGATGGTGGTGGTGGTGATGGTGATGGTGGTGGTGGTGATGGTGGTGGTGGTGATAGTGGTGGTGATGGTGGTGGTGGTGGTGGTGGTGGTGATGGTGATGGTAGTGATGGTGGTAGTGGTGATGGTGATGGTGATGGTGGTGGTGATGGTGATGGTGGTGGTGGTGGTGGTGGTGGTGGTGATGTTGGTGGTGGTGATGGTGGTGGTGGTGATGGTGATGGTGATGGTGGTGGTGATGGTGGTGGTGGTGGTGATGGTGGTGGTGGTGGTGGTGATGGTGATGGTGGTGGTGGTGGTGATGGTGGTGATGGTGGTGGTGATGGTGATGGTGGTGGTGGTGGTGGTGGTGATGGTGGTGATGGTGGTGGTGGTGATGGTGATGGTGGTGGTGGTGGTGATGGTGATGGTGGTGGTGATGGTGGTGGTGGTGGTGATGGTGGTGATGGTGGTGGTGGTGGTGGTGATGGTGATGGTGGTGGTGGTGATGGTGGTGGTGGTGGTGGTGATGGTGATGGTGGTGATGGTGATGGTGATGGTGGTGGTGATGGTGGTGGTGGTGGTGGTGGTGATGGTGGTGATGGTGGTGGTGGTGATGGTGATGGTGGTGGTGATGGTGGTGGTGGTGATGGTGGTGGTGGTGATGGTGGTGGTGGTGGTGGTGATGGTGATGGTGGTGGTGATGGTGATGGTGGTGGTGATGGTGGTGGTGGTGGTGATGGTGGTGGTGATGGTGGTGGTGGTGGTGGTGGTGATGGTGGTGGTGGTGGTGGTGATGGTGGTGGTGATGGTGGTGGTGGTGGTGATGGTGGTGGTGCTGCTGCTGTTGGTGATGGTGGTGGTGATGGTGGTGGTGATGGTGATGGTGATGGCAGTGGTGGTGGTGGTGGTGGTGATGGTGATGGTGGTGGTGATGGTGATGGTGATTGAGGTGGTGATGGTGGTGGTGGTAGTGATAGTGATGGTGGTGGTGATGGTGATGGTGGTGATGGTGGTGGTGATGGTGATGGTGGTGGTGGTGATGGCAGTGGTTCGGGTATATGCAAGGGCAAGTTCTTCTCCACCTTGGCCATGATACTTGGCTGTGAGTGTCAAGGGGAGGGAGGGAGGGAGGGAGGGAGGAAGAAGCTGGTGGAGGTGGAGTGGGAGTGAAGGAAGGAGGAACGAGGCGAGAGTGGTGACGGTGGTGGTTATGGCTTCGGCAACGTGGCTCCCAACACCAAATCTAAACCTCTTCTCCGTCCTTACCAGGCTGCTGGGATGTGCGTGATTGGTTGTGACAGTTAATCAAGGGGTGGATGGGAGGGAGGGGGGAAAGGGAGGGAGAAATTTGAGCAGGAGAGAGTAGTGGTGGTAATGGTGGTAGTGATTGTGGTGGTCATGACGTTGGTGATTGGGGTTTCGGCAAAGTTGTTCGTACCACCAATGGTGATGACGGTGGTGGTTTGAGTTTGGGCAAAGTGGCTCCCAACACCAATGGTGATGATGTTTGTGATGGTGGTTTCGGCAAACTTGCTCCCAACACCAGTGGTGATGTTGGTGGTGATGGTGGTTTCAGCAAAACGGCTCCCAACACCAATGGTGATATTGGTGGAGGTGACAGCAGTTTTGTCAAAGTGGCTCCTAACACCAATGGTGATGCTGATGGTTGGTTTGAGTTTCGGCAAAGTGGCTCCCACCACCTGTGTGGAGAATATCTTCTCCATCTTTGCCAGGATGTTCGGCAGTGTGTAACTAGTTGTGACGAATAGGGGGTGGGATGGAGAGAGGAAGGAGGCGAAAGAAGGAGGTGGGGTGGGGTTGAGTAGAGGGTGAGAAAGGGAGGAGAAGAGAGTGGTGATGGTGGTGATGGTGATGGTTCTTCTCCATCTTCGCTGTGATAGTCGGCTGTGAGTTGTCGTGACGGATAGCGTGTTGGTAGAAGGGAGGACGAGTGTGGAGGAGGAGGAGGTTGTTGTGACGGATAGGGTGTTGGTAGAAGGGAGGACGAGTGTGGAGGAGGAGGAGGTCGTTGTGACGGATAGAGTGTTAGTAGAAGGGAGAACGAGTGTGAAGGAGGAGGAGGTCGTTGTGACGGATAGAGTGTTAGTAGAAGGGAGAACGAGTGTGAAGGAGGAGGAGGTTGTTGTGATAGGGTGTTGGTAGAAGGGAGGACGAGTGTAGAGGAGGAGGAGGAGGTCGTTGTGACGAATAGGGTGTTGGTAGAAGGGAGGACGAGTGTGAAGGAGGAGGAGGAGGTCGTTGTAACGGATAGGGTGTTGGTAGAAGGGAGGACGAGTGTGAAGGAGGAGGAGGAGGTCGTTGTGACGAATAGGGTGTTGGTAGAAGGGAGGACGAGTGTGAAGGAGGAGGAGGAGGTCGTTGTGACGGATAGAGTGTTGGTAGAACGGAGGACGAGTGTGAAGGAGGAGGAGGTCGTTGTGACGGATAGCGTGTTGGTAGAACGGAGGACGAGTGTAGAGGAGGAGGTGGTGGTAGTCGGGTAGAGGAGGGGGGAGGGATGCGGGGAGAGTGGTGGTTGTATTAGTTATGGTGGTAGTTTCGGCAACGTGACTCCGATCACCAATCCAGAAGACATCTTCCCTATCTTCGCCATGATGTTCGGCTGTGTAGGGGTGGGGGTGGGGTGGGCCGGGGGGGGGTTGGGATGGCATTCGGGTGGGTTGTGGCGTGGGAAAGCGGGAGGGGGGATAGGGGGGATGGGTAGAATGGTCTTGGTGGGTCGTTCGTTCGTTCTTTAGTTTAGCGTCTTGGTGGTTGGAAGTTGTGGGTCTTTTAAAACAAATCTTTGTGGAAAGAAGGTCTTTCTGTCTGTGTCACGATGCTAGATTATGAGAAGTTGTGTGTGTGTGTGTGTGTGTGTGTGTGTGTGTGTGTGTGTGCGTGTTTGTGTGTGTGTGTGCGCGCGCGCGCGTACGTGCGTGTGTGCGTGCCTACGTGCGTGTGCACGGGTAGGAGTGGTTAATTGCTGGTGATGTGACGGACGGTGGTGATGATGGTGGCGGTAACGGTGGGTCTCTCCCCTCCCCCACCACCCTCCGCCAATGCCAGCCTTTCAGAAGATTTGGTTCTTTTGTCGTTGATGTTGTTGTTTGCTTATTTTTCTTATATCATTTTGTGTTTGTTTGTTTTTTGTCTGTTTGCTGTTTGTTTTTTTTAGTTTGTTTTTGGTGGGATTTTTTTTTTTTTTTTTTTTGGGGGGGGGGGGGGGGTTGTTGGTTATTCATCTTTGGCGTGACGGTCGGTTGTGACTTGTTGACTGCGGGATGGGTGGGCGGGGAAGGTTGGGCGTGTCGTGGTGGTGGTGGTAGTATTTGTGGTGCCTTTAGCAACGTGAGGGTGGCTCCAAGCGCTTACCCACCCGTACCCCACGCCTCGAGACAACGTGCGTTGCATAGCAAGCATCCTTGTCACCATGGAAGCTTTCTCTGCGTGAAGATGGGGAGCTCCTTTCTCTCCAAACAGCTGTCGCCGCCGCGGGTTGTTGTAGCTAATGTGATGCTGACAGCAATAATTGTTCGTTGAGGAATTTGTGGCAGATGGTGACGATGGTTGTGGTGGTGGTGGTGGAGGAGGGGAAGGGAGGGGGAAATAGCGTGGTGGGGGGGTGGGGGTAGGGGTGGGGAGAGGTGTGAGGATGGGTTAGGATCTCCGGGAGCGAAGATGGCATCAGCAAGAAGGCGTTAGAAGATGGTCAAACAGCCCCCCGTGTTTGCTTTGACGCCTTGCGCGAGGATAATTATATGCGCAGTGTTGACATTGTTATCGATTATTTCCTGTGATGGTTACAACGGCTTGGGGGTTGGTTCGTTGGCTGGGGTTTAACGCAACGGTTCTTAAATAAATATATACTGGCAGACAGACAGACAGACAGACATACAAACAGAAGAGAAAGCAAGATATATATATATATATATATATATATATATATATATGTGTGTGTGTGTGTGTGTGTCTGTGTGTGTGTGTGTGTGTGTGTGTGTGTGTGTGTGTGAAGGCAAAGAGAGAAAGTAGGGGGTGAAAAAGAGATGCGACGACAAAGTTAGAGAGAGAAAGAGAGGTGGGGTGGTCAGAAATGAAAGAAACTTCACCACATGAACGAAGGGAAGTGGACACAGAGAGAGAGAGAGAGAGAGAGAGAGAGAGAGAGAGAGAGAGAGAGAGAGAGAGAGAGAGAAGGACAAGACAGAATCTTTATTATCGAGGGTAATAGATAAGCAAGTGACATGCTTTTTTTTTTCTTTTACATCCAGCCCTTGCCCTAAAGAGGGAATAAAGCTAAAGAAGCGAAAATGATAGAGAGAGGGGGGCAGGGAGGGAGATACAGAGAGATAGGGGGGGGAGACAGAGACAGAGATAGAAAGAGACAGAAGTGACAGAACCACCACCAGAAAGCAGGATCGAAGTGAGACTACTAGTAAATCAAAAGGACCACGCCAGCTTAAAAAAAAAAAAAAAAAAAAAAAAAAAAAAAAAACCCACACCACAACAGAAGGAGGAATGAACACACAACGTCAGACAGACATCCTTCACCACCTTCCTCCCCTTCACTTCCCACCCCCACCAGCACCCCCACCCCGCCCCTGTCTCCACCTCCTCCTCCTCCTCCTCCTCTTCCTCCTCCTACTCCTCATGTTCCCACAGCCTTGCCTTGCCTCTGGCAGAGAGTGGGGAGGGGTGGAGGGGCGGGGTGTGGAAGAGGAGAGAGGAGAGGGACACAGAGAGAGAAGTGAGGGGGGTAGACAGAACGAGAGAGAGCGACAGAGAGAGAGAGTGTGAAAGAAGAAAAAAAGAGGAAGAAAGAAGTGTTCAATCTTGATTCCCCCTTCCCCTATCCCCTTCCCCCCTCCCCCCCCCCCCCCCCCCCCCCCCCCCACCATGCTACCCCCCTAACCCACCCACCCGCGGCCCCTCGCCCCCCTCCTTCCCCCCCTCCCCCCCTCCCCACACCCCCCAAAAAAGGAACCTGCGCGACAGCACGCGGGCCTCTTCACGTCCCCCTCTATAATTTAACCCTCCGCGCTCAGCCGGAAATAGGAGCTTTTGACAGGAAACTATTTCGCGGCGTATTGATCCCAGTGCTCCATTAACACCCATAGGCTGGACCCCGACGGCCATTTTCGCGCGCGCGCGCGCACGAATTCCACAGGACTTGCTGCCGACCATACATTTTGCATCCTGCCTTCTGGTGGCCGAGAGAAATTGTGGATTGAAACGGAACACTCTCGTGGAGAGAAGGAAGGGAGAAAAAACTTGTCACTTCCTCTCTCGTGCTCTGTCGCAACACCCACCCCCCCACACACACCCCCACCCCACACCCCCGAGGGCGAGAATATATGAGACTCGGGTTTCCGTTTGAGTGCGTTAGTTAGCCCGTAAACAGGGAAATATTGAACTCTGTTGATGAACAGTTGGGGCGTTATGAGGTTTGGGAGGGCGAAATTTGATTTTATTTTTAAGCCGCTTTTTTTTTTTTATCTGTTTTATCTGTTACTTTTCCTCTCTCTCTCTCTCTCTTTTTTTTTTTTAATCTCTCCACTTTTAATTTCTTTTCTTTTTTCCCTCTTTGCTTCCCTGTTTGTTTGTTGTTGTTGTGTTTTCTTACTTACTTACTGACACGCACACACACACACACACACACACACACACACACACGTATTCACACACACACACACACACACACACGCACGCACGCACGCACGCACGCACACACAGTGTTCAGTGGTGGTCTGGACGCTAGTCATTCAGACGAGCCAGACGATAAACCGAGGTCCCGCGTGGTGCAGCTTGCACATAGCGCACGTAAAGGAACCCACGGCAACAAAGGGAGTGTCCCTGGGAAAATTATGTAGGAAAAAATCCACTTTGATGGAGAAAACATATACACTTGCAAGCCGAAACAGAACAGCTGAAAAAGGGTTAATTTCTCACTGTATCGACGCGCTCTCATTGGGAGATTTCTGTTGGTTTAAACAGCATTTTATTTGGAACATGTCACACAATACAACACAGATATAGAAAGAAAATCTTGAAGTCCTGTCCTGACACATGTACATACTGAATATGTGACGGATGTCATCATAACTAGAAGTTAAGACGCGGTCATGCATGAGTTTTGAACAAAACTAAGCTGAGATGCAAACAAAGCGAAACAAAATAAATAATAAACGTGTGGTGGAGAGGAAAAAAAAAAGAAGTCAATAGAGAGAGAAAAAGAGAGAGAAATACCAAGGCTAGGGTACACAAGTTCAGCAAGACAGTCCAGCTGAACTTGGCCGACAAACAAAGCGGCGAAGGCCAACCGTCCCGAGAAAAATAAAATAAAAATGCACACCATGATGTATTCATATCGTGAGCTGGCAAGTGAAAGAGAAATCTGCCATGACAAAAGAGTAATGCGAAATAAATACAAAACAATTACTCTGTTACCTTCACGGATTTTGTCATTCTTATTTCTCTTCGTTCTGTTTTCCTCCGTGTTTTGGGGGAGGTTTCTGGTGGGGTTTTTTTGTTTTTTGTTTGTTTGTTTTTTTTGGGGGGGGTTTTGTGGGGTTTTTTCTCCTTCTCTCTCTGTCTCTGTCTCTGTCTGTCTGCCTCTCTCTGTCTCTCTCAAATGTGTATGGTTGACTGAGAACCTCCCTCACCCTCCATCCCCCACTCTGGTCTGTAGTG
>NC_134910.1:3007579-3010079 GCF_041734735.1 Babylonia areolata | reverse complement strand
CCATTCTAATTTTTTTTTTCCCTCTCTCTCTCGCTCTCTCTCTCTCTCTTCGTGGAAAGACGTGGTCTTCCTATTAATCCCAGCATTGAACTTTGGCAATAAAGTTTGTTGTTTCTTTCCAATACTGCTTCTTGTTTTAAGTGTTTTCGTCGTTGAATCTAGCGCTCTGTGTCAGTCTTGTCTTTCTTGTGTCTGTCTCTGTTCCTGTCTCTGTTTGTCTCCCTCTCTCTATCTTTCTCCTTCTCCTCCTTCTCCTCCCTCCCCCCCCCCCTCTCTCTCTCTCTCTCTCTCTCTCTCTCTCTGCCCTGTCTCTCTCTTTCTCTCCTACACCCCTTTCTTTTTCCGATCCCTCTGTCTCCCTGCTTTCTCTCTCTCTCTCTCTCTCTCTCTCTGCACACACACACACTCTCTCTCTCTCTCTCTCTCTCTCTCTGCACACACTCTCTCTCTCCCTCTCTCCACACACACACACTCTTTCTACGCTCTCTGTCTTTGTCTCTGTCTCTCTCTCCCCCTCCCCCTCTCTCCCTCTCTCTCTCTCCACTCTCTCTACGCTCTCTCTCTCTCTCTCTCTCTCTGCACACTCTCTCTCTTCTCTCTCTTTCTGCACACTCTCTCTCTCCCCCTCTCTCCACACACACACACACTCTTTCTACGCTCTCTGTCTTTGTCTCTGTCTCTCTCTCTCCCCCTCCCCCCTCTCTCTCTCTCTCTCTCTCTACACTCTCTCTACGCTCTCTCACTCTCTCTCTCTTTTCAAACTCTATATGCTCTCTCACTTTCTCTCTGACTCTCTCTCTCTCTCTCTCTCTCTCTCTCTCTCTCTCTCTCTCCACACACACAGTCTCTCTCTTTCCCCCTCTTTCTCTCTCTTTCTCTCTCCACACTCTCTGTCTCTTTCCCTCTCTCTCCACACTCTCTTTCTACGCTCTCTCTCTTTCTCTCTCTCTCTCTCCACTCTCTCTCTCTCTCTCTCTCTCTACGCTCTGTGTGTGTGTGTGTGTGTGCTCCGTCTCACTGATGATTCGATGATTCTTGGTTGGATTGTTATCTTTTCTGTTAGTAGTGTTCCCCTTTTTCTACCTCACCCCCACGCCCCCTACCCCGCCCGCCCTCCACCCCCCACCCAAACCAGCGACCCCTCCCCCCCACCCCCACCCCCTCACCCCGTCCTTTCCCTTCCACCACCCCCTCCACCCCCTCCTCTCCTCGTGTTCTATCCAGTAAATCCCCGACATTTTTTTTTTTCCTCAGCCATATACCATTACAGCCCATAGTGTGGTTCTTGTATCTTGATGTCGCCAGATTCGATTTTTAGTCCGTATAGTGTATGATTTATAGTGCTGTTTCAATTGTCAAGGGAAGGCTGCTCTTCCATCAGATACACCATTACTCTCCGTACACATTTTTTTTTTTTTTTTTTTTTTTTACCAATAGAAGAATCTCGGAGAGCGCGCGTGCGTGTGATTGTGTGTGTGTGTGTGTGTGTGTGTGTGTGTGTGTGTGTGTGTGTGTGTGTGTCGTGTGTGTGTGTGTTTGTGTGTGTGTAGTGTGGTGTGTGTGTGTGTGTGTGTGTGTGTGTGTGTGTGTGTGTCTGTCTGTCTGTCTGTCCATTTGTCTGGCTGTCTGTCTGTTCGTAAATCACTCTGTGTGTCTGTTTATGTGCATGTATGAAATGTGCCCGGTAACGAATGACGATGACGACGACGACGATGATGATGATACCGACGACGACTATGACAACAACGATTATGATGATGGTGGTGGTGGTGGTGTAGGTGATGATGACGATGATGATGACGACGACGACGACTATGACGACGACGATGATGATGATGGTGGTGGTGGTCGTCGTCATCGTGTAGGTGATGATGATGATGATGATGATGACGACGACGGCGACTACAGCAACGACGACGACGATGACGATGTCTCTAAGTCCCCAAAGCCTTGCTGTGTGCCGTCATCTGCGGCAAATTGTCGTCCATCATGTTACGCTGTACCGTCAGTGTGATGATAATGGTGGTGACGGGCGCAATAGCCGAGTGGTTAAAGCGTTGGACTTTCAATCTGAGGGTCCCGGGTTCGAATCACGGTGACGGCGCCTGGTGGGTAAAGGGTGGAGATTTTTACGATCTCCCAGGTCAACATATGTGCAGACCTGCTTAGTGCCTGAACCCCCTTCGTGTGTATATGCAAGCAGAAGATCAAATACGCACGTTAAAGATCCTGTAATCCATGTCAGCGTTCGGTGGGTTATGGAAACAGGAACGTACCCAGCATGCACACCCCCGAAAGCAGAGTATGGCTGCCTACATGGCGGGGTAAAAACGGTCATGCACGTAAAATCCCACTCGTGTGCATACGAGTGAACGTGGGAGTTGCAGCCCACGAACGCAGAAGAAGAAGAAGAAGATAATGGTGATGGTAATGATGGCGATGACCATGATAATGGTGACGGTAACGATGATGACGATAACGAAGACGATAATGACAATGA
>NC_134910.1:2990079-3002579 GCF_041734735.1 Babylonia areolata | reverse complement strand
GTCAGTGATGGGGCAGGGGAGACCACTCAACGGGTGTCACGATGTAGATTAGACAAGGGAGAGAAGAAGTCACATTCGTCTTCATCAAGTGCTTGGGGCGTTGCTGTCTGGAAGTGAATTTAGCTCGAATCACTGGCTTTTTTTTTTTCTTTCTTCTGGTTTTCCTTGCGTTTGCTTTCTTGTTCGTTACTATCTTTCTTTCTTTCCTTTGTTTTCTGTCGTTATTTCTGTCTTGCCTTCTGTCATTCCTTCTATCATTCCTGTCTTCTTTTTTTCTTTTCTTTTCTTTCGTTTTTCTCCCTCTTTTCTTTCTTTTCTGTCGTTCTTTCTGTCTTGCCTTCTGTCATTCCTTCTATCATTCCTGTCTTCTTTTTTTTCTTTTCTTTTTGTTGCTTTTTTTATCTTCTTTGTTTTTCTTTCCTTTTTTGTCAAATGTGTATTAATTTTCTGTCTTCTTTTCTTTCGTTTTTCTCCCTATTTCTTTCTGTCTTTCTTTTCGTTCGTTTATTCATTTATGGTCTGTTCATCTAAGATGATGATATTAGAATGGAAATAAATATCATCATCATCTTCATCTTCATTAGTAGTAGTAGTATTTGTTTTGTTTGTTTGGTGTGTTGGAGCAATTATGATAAATTCTCTGTCTGTGTGTCAATATGTCTGTCTGTCTGTTCATCCCTCTCTCTCTCTCTCTCTCTGTCTCTCTCTCTCCCTCCATCCCTCCCTCCCTCCCTCTCTCTCTCTCACTCTCTCCCCCTCCCTCTCTCTCTCTCCCTCCCCCTCTATCTCTCACTCTCTCTCTCTCTCACTCTCTTTCTACCTCCCTCCCTCTCTCTCTCTCTCTCTCTCCCTCTCTCTCCCCCATCTCTCTCTCTCTCCCCCTCCTCTCCCCCCTCATCTCTCTCTCTTTCCCTCTCTCTCCCTCTCTCTCTCTCTCCCCCTCTCTCCCCCCTCATCTCTCTCTCCTTCCCTCTCTCTCTCTCCCTCTCTCTCTTTCCCTCTCTATCATTTTTTTGCACGAAACCCACTGATGTTCTTACCTTTTTCATGTTACTTCTATCGCTTTTGTGCAATTTCATATCACAAACATGTCTATCTAAGGCATTTCTTCAATTGAAACATCTGCCACTTCATCATTTCAGCATCAATCTTTGGCTGAAGCAAAACGCAGCTAGCCAGCCAAAGAAACAAACAAACAAACAAAAACTCTCTTACAGAAATTAGATTGAGACAGAAAAGAAATCTTCGTCTTGAAATAAAGCGTATTCTCATGAGCATCATTCAAAGAAGTGTCTTTGAAAAAAAGGGAAAAAGGTTACTCTGCAAAACCCCACAAGAAACACACACACACACACACACACACACACACACACACACACACACACACACACACACACACACACACACACACACACACCTCCCATCTCACCTTGATTCACTTTCATGTTATTGAACACCAAAGGGCTCAGTCACGACTTCCTTTCCTACCTTGTCTGGGTTCAGGAAGTTCCCTCCCCTTTTTCCTGCCAGCGGACATGACGTCAGTCAGTGATGGGGCAGGGGAGACCACTCAACGGGTGTCACGATGTAGATTAGACAAGGGAGAGAAGAAGTCACAATCATCTTCCTAAAAAAAATTAGAGTATGTCCGTTGAAAACTAAATTTAGTTCGAATTACTGATTGCGTTTTTCTTTTTCTTTCTTTTTTCTTCTTTTTTTTTTCTTTCTTTCTTTCCTTCTATCTTTCTTTTCTTCAGGAATGTACCACAATACGATTTGATACCTAATTATGTTTATGTATGCATATCTATGTATATATATCTGTATGTACATGTAGACATATGCATGCATGTGGGTATCATGTATGTGCAACTATGTATATGCATAAGGGTGTGTGTGTTTGGGGACGAGTGTGTGCATATGTGTGTGGGTGGGTGGGTGTGAGTGTGTGACGTGTTCCCTTCATTATATTTTTATGATGATGATGGTCCGTTGATTAGTATTATAATTGTCATTAATAGTAGTAGTAGTAGTAGTAGTAGTAGTAGTAGTGGTAGTAGTAGTAGTGGTAGTGGTAGTGGTAGTAGTAGTATTTACCATTGTTATTATTGTTGTGTCTTATCGTTACTGTTTTTGTTGTCACAAGGACAGATTGGAAGACGAGGCAACGCCTAAAATCTTTATCCTTGAGTAATACAATTTTTGAATCTTGAATCTTGAATCTTGAATCTTCTTCTGTTTATCCAGTCCTACTCTCTTTCTATTCTGGTCTCTTTACATTTCCTTCTTTCTTCTGTCTTTCTTCTTTTTGCCCTTTTTCTGGCCCCGATTTTCTCTTCCTCTCTGTCTCTTTCTTTCTTTCTTTCTTTCTCCTCTCTCTTCCTCTCTCTCTCTCTCCCTCTCCCTCTCTCTCTCTTTCTCTCTCTCGCTCTCTCTTCCTCTCTCTCTCTCTCTCCCCTCTCTCTCTCTCTCCCACTCTCTCTCTCTCTCCCTCCCCTTCTCTCTCTCCCTCTCTCTCTCTCTCCCCTCTCTCTCTCCCTCCCCCTATCTCTCTCACTCTCTCTCTCTCTCCCTCCCCCTCTCTTTTTTCCTCTCTCCCTCTCTCTCGCTTTCTTGCTTTATCTTTCTGCATAGATGTCATTAGAGTAAGCAAGAATGATTTTTTTTTCCATTTTTATCAACAATAGATATTTGCTGTCTATATGTGTGTTCGAACATACTCTTTATCTGTCTGCCTCTCTCCTTATTCCCTCTCTCTCTTCCCTCTTCTCTCTTCTTTCTTCTCTCTCTTTCTTTCTCGTCTGTTAATCTCTGTGTGTGTGTGTGTGTGTGTGTGTGTGTGTGTGTGTGTTTTGAGTGTGTGTGTGTGTGTGTGTGTGTGTGTGTGTGTGTGTGTGTGTGTGTGTGTGTGTGTGTTGTGAGTGTGTGTGTGTGTGTGTGTGTGTGTGTGTGTGTGTTGTGGTGAGTGTGTGCGCGTGTGTCTGCTCTTTGTCATATTCTTTCCGCAGGACTTTTTTTTTAATTCTCTCTTTTTCCCCTTTTCATTAAATATATATGTGCTATTGTAGCAAGGACAGATCGGCAGAATGGGCAATGCCTAAAATCTTAATCCTTGAATAAAAAAAAAATCGTTTTGAGTTCTGAGTTCTCTCTCTCTCTCTCTCTCTCTCTCTCTCTCTCTCTCTCTCTCTCTCTCTCTCTCTCTCTCTCTCTCGCTGTCCACCTCTCTCTGTCGCTATCTATCTACCTATCTATCTTTCTATCTAACTCTCTCTCTCTCTCTCTCTCTCTCTCTCTCACTCTCTGTCTCTCAGTCTCTCTCTGTGTCTTTGTCTGTCTGTCTGTCTGTCTGTCTGTCTGTCTGTCGGTTCGGCTGACACTGCATGACTGGTTGGAGTTTCGAAATGCATGAAGAGAGAGAGAGAGAGAGAGAGAGAAGGAAGAAGAAGAAGAAAGAAAAACACACGAATAAATGAATTAGAATACACGAGCATAATAAAAAGCAGTCGCGCGAACACACAATCCCCATCCCTCTCCTTTCCTTTTTCTCCCCCTCCCCCTCCCCCTCTCCCTCCCCCTCCCCCCCTCTACCTCCCCCTCCCCCCCTCCACCTCAAGCCCTATCATTACCCCTTATCCCCCCCCAACCCCCACCCCCAACCCCTTTTTTTTCTTTTTTCTTTTCCTTCTTTTTTTTGCATAAATCCCGCCATACACTCAACTCCTTGTCTGAGTTCAGAAAGCAATCCTCCTAACGACCCCCCCCCCCCCCCCGACCCCCCGACCCCCAAGTCCTCCCCCTACCCCCTACCCCCCACCACCACCTCCTGCACTCCCACCACCACCACCCCTACCACCCTCATCCTGCTAACGGATGTGACGTCATTCAGCGATTAAGCAAAGGGGGAGGGGCGGGCACAGAGGGGTGGGGGAGGGTGGGGGGGCAAGAGGGGCACGCCACTCTGCGGGCATCGTGACGCACATTAGACAAGGGGAGAGAAGAAGAAGAAGAAGAAGAAGAGGCCGCGTACGTCTTCATCAAGGGTTGTGTGAGACGTCGTCAGTCCGTCTGGGTCTCTAAAGCCCAGTCTGGGTAATCTTTTTTTTTTTTTTTTTTGTTTAACTCTCTCTCCATACGAACGGCGAAAGAGACGACGTTAACAGCGTTTCACCCCAATCACCATCATCAAAATATTGCAAGTGGAAGGCTCATATACTGAAGAGGTGAATGTTGACAAAGAATACCACAATTCCGACGACGGAAGCTAAAGGTTGGGTCATTCAGACACCCACTGGACATCCGAGGGGTCTGTGCAGAGGAGAAGAGAGGACTGGCCGTACTGAGTGAGTTAAGCAATTGAAAAAACAACAACAATAACAACGAAAAAAGAAAAGAAAAAAAAAACCCACAGATGTGGAAAATGCAGATTTGGGAGAAATTGCAAGATAGGTGGAGGGTGTGTGTGGGAGGGGGGGGTGATGTGGGGTGGGGGTGGGGTGGGAGTAGTAGTAGGGGGTGGTGGTTTCGGTTGATTTGTTTTGTTTTGTGAGTGTTTTGTTTGTTGTTGTTTTGTTTTTTGTTGGTGGTGGTGTTTTGTTGTGTTTTGTTGTTTTTGTGGGGGGGGTTTGTTTGTTTGTTTGTTTGTTTTTGTTGGTTCGTTTTGTTGTTGTTTTTGTTGTTGCTGTTGTTGTTGTTGTTGTGTGTGTGTGTATATGTGTGTGTGTATGTGTGTGTATGTGTGAGTGTGTGTGTGAGTGTGTCTGTGTGTGTATGTGTGAGTGTGTGTGTGTAAGTGTGTCTGTGTGTGTGTGTGTGTGTGTGTGTGTGTGTGTGTGTGTGTGTGTGTGTGTGTGTGTGTGTTTGTGCTTATAGCTGTTTTGTTTTTGTTTTGTTTTGTTTTGTGTCAAAACGTGAGGGTTAATCCATGTGCGCTTCACCTCATCTTCCCAAAGTACATTTTGGTGTGTCTGTGTAGCAATGATGTTTTGTGTTGTGTATGATATTGTGTTGATTTGTAAAAAAAACCTAGAGCACTTTACTGGATAGAGTGCTGTATTAGTAAGTAGCCATTTGCTTGCTGTTGTTTTTTGTTGTTGTGGCTGTTGTTGTTGCTGCTGCTGCTGCTACTACTACTACTACTACTACTACTACTAATGCTGCTGCTGCTGCTGCTGCTGCTACTACTACTACTACTACTACTATTAGTGCTGTTGCGACTGCTGCTGCTGATGTTACCATCATCATTATCGTCGCAATAAGAGGAATGTCAGCATCTCTAAAGACCATTTATAGAAAGTACCGGTGATATGATTTGCAGGGTGGCAGTTTCAGCATCGTACAAGAGCTGCTCTTTGGGACAACACCCTGGATGTCATTATGAGGGTGATCATTTCAGTCACACCCATACTCCCATGCATCGCCCCCCCCTCCCTTTCCCCGTCACCCCTCCTCTCCCTCTCTCTGTCTGTCTGTCTGTCTGTCTGTCTGTCTGTCTCTGTCTGTCTGTCTGTCTGTCTGTCTGTCTGTCTCTCTCTCTCTCTCTCTCTCTCTCTCTCTCTCTCTCTCTCTCTCTCTCTCTCTCTCTCCACAGTAAAAGACACAAGCCCAGCACTGTAACCGATATGGTATGTCCGTTATGTAGATCTGCAAAAGAAGATGAAGTCCATTTCGTATTATGTTGTCCTGTATTAGATGACTTGAGAAATATATATTCCGTTGAGATATTATAGCAGACCAAGTAAGTTTCGGTTAGTATTACTTCTGTCTTCTACAAATGATAACGTTTTTTCGAATCTTGCCATATTTATCTATAAGTCATTAAAAAGACGGAGTTTCATGATTGGTTAAAGAGAACAGAGTTTTGAGCATGCACGTTGTAAGATTATATTCTTATGCAAATCTATTCTTACAAAATATGTAATCACCCCTTCGAATGGGGCCATGGCCTTATTGAATAAACTTTCGTTTCGTTTCGTTTCGTTTCGTTTCGTTTCGTTTCGTTTCTCTCTCTCTGTCTCTGTCTCTCTCTCTGTCTCTCTCTGTCTCCCTCTCTCTCTCTCTCTCTCTCTCTCTCTCTCTGATGTGTAGCATTCATTTTAGGTGTGTGTGTGTGTGTATGAAAACTTTCCTGTGTAGTGCGTTACTGGCTCTCGTTTTGTGAACATAATGTAATGAGAATGATGTTGTTTCTACATTATTCTCATAGATGCATTGTGTATGAATACACAATTTTATGTGTATATGGGCTTACGTGTATCTAAATACAGCGGCGGATACGAAAGTCGGCCAGCGTGCTAATAATATTTCACCATTGGAAAATACAGATTCATTCATTCATTCATTCATTCAATAATTCATCCATCCTCTCTCTCTCTCTCTCTCTCTCTCTCTCTCTCTCTCTCTCTCTCTCTCTCTCTCTCTCTCTCTCCTACCTACATTTTGTGTTATGTTGCCCTGCCTTGAGTGACCTCAGACAAAAACTTATCCAACCAAAGTATTATAAAGATTTTTTTTTTTAAATAAAGATCCATCTAACTTTAGATTTAATTTGCTCATGTTGTCAAGACATGAGTCTACTCTGTGTAGCTTGGCCATTTATATATACGAGGAATTGAAGAGACTTAGAACTGTGACGTCGTGAATGTTGTTGAAGATCTGTGTTAGCTATTTTTGATTGGATTGTGTTGTAGATTCATAGTGTGTCGTGTTAAATCTTATTGATCTTTCTTTAATGTTACGCCATTCAGTAAGGGGCTTTGGCCTTTATCTGAATGAAAAAATCGTTATCGTTATCGTTATCTCTCTCTCTCTCTCTCTCTCTCTCTCTCTCTCTCTCTCTCTCTCTCTCTCTCTCTCTCTCTCTCTCTTCACCATCCCATCAATGCCTTGGCAGACCCTTGGAGGAAAATACCATGCACACAATTATCGAAGCAATCATTCTAGCATACAAAAAAAAAAACAAACTTGAATAGAAAATACCGGTGACTGAATTCCCAGGGTAACCAATTCAAGGCCTCACAACAAGAGCTGAAACGGAAAACACTTGGGATACAATTAACTCTTTCCATACGAACGGCGAAAGAGACGACGTTAACAGCGTTTCATCCCAATTACCACCATCCAAATATTACAAGTGGAAGGCTCTTACACTGAAGAAGTGAATGTTGACAAAGAATACCACAATTCTGACGACGGAAGCTAAAGGTTGGGTCATTCAGACACCCACTGGACATCCGAGGGGTCCGTGTAGAGGAGAAGAGAGGACTGGCCGTACTGAGTGAGTTAAAACAGTTATCATTCTAGCTGCCCTTCATTCCTCTCTCAAATCTTCGCTCCTCTGTCTCTCTGTCTCTGTCTCTGTCTCTGTCTCTCTCTCTCTCTCTCTCTCTCTCTCTCTCTCTCTCTCTCCGGGGGGTGTTTTCTTCATTATGTATACAGTTCTGCATGAAAACCTTTTCCTTTCATTTATGTGTGTGCTATTTGTAATAGATGTAGATTAGCAAGGACAGATTGGAAGAATAGGCAATGCCTAAAATCTTAATCCTTGAATAAAAACGTTTTGAGTTCTGAGTTCTCTCTCTCTCTCTCTCTCTCTCTCTCTCTCTCTCTCTCTCTCTCTCTCTCTCTCTCTCTCTCTCTCTCTCTCTTCACCATCTCATCAATGCCTTGGTAGTCCCTTCGAGGAAAATACAATTAAAAAGGTGATCATTCCAGCTCCCCCTCTCTCCTCCTCTCTCTCTCTCTCTCTCTCTCTCTCTCTCTGTCTCTCTCTCTCTCTCTCTCTCTCTGTATCTCTCTCTCTCTCTCTCTCTCTCTCTCTCTCTCTGTGTCTCTGTATCTCTCTCTCTCTCTGTCTCTCTCTCTCTCTCTCTCTCTCTCTCTGTGTCTCTGTATCTCTCTCTCTCTCTCTGTGTCTCTCTCTCTCTCTCTCTCTCTGTATCTCTGTATGTGTGTGTGTGTGTGTGTGTGTGTGTGTGTGTGTGTGTGTGTGTGTCTCTCTCTCTCTCTCTTTCTCTCTACACGACTCTACCACCCTAATCCCCCATACAACCCTCCCCACCCCACCCCACCCCCCTGACCACCCCCATCACCCTCCCTCGACCTTTCTCTTTTAATGTAAAACAGCAGCACGGGCAAGGCAGGCGGGCACAAGATGTCGGAAGTCTTAGGCTTGCCCGGATGTAATTCATTCCCAGAACAAGGGGGGGGGGGGGGGGGGCACGGGCGGGACTTCAGCCTGTGGTTGAAGTGAAATTGGAAGCGACGAGGCGAAACGCCACCGCATCTGACCCATGAATAGAAATGGCCTTTTTTGGGCCTGTGTAGCCCTCCGCTCAAGCGCGCAGTCATTTCCGCTGGGGTGTCAGGCGCCTGTAAAGAGTCCGGGTGAAAAATGTGACGGTGACTGTTGGTTTTTGTTGTTGTTGTTGCTGCTGTTGTTGTTGTTGTCCCCTGGAAGTCTAGCTGCTAGGGCCGTTCATGGTTCTCATGTTTTTGGTCTGATTTTGGTAATGAGATGATAAGTATTTTCTCTCTCTCTCTCTCTCTCTCTCTGGATAAGTTTTTTAGGGATGGGGCGGGAGGGTGGGGGGTGGGGGCAACGTAAAGAGCAGTGTTTACACGTGAAGAAGACGACGAAGAACGAGAAAGAGAAAGAAATAAAGAAAAGGGGAATATGAATAGATGACTAAATAAATGAATGAATGAATGAATAGATAAATAAATAAATAAATAAATAAATAAACGAAATAACGAATAGAATGAATGAATAAATAAATGAAATGATGAATAGAATGAATAAATCAATAAGTAAATAAATAAATGAAATAATAGAATGAATGAAAGAATAAAACAAATGAATGAATGAATGAAATAATGAATAGAATGAATGAAACAAATAAAACAAATAGATGAATGAACGAATAAATAAATAGATAACTACGATACCAAAATGAAAACAGAAGCGGAACATCATGCATGGGGAGAAGGAGTGAAGAGGGCGGGGAGGGAGAGAGGGGGTGTTGGGGCGGGGGGGGGGGGGGGCGATGGGGGAGGAAGAGGAAAAGAAAGTAACGCATGCGCATAACGGAAGGATGACAGATTGGGTAAAAGAACAAGATGGCGGAGTCGCATAGACATCCCCCCCCCCCCCCCCCGCCCTCACCTCTCATGCCCCTCCCTCTTACCCCCCACGGCCCCCCACCCACCCACCCCCACGGCCCCCCCACCCCCACCCCCCACCCCCACCCCCACGCCCCCCCACCAACCACGGCCCCCCCCCACCACGGCCCCCCCCCCCTCCCCCTGATTATATGATTTGGTAAAGCACGCAAAATATATGGTTGACATGGATGGAAATTGTAACACTTCCCAGACGCTGTTCATGTCAAGCATTTAATCGGTTTTCATCCAAACACATCGTTAAAAATGGGAAACCATACGTGTGCGTGCGTGCGTGCGTGTGTTATGGGAGAAAAGCAATAGTAAATATTTAATGTTTGATCCGATTATATGTTTGTTTTTTGTTTGTTGAAATGGACACTCAAAATGATATGTTTTCTTATTTCATTGTTATATGCTTCCTGAATTATATATAAGTGAGAAAGGCGACATGTCTGTCAAAAACTGTTTCTCAAAAAGCACTTGTTTTAGACAGAGTTAAATGAAAGAATGATAGAGCTAAATGTGGTGGCTTTGTGGCATCTTAAAAATAAAGAATGATCCAGAAATGGTTCTTTAAAGGGACACAATTCTGCACCTGAACTCTAATAAGTATTAAACAGTTGTCATAAAAGTAAAATTTTCTATCTTCCATTGTGTGTTTTGCAGTTACCTTTTAAACAAAATGTGTAGATTAAACGTGTAGTTTAAAATTCTGAAATCCGTGAATGTGCTACAATGTTGCTGAAATGTATCAGTGCACATGATTATTATCTAAAAATCGATTTGATATGATCAAACTAATGAAGTAGCTATGATGAAACTATTTTATGGACTCTAACTGACATGACAGTAAGCAGACTGATTTCGATCAAAATGTTACCAAGGAACGAACGAAGAAAGAAAGAAAGAGGATAAGGGAAGGTATGAGTAATTGCGAACAGCGTGTAACTGCGAACAGCGTGTAATTGCGAACAGCGTGTAATTGCGAACGATTCTTATACCGCCCCGCTTCGAAGCGTTCTTAACGGTTGCATTTTACAATTTAACGTCTGCTTCGACCTTTTCCTAATACCTAAGTTAATGAATATCCATTTCAAAGAACCAGTTAAACATCAGCTATTTCTGGCTCTTTCCACGCTCTTTCTTCTCTTCGCGTACAACCGCCGACCAAGATTTCAAACGTACTCCCAGAATCTTAAAATCAGGGGAAGCAAGCTGTAGGAATTGAACTTCGACATTGTTTTAACTCACTCAGTACGGCCAGTCCTCTCTTCTCCTCTACACAGACCCCTCGGATGTCCAGTGGGTGTCTGAATGACCCAACCTTTAGCTTCCGTCGTAAGAATTGTGGTATTCTTTGTCAACATTCACCTCTTCAGTATAAGAGCCTTCTTCTTGCAATATTTTGATGATGGTAATTGGGGTGAAACGCTGTTAACGTCGTCTCTTTCGCCGTTCGTATGAAGAGAGTTAAATAGTTTTATTTGATCGGATATGTTGAATGCTCATTACCAGTGCTGGGAGAATTTAAGAAAGCATATTGGTGACAGATGAGAACGTCAGTTTTAACAGGAATCTGCAAAATATTGTCGTTTGCAATTAGACCATAGGATATTTTGACGTGAGTCTATTTGCGAACGATGCTGTACAGTTATTGAGCACTCTCAAAAGAGTGTGTTTGATTGCGATGTGGGGTGTGTGTGTGTTTAAACGTCTGTTTGTGTGCATGTGTGATCGAAACCAACAAGACAACAGTCTAGTGGAATGTTCCAATAATATGTTATGTCTAATGAGTTAAAGACCTGCTTCTGTTTTAATTTTCAAACATGTACCCAAAGCCATCGTCCGCAATTAGACTTGCCCGTTCGCATTTACCCTCAGGCACCCTTGCTATTTCAAACGTCGACAAAACGTTAAAAAAAAATATAAAAAAAAATGAGCAGACGAACTTTTCCTGTTGCAACCAGTCGGAGAAAGCCTTCAAAAATAAAAGAACTACGTTTGACTGTCAAACGATATATTATCTTTACAGTACACACGTTGAGCTTCGACAGGATCGCTTGCAATTATCCATACCAACCCTAATTAGCCCTAATTAGCGCTGCTGGTGTGGTGGGACCGGTGGCCGAATGGTTAGAGCGCTGGATTCTCGCTCGAGTTTTCTGAGTTCAATCCTCGGTTTCGGTGCACCTGGCTGGTTAATTAAAGGAGGAGATTTTTTTTTCCCGATCTCCCAGGTCAACATAAGTGCAGACCTGCTTGTGGCTGAACATCCCTTCATGTGTTTATGCATACACTTCAGAGGATCAGAATTAATAAGCACTCTAAAGATCCTGTAAACTATGCCATCTTTCGGTGGGTTATGGAAACAAGAACATACCCAACATGCACACGCCCCGAAAATGGAGTATGGCTGTCTAAATGACTGGATGACAACACGTAAAAGCCAACTCGTATGGAAACAAGAACATACCCAACATGCACACGCCCCGAAAATGGAGTATGGCTATCTAAATGACGGGGTGGGAACACGTAAAAGCCCACTGGTATGGAAACAAAAACATACCCAACATGCACACACCCCGAAAATGGAGTATGGCTATCTAAATGACGGTGGGGGGGGGGGACACGTAAAAGCCCACTGGTACATGGGAGTTAAGCTCGAGAGCCGCAACCCAGGAACGCAGAAGAAGAAGGAGGAGAAGAAGAAGAACAAGAACAAGAACAAGAAGCGGAAGAAGAACAAGATTTTCAACATATTGAAAATTGAAAGCTTGGAGCCCCCTTTTTACTTATTTCTCCCTCCTGTCGGTCACATTCAACACAATAAAAACCAAAGTAATATAAGCGGCGAGAAAAAAAAAAAAAAGCGTGAGCAAATCCGACGTCGTTTGCATAAAGATCATATTGACCGCCGGCATATTAGCAAAGAAGGGGGGGGGGGGGTAGAAAAAAAAAATAACATGACGAAAACAAATGCCGAACAAGATGATGTAAGAGGAAAATCCGAGACAATAATTAAATTTGTTTTTAGCTTCTCTCTCTCTCTCTCTCTCTCTCTCTCTCTCTCTCTCTCTCTCTCTCTCTGTCTCCATCTCTGTCTCTGTCTCTGTCTATCTCTCTGTCTCTCTCTCTCTCTTTCGCTCGCTCTCTCTTTCGCTCTCTCTCTCTTTCTCATTCTTTCTTGTTTTCTTTCTCTATCTCTCTCTCTCCCTCTTTCCATCTCTCACTCTCTCTCTCTCTCATTTTGTCTCTCTCACTCTCTCATTCTCTACCTTTCTCTCTCTCCCTCTCTCTTCTTCTTCTTCTTCTTCTTCTTCTTCTTCTTCTTCTTCTTC
>NC_134910.1:2965079-2975079 GCF_041734735.1 Babylonia areolata | reverse complement strand
TACGAAGCTATTTATGCTCGACTCAGTTCGAACACGTTTGCACTAAAAAACAGGGGACTCTTTTACATCGGAGGGTCAAACAGAAGCTCGACGATGAAACCTTGAGATTCATCCGCCAACGAAGGCCCCGGCTGCAGTGCAAACGACGAGGAACAGACGACAGTAAGTATATCCCGCTTCCGATTGTGCGTCTTTCCACATGATTGATTGATTGATAGGATATGCATACTGACACAGTGGCTATCCTCGGTCAAAGACCAAGCTCCAAACGTTTTACAAACACGGAGTCTCAGTAGCCTGTGTCTCTGCCTGTGTGTGTGTGTGTGTGTGTGTGTGTGTGGTAAACGTTGGCATTTTCTCGGCTACTGCTTCTTAAGGCACAGGATTCAGACTTCGGAATTATACGGTAGGTATCAACAAGACCTTTTAAGTCATCCCCTTCGTGAGGATAAGATATTAAGATAGGCAGGGGTAAGAATGTGAATCTCATTATTTGGCCAAAAAGACAGAGGAAGCTTTATAGAGACTATCAGTCTTGCATACGTGACAATTTTTGTCAAACCTGGTCATGCGTGCAACAAGCTCCTTAGTGAAAGGAAATCATAATCAGAGGTTAAGATCTTCTTCTTCTGCGTTCACTCGTATGCACACGAGTGGGCTTTTACGTGTATGACCGTTTTTACCCCGCCATGTAGGTAGCCATACTCCGTTTTCGGGGGTGTGCATGCTGGGTATGTTCTTGTTTCCATAACCCACCGAACGCTGACATGGATTACAGGATCTTTAACGTGCGTATTTGATCTTCTGGCTTGCATATACACACGAAGGGGGTTCAGGCACTAGCAGGTCTGCACATATGTTGACCTGGGAGATCGTAAAAATCTCCACCCTTTACCCACCAGGCGCCGTCACCGTGATTCGAACCCGGGACCCTCAGATTGACAGTCCAACGCTTTAACCACTCGGCTATTGCGCCCGTCAGAGGTTAAGATCAAGTTCACACCATTACATGGGAAAAGTGTTTTTTTAGAGAAGAAAGAGGTCTTGAAAATAATCTTCCTTCAGATTTTTTGTGAAATGGTTGGTCATGACGAGAACAAAACTGATGCGTAAGGAGGCAGTCAGAGGTCAAAGTTCAAGGTCATAACATGGCTTCTCGGAGGTGGAGGTAGATGGGGGGGGGGGGGAGTAGAAACATGTAAATACAGGGGGGGGGTGGTCATCCAGTTTTAATTAGGCGTGGTATGATTTGTTATGCCCACCATAACACAAGAATGCTTCTTAAATACAATGTGCGTTTTTTGCAAATTGATGTTTCGCAGTGGTGGGTTTTTTGGGGTTGTTGTTGTTGTTGTTGTTGTTGTGTGTGTGTGTGTGTGTGTGTGTGTGTGTGTGTGTGTGTGTGTGTGTGTGTGTGTGTGTGTGTGTGTGTTTTGTTGTTGTTTTTCGCGATTCTTGTATTGGTTTAAGTGATGTCAAACGGAGTTTTGAAGACTTTTTCTCTCATGTTTGACTTTGTTCTGAGGTTGGTCAGTAAGCTGGTATATATTGCTTCCTCGTTCCTGATTGGTTGAATCAGTGTTTGTCTTATTCCTCTTCCTCCTCCTCTTCACCCTTCTTCCTCTTCTCCTTTCTTTCTTCCTTCCTTCTTCTTCTTCTTCTTCTTCTTCTTCTTCTTCTTCTTCTTCTTCTTCTTCTTCTTCTTCTTCTTCTTCTTCTTTCTTTCTTTCTTTCTTTCTTTCTTCTTCTTCTTCTTCTTCTTCTGCTTCTTCTTTCTTTCTTTCTTTCTTTCTTTCTTTCTTCTTCTTCTGCTTCTTCTTCTTCTTCTTCTTCTTCTTCTTCTTCTTCTTCTTCTTCTTCTTCTTCTTCTTCTTCTTCTTCTTTCTCTCTTTCTTTGTGTTCTTCTTTTCTTCTCCTCCTCCTCCTTCTCCTCCTCCTCCTCCTCGTCCTCCTCCTCCTTCTTCTTCTTGTTCTTCTTCTAATTATTATTATTCTATTTCCACGACTGTTGTCACAGCTGCTACCGATATTACTACTGCGACTACAGCTTCTAGATGATGATGATGATGGCGGTGATGATGATGATGATGATAACGATGATGATGATGATGATGACTCTGACACTGCTGCTCATTTTAACACAAGGTAAAAGAAGGACTAATTGAATGAATGACAAAAACAAAAACAAAAAAACGGTTGGCTGGATGAATGCGGAATGAATCCATTACTTATCAACTGATTGATCGATAGGAAGATCGATTGAGTGATCGACTGACTGATTGATTGATCGCCCAACAGCGGGGTTACGTCACCGTCGGGTGAACGGCGCGGGAGAGGGAGGGAGAGGGAACGGTGAAGGGAGAGAAGACAGTGAGGAAGAAAGCGGCGGCGGTATACTGGAGTTCTCTCCCCAGGCCGCCTCCCACCGCGTCACCGAGGACGACTTTCACGCAGGTTGTCGATGCTGTTTCTTTCTTTCTTTCTTTCCCCGTCTTTTGACTGAGCACTCAGTGTTGCAGCTAACTGCTGCGTCGTCGTCGTCGTCGTCATCATCGTCATCGTCATCGTGACTATCATCATCATCATCATCATCGTGGTCGTGGTCATCATCATTGTCATCATCATGATTAAATTCACTGTGTTATCAGTTGTATGGCCATCCGGGCCCGGCTCTTTTCCTTCAAGTTCATCACCTTTCTTTCTTTCTTTCTTCCCTCCTTCTATTCCTTCCTCCTATTCCTCCCTTCTTTCCTTCCTTCCTTCTTTCCTTCCTCCTATTCCTTCTTTCTTCCCTCCTTCTATTCCTTCCTCCTATTCCTCCCTTCTATTCCTTCCTCCCTTCTTTCCTCCCTTCTAGTTCCTTCTTCCCTCCTTCTATTCCTTCTTTCCTCCCTTCTTCTATTCCTTCCTCCCTTCCTTCTTTCCTCCTTCTACTGATTCGTTCCTTCCTTCTTTCCTCCTTCTATTCCTTCCTCCCTTCTATCCTCCCTCCTATTCCTTCTTTCCTCCCTTCTTCTATTCCTTCCTCCCTTCTTTCCTCCCTCCTATTCCTTCTTTCCTCCCTTCTATTCCTTCCTCCCTTCCTTCCTTCTTTCCTCCCTCCTACTGATTCGTTCCTTCCTTCCTTCTTTCCTCCTATTCCTTCCTTCCTTCTTTCCTCCCTCCTATTTCTTTTTTCCTCCCTCCTTCTATTCCTTCCTCTCTTCTTTCCTTCTTTCCTCCCTCCTTCTATTGATTCCTTCCTTCCTTCTTTCTTCCCTCCTATTCCTTCTTTCCTCCCTCCTTCTATTCCTTCCTCCCTTCCTTCCTTCTTTCCTCCATCCTTCTACTGATTCCTTCCTTCCTTCTTTCTTCCCTCCTATTTCTTCTTTCCTCCCTCCTTCTACTGATTCCTTCCTTCCTTCTTTCTTCCCTCCTATTCCTTCTTTCCTCCCTCCATCTATTCCTTCCTCCCTTCCTTCCTTCTTTCCTCCTTCCTTCTACTGATTCCTTCCTTCCTTCTTTCTTCCCTCCTATTTCTTCTTTCTTCCCTCCTTCTATTCCTCCCTTCTTTCCTCCTGTTCCTTGCTCGCCTTCATCCCTCCCCTCCCCACCCCCCTTTCTTCTTTTTTCTGTCCTTCATTCCTTCCTTCTAGCTTCCTTCCTCTCTTCCTCAGTTCCCTCCTTCCTCGCTTCCTCCCTTTCTTTTTTCCATCCTTCCATCCTTACTCCGCCGGCCCTTCATTTGTTCTTCCTTCCTTCCTTCCTTCATCTCTTCTCTCCGGCTTCCTTCCTCGCTCCGTTCCTTTCCTCATTCTCTTCCTCCCTTCTTTCTTTCTTTCTTTCCTCCATTCCTCCCTTCTCTCACTCTCTTCCTTCTGTCCTTCCTTCTTCGCTATCTGCCTTCTTTCCTGCCCGCCTTCCTTCAAGTTATTTCAGTCCTTCATTCATTCTTTCCTTCGTTCTTTCATTCTTCCCTTCCTCCGTTCTGGCCTTTCATTCTTTCATACCTTTCATCCTCCGTCCATCCCTTCCTTCCTTCCTTCCTTCCTTACCTATTTACTTAGAGTTAGAACAACATGGTAACTGAGGGAAATATGTGCAGTTAATCATCTCTCCTATCATTTTTCATTTCTTTTTTTCTTCTTCTTCTTCTTCTTCTTCTTCTTCTTCTTCTTCTTCTTCTTCTTCTTCTTTTCTTTTTCTTTCTTTCTTTTCTTTTTTCCTTCTTTTTTCCAGAAGCCTTGATGATGATGCTGTGATACTACTACTACTACTACTACTACTACTACTTTCATCATTTTTTTCAGTAGTAGTAGAAGTAGTAGTAGTAGTGGTGGTTTATTCATTCATTTATTTATTTATCTATCTATTCATTTGTTTATTTATGTATTTATTTATTTATTCATCAAATGTAACCGGAGGAGGGGGGGGGGGCAACCATTCATGCAAAGACAGCAGCTGGGGGCTAATGAACACTTACTTACTTTTACTTTACTTACTTACTTACTTACTGGCTGTCTGGCTGACTTACTGGCTGTCTGGCTGACTTACTGGCTGTCTGGCTGACTTACTGGCTGTCTGGCTGACTTACTGGCTGTCTGGCTGACTTACTGTCTGGCTGACTTACTGGCTGTCTGGCTGACTTACTGTCTGGCTGACTTACTGGCTGTTTGGCTGACTTACTGGCTGTCTGGCTGACTGACTTACTGGCTGTTTGGCTGACTTACTGGCTGTCTGGCTGACTTACTGTCTGGCTGTTTGGCTGACTTACTGGCTGTCTGGCTGACTTACTGTCTGGCTGACTTACTGGCTGTCTGGCTGACTGACTTACTGGCTGTCTGGCTGACTTACTGGCTGTCTGGCTGACTTACTGTCTGGCTGACTTACTGGCTGTCTGGCTGACTTACTTACTGGCTGTCTGGCTGACTTACTGGCTGTCTGGCTGACTTACTTACTGTCTGGCTGACTTACTGGCTGTCTGGCTGACTTACTTACTGGCTGTCTGGCTGACTTACTGGCTGTCTGGCTGACTTACTTACTGGCTGTCTGGCTGACTTACTGGCTGTCTGGCTGACTTACTGACTGTCTGGCTGACTTACTGTCTGGCTGACTTACTGTCTGGCTGACTTACTTACTGTCTGGCTGACTTACTTACTGGCTGTCTGGCTGACTTACTTACTGTCTGTCTGGCTTACTTACTGGCTGTCTGACTTACTTACTGGCTGTCTGGCTGACTTACTTACTTACTGTCTGGCTGACTTACTTACTGGCTGTCTGGCTGACTTACTTACTGGCTGTCTGGCTGGCTAATCTACTTATTGACTTACCGTCATTCTGCAGAATTGGAGACTGTCCCACTTATTAACTGACAGACTGACTGACTGACTGGCTGACAAATCCAATTACTGACTTACGTTCTGATAGAATTAGAGACTGGTTTGCTTGCTTGCACGCAGACTGACAGACTGACTGACTGACTGGCTGGCTGGCTGGCTAATCTAATTATTGACTTCCCTTCTGCAGAATTAGACTTACGTACCGACTGACTCACTTACCTACTTTATACTGACTGACTAAATGACTGACTGACTAATTGAGTGAATGAGTGAGTGACTGAATGACTGAGCGAGTGACTAAATGACTGACTGACTGACTAAATGACTGAGTGGCTGAGTGAGTGACTAAATGACTGACTAACTGACTGACTGACTGACTGACTAAATGACTGACTGACTGAGTGACTAAATGACTGAGTGAGTAACTGACTAAATGACTGACTGAGTGCCTAAATGACTGAGTGAGTGAGTAACTAACTAAATGACTGACTGAGTGAGTGAGTGACTAAATGACTGAGTGTATAACTAACTAAATGACTGACTGAGTGCCTAAATGACTGACTGAGTGAGTGAGTGACTAAATGACTGACTGACAGAGTGACTAAATGACTCAGTGACTGACTGACTGACTAAATGACTGACTGACTTACTTATTGACTGACTGACTTACTCACATTTTACGTTGTTGTTCCGGCCCTCCCAGACCCAGCGGCAAAGAAATGCAAAGCTCGCATCCAGCGGGAGCGCCCCGCCACGGACCCACGGAAACCCGCCGAGCCCAAAGCCCGGACTTTACCCGTCAAGAAAGACAACACGTCCGAGAGTTTGACGACGGCGCAGCAGGGGTTGTCTCCCATGGCCTCCAGCGGCACGACCTACACGCCCAAGTCGTCGTCAAGCACGGGCCATTTATGGAAGTTTCCGCCGCTTGACTACGAAATTCGGCAACATCCAGAAAAAGGCAGTATCCAGTCGCTTTCCGACGTGGAGCATCGGCTGGAGAGTTTGCATGAGTGAGTGTAATGGGTGGGTGAGAAGGGGGTGGGTGTTGTGAAGGGAGTGATGGTGGGGGAGGGGTCACGGTGGGGGGGTTGAATGGGAGTTTTGAGGACAGGGGGCGAGGGGTTTTGTAGTGTGTGTGTGTTTGTGTATGTGTGTGTGCGCGCGTGCGTGTGTGTGTATATGCTTGTGAAGGTGTGTGTGTGTGTGTGTGTGTGTGTGTGTGTGATATGCTCTCTCTCTCTCTCTCTCTCTCTCTCTCTCTCTGCTTGTCAGATTCTGTTGAGATTTGCCACGCGGCACGCGAGTTCATATTATAACAATGTTCTTGATATTGATTTGTTTATCCACTTCGTACCCCATTCGCCAGTATTTTCTCCCCCTCCACTATATCTTGAGTGGTGGTCTGGACGCTAGTCATTCACTTCGGATGAGACGATAAACCGAGGTCCTGTGTGCAGCATGCACTTAGCACACGTAAAAGAACCCACGGCAGCAAAAGGGTTGTCCCTGGCAAAATCCATGAGTAAAATCCACTTCCATAGGAAAAACAAATAAAACTGCACGCAGGAAAAAAAAAATTTTTTAATTTAAAAAAAAAAGGATGGCGCTCTCAGTGTAGCGACGCGCTCTCCCTGGGCTGGTGGATGCAGCCGGAATTTCGCACAGACAAATCTGTTGTGATAAAAAAAAAAAAAAAAGATTTTTAAAGAAAAAAGAAATAAAATATCTTTTCCAAAAGAAAAAAATACAAATATCTGTTGTCTTATCTGTCTATAAGATAAGATAAGAATAACTTTATTATCTCCAACTGGAGAAATTTGGTCAGGTGCATTATCACAACAGACAAGTAAACAACATGGGGACCATAACTGTAAAAGTCAACAACAGCTTTTACGAATATTACGAAGATACAAATGTAAAAAATATCACATACACCGTTTCATACATACATCCACACACTGCAGGTAATAACTAGTATTCTTAATGTAAAAAAGAAAGAAAGAATTAAGAAACATTATTTTGAATATAATTATAAACATAGCCTACTATACTGCACATTGATTATAATAGACAGATAAGATAAGAATAAAGATGAATTGCGGAAAACCGCAACCAGATAATCAGCACACACCCGCATCCCCCCACCCCCACCCCCACCCACCCCACACACGCGGATTACTTGATTAAACAAGAGTAATAAACATATGTTCTCTTGTTGCAGACGGATGCATAAATTCGAAAGTGATCTCTTCACCACTGTGGATTCCATCCTGAACCTTCTCGGCCAGAAACCCAAGGTCATGCGAGATTCTGCCGAGATTTGCACGTCGCCTGGAAACAAGGGGGACAAGTCTGTGCGACCGAAAAAGAGCTAAACAATTATCGCCCCTCACACAATACGAGAATGAGAAAATGTGAACAGAAAAAAAAAAATGTGAAGTGCTGTACTGAATAATGTATAGAAATAAATGAATTATGAATGATTTTTTTTTTTTTAATGAATAAATATGACTTGAATATTTCGTCCAAACCATGTAAGTGTTTACTGTGGAACCAAACAGACAGCACAACACGCATCAAGTTTGGCACACACCGTGACTGACATTCAGTGCCACGCAAAAACGCACTCTCTCTCTCTCTCACGCACACACACACACACACACACACACACACACACACACACATCAGTGCACACACACACACACACACACACACACACACACACATCAGTGCACACACACACACACACACACACACACACACACACACACACACACACATATTTCATTTTAGAGAAATGATGTATAGCTCTGTATTGACATCTGCTGTGTTGTGGCAATAATTCGATCAATAAAGACAAATAAAATATCTCATGTCGACCCTCTCCCTCACTACCCCCGCCACTGGTTCACCCACACCCTTCAACACCGTGGCCCTCCCACCCCCACACCCCCAGTCACGGTCCCACTCACCCCACCACCACCCCACCCACCTCTCTCTCTCTCTCTCTCTCTCTGTCTCTCTCTCTCTCTCCGAAATTTATTAATTCCGGTTTCGGAAGACAATGAATATGATTAAAGGCAATACAATCATCACATTCTAAACTATGATCACGCGGCGTATATTTCATGTCTTATATACTGTCTTACATTATCACTACATACTTCTTTTAAAAAATATATTTTCGAAAAATTAGATGTTGTGTTCCTCTTGTACAGCATCGAGTTCAGACTCAGTGCCGGGAGGAGAGTACATACACGTACTGATTAACCTGTAATCATTTCACGATAATATCCAGAGTGGCTGTGTGAATCATGTGTTCGTAGTGCCGGCGTCTGCATGTGTGTGTGTGTGTGTGTGTGTGTGTGTGTGTGCGTGACGTCACAGTGTGTGTTCTCCTCTATTTACATCAATAATTTTATCACATCCCCCCCACACACACACCCTCCCTCACACTCTCCTCTCTCTCTCCTCTCCTCTCTCTCATCTCAGTCCTCTCTCTCTCTCTCGCTCTTCCAATCTTCACCGTCTCTCTCTCTCTTCTCTCTCCCTCTCTCTCTCGCTCTTTCAAATCTTCACCGTACCCCCCCCTCTCTGTCTCTCAAATCTTCACCGCCCCCCCTCTCTGTCTCTCTCTGTCTCCGTCTCTCTCTCAAATCTTCACCGCCCTCTCCCTCTCTCTCTCTCTCTCTCTCTCTCTCTCTCTCTCTCTCTTGCCTTCTCAAATCAAAGTGAGGGAACGACTGATAAATGATGCTGCATTGTGAATTCGCTACCTGCTGACTACAGTGACTACGACCCCGCCACTGACTCCGTGACTGACTCCCTCCTCAGTCCACCCCCCTCCCCCCCTCCCCCACTCCCCACCCCACCCCATCCCCCATCCACCATGCTGTATATCATAATTAGTACTGTGTCAGTCACTCCCGCCGGCCCAGCACTGACCCTACCCTTGTATATGCTGACTAAGAAGACATATTGAATCTGAAAACTTGAGTAAAAAAAAAAAAAAAAGAAAACGATGTCTTCATTTTGTGCAGCATTCCGGGTCTAAAACTGCTTGATGGTAATTGTACGTAGCTAATCTTTGAGCGACTGATCGAGTCTTATTACCGGGCTGTGTCCGGACTGTCAATTAATGCGAGTGAAGGGAGATTTGAATAAATGAATGAACGAACGAACAAACGATCAGCCCAATTAATTAATTAATTAACCAGTTAATGAATTAATTGATTGATTAATTGGTTGATTGACTGATTGTGAGTGATGGGAACACTGAATCAATGAACTAACTAACTAACGAAAGAACGAACCTGACTGAACTGATTGAACTGACGAGCGAACGACTGAATGAATGAATGAATGGGCTTGACTTCCTAATGAGCGTGATAATAAAACATAACATGAAAAATTATCTAAGCGTAGCGCGGGCAACCAACAATTGCACTGAACATGTCCTAAACAACTGACATTTTCTCCAACTAAAAAGAAAAACAAAAAATTCTAAACCAACCAAACAACAAAATAAAGCACATCGATGCCCGAACACACACACACACACACACACACACACACACACACACACACACACACACGTCACTCTTGTCATGTTATCATTTCTGCAGTCACATTATTTCAGAGCAGCATACAAGCAGTTATAAGACAGTGTGATTTCGTTC
>NC_134910.1:2902579-2960079 GCF_041734735.1 Babylonia areolata | reverse complement strand
TCTTTCTTTCATTTGAAAATAGTTGTAATTTTAGATGAAAATCTCTCTTCTCCTTTGTATGTCAGTGTCCTTGTGTTTGTGTTTCAGTCTGTCTCTTAAATTTAACACCTTTTAAGTTGTATTGTTCGTATTGCAATACAGTATTAGTTCAGTGTCTTGGAATTATGTTTCTGATGTGTGTCCTTTTGTTTTGACATTATAGTTCTTCCAATTCCAGTTGTTTTACCACAGTGGCAAAATTGGCAAAGTGTGTTCATGCTGTGTGTGTGTGGGTACATAATTATCATGTGAGGTGGTGTGTGTGCATGCATACATGTGTTTGTACATATGTATAATGAGAGTTGACATGTGTGTATGTATGTCTCCTAACTTGTAAGCGTGGAACTCTCCAGCAGTCTATCGTGGCAGCTGGTGAATGTAAGAGAGAGTGTGTGTGTAGGGGAAGGGGTGATGTATGTTTGTGGACTGTGGGAACAGTGTGTGAATATAGCAGCAGAACTCAAATGTGTGCATTCTATTTCTGTGTGCCTTCAGATATTTGTGGGATCATTGTTAGTGTTATGTGTGATTGTATATGTGTGTCCATGTGTCATTGTGTGTATATTGTATACACATGTGTATAAATTTCTGAGTGGTTTAATGTATGTCTTTGACGTGACTATTGTGAGAAGCACATAACGCATGTGTTGTGTGTATGTGTTCTGTGGGGCCTTGGTAGTTGGTATGTATGTTGGCTGGCTGAAGGTTGGGCCTGGGTGTCTGTAAGACAGCAAATTGTTGCATGTGTGTCTTGCATTGATCTATGTATTAATTTGCATGCAGTTGTTAGGCTAGCAGGTTGTCCTTTTCAGGGGACAGGAAGTTGGCCTGTAGCTGTTGCCAAGTGTGGAGTGTACTTTTTGATGACAATCTTTACATTACTTCATGGTGGTATTCAAAGAACTAAGAAGGTTGTCAGCTTAGCACAGGGTCCATTTCACTTTGGTGTACATCTTGTCTACGGTACTAGACTGTAGACGTGAGGTGGCAGCGATTTCAACAGCCCGTTAGCAGTGCTGTACTTTTTCTGCATGACGACAGGGTGCACAAAAGGTTCAGGACCACTTCATAAAGCAGGCA
Source organism: Babylonia areolata (assembly GCF_041734735.1). Classification (NCBI taxonomy): domain Eukaryota; kingdom Metazoa; phylum Mollusca; class Gastropoda; order Neogastropoda; family Buccinidae; genus Babylonia; species Babylonia areolata. The sequence continues at coordinate 2,958,960 of NC_134910.1, read as the reverse complement.
TGTTTTCATAAATGAATAAATAAAAAGAAGAGATTAATGACGTAGGATGTTTTCACTGAACATACATATGGCTGTTTCATGCACACATGCACCACAAACAGCTTGAAAAATGTGTTTGAAAAATACTGTTTAGCAATTAACACAATTATTCTCCTTTCGTCAGTTTTTAGCAATGACACTGGTTTTTCAATATATCATTTATTTTTTAATGCACGTGCAAGGAAATATCTTTAGTAATAAATTGTGCTCATTATATTGACTCCATACATGATACACCACTGTTTGCCGAAAGTTTGGAAAATTCAGCACCATTTCTCCATGCCCTGAAGAAGAAAACCAGTGTTGCAAGTGGTTGTGAACTTTTTTTGTGAACCCTGTATGATATATTTCCGCATGTCTTTGGCACTTCTCATACATGCAGGGTTCAGTACTGTACAGTGCAATACAGTTTTACACATCAACAGTATTAACTTCTTCTTCTTCTTCTGCGTTCGTGGGCTGCAACTCCCACGTTCACTCGTATGCACACGAGTGGGCTTTTACGTGTATGACCGTTTTTACCCCGCCATGTAGGCAGCCATACTCCGTTTTCGGGGGTGTGCATGCTGGGTATGTTCTTGTTTCCATAACCCACCGAACGCTGACATGGATTACAGGATCTTTAACGTGCGTATTTGATCTTCTGCTTGCATATACACACGAAGGGGGTTCAGGCACTAGCAGGTCTGCACATATGTTGACATGGGAGATCGTAAAAATCTCCACCCTTTACCCACCAGGCGCCGTCACCGTGATTCGAACCCGGGACCCTCAGATTGACAGTCCCACGCTTTAACCACTCGGCTATTGCGCCCGTCAACAGTATTAACAAAATAGGTGTTTGCAGAAAAGGAAAATCTTATAATATATAAGAAAAAATATCCAGGAAAGAAAGAACTTTTAAAAAAAAACACAGACAAAAAAACCACAACAAAAGCGGTCAGTAAAGGGCAAAGAAAATGAGGAGATATCTTGGGAAAAGAAAGTTTGATAACTGTAATGCCGTTGTAAAACCCAAGGCTGTGAAATGCCCTTAAATGCTTAACTCACTCAGTACGGCCAGTCCTCTCTTCTCCTCTTCACAGACCCCTCGGATGTCCAGTGGGTGTCTCAATGACCCAACCATTAGCTTCCATCGCCAGAATTATGGTATTCTTTGTCAACATTCACCTCTTCAGTATAAGAGCCTTCCGCTTGCAATATTTTGATGGTGGTAATTGGGGTGAAACGCTGTTAACACCATCTCTTTCGCCGTTCGTATGGAGAGAGTTGTCATGTAGGAAAGGAGCTGTATTTACAGTTCCAGCATGATGATCAGATATTTGTGCTTTTGTTTGACAGACGTGGAAAGACTCCTCGAAAGAGGACGCCAACTAGCAGTCGTGAATATGAACCTGTGGAGGTAAGTAACTGTTTCACACTGTGTATTTTCCACTCTGCTTGAGCACTGCTTTGTGAGTGAGTGCATACATTCCATGTGCATTTTGTATCTTTCTAAAACTTTCACCGCTGTCCAAAGATGCATTTTGATGGATTTCTAAATCTATTTTACTTGTAGCATGCAGCCCCTTGTTTATTGTTGTTGTTTTTGTTTTGGGTTTGCTTGTTTTTGTTTTCTTGTTTATTTGTGTGTGTGTGTGGGTTTTTTTTGGTTTGTTTTTTGTTTTCTAAGGAAAGCACTGTTGGCATCATACTCTGCCGCCGTGGGATGGATATATGCAGCCAGTCATGACATCAGTACCCCCCCCCCCACCCCCACCCCCTCTTTCTGCTTTGTTTGATCTCACAGTCACTCTCTTGTATTACTTTTCTGTCACAACAGATTTCTCAGTGTGAAATTTGGGCTGCTCTTCCAGGGGGGAGTGTGTTGCCACAGTGCAGAGTTGCTTTTTTCTTTTCTTTTCTTTTTTTTTCCCCTGTCTGCACATATATTTGTTTGATTATAATTGATGGCTTTCTACAGAATTTTGCCAGGGACAGTTCATGTTGATGTAGATTCTTTTACATGTGTGCTAAGCGCATGCTACACAAGGGGAACTCAGTTTGCCGCCTTATCCAAATGGCTAGAGTAGAGTCCAGGCCACCACTCAAGCCCCATGAAAATCTGTTGGAGGGGAGCAAATTCTGGCGAGTGTGTTTAGACTGTTGATGTGTGTTGAACCCACAGTCACCTGTTCCTTGGTCCATGATGTTGACCATTAGGCCATGTCTTTGTATTTGTATTTCTTTTTATCACAACAGATTTCTCTGTGTGAAATTCGGGCTGCTCTCCCCAGGGAGAGCGCGTCGCTACACTACAGCGCCACCCATTTTTTTGTATTTTTTCCTGTGTGCGGTTTTATTTGTTTTTCCTATCGAAGTGGATTTTTCTACAGAATTTTGCCAGGAACAACCCTTTTGTTGCCGTGGGTTCTTTTACGTGCGCTAAGTGCATGCTGCACACGGGACCTTGGTTTATCGTCTCATCCGAATGACTAGCGTCCAGACCACCACTCAAGGTCTAATGGAGGGGGAGAAAATCTCGGCGGCTGAGCCGTGATTCGAACCAGCGCGCTCGGATTCTCTCGCTTCCTAGGCGGACGCGTTACCTCTAGGCCATCACTCCAGTTGGTAGATGAGACAGTGCACTTGCATCACATATATTATATATATCTGGTATTCACAGAATCATAAAAATGGCATCTAAGATCTGTCATCTTTGTTGGAAGCTCCGACTGTGGCTGGCAGACTGTGCTGAATGAAGAACCTCTGGTTTGTTTTTGTTGTGGCGGTAACAGTGATTTATGATATTTTATTACTTTTCAGGAAACTGATTGAGTGTTTTGGGGGGTTTGTTTTTGTCCAGGTAGTAACTATTACTATGATGTATTACTATCTTAAATATCAAGTGTCACAGGTAGGGCTCCCCATGTACATGTTTATATTGTTTGATTTCATAAAACATGAAGTGAATAACAAAACACTTACATTTTCTTTGTGAAGATAGTTTGTTGCAGTGTCCATGAGAGCAGATGTCATCTGCAATGGGGGTTTTTTTTGTTTTGGGGGGTTTTTTCAAAGAAAAAAGTGAGCGGGGAGCATGAAAAACGCATATAAATGTTTTTTAAATTAAAAAAAGAAGAAGTTATGAAAAATATATAAATGTTATTATAACCGTAAAAAGTCTAACCATCAAGTCACTGCTTTATAATATAAGTGGGAGAAATGGTGACTACTAGTCATCAAGTCTTTACTTTATGATGTAAACTGGAGCAATGGTGACTGCCGCAGGTTTATTGTCGGCTGCGACCCTTGGATGACCCCAACGATGCTGTGTGTGTACGAGCTTTGAACTCCACAACAGTACAGCTTGCTGCTCCTGAGGTATGCAAAACCAAATAAGTTTGTTTTTGTGTGTGAGTGTGCGTGCGTGTGTGGGTTTTTTTTTTTTTTTTTTTTTTTTTTTTTTTTTTTTTTTTTTTTTTTTTTTTCTGTGAATGTTCCCATTTTATATACTTATAGTCAGGGTTAATTTGCAAAAAATTGTATCCAGCATGATCAGTCTGATAAGTTCAATGTTCCTCATATTTTTTGGTTTATTTCCTTCTCTTTTTGTTTGGCTGATTGTAGACAGGCTTTTTTAGTGTTCTAGTACTTTTTCTTTTAGTGTTTTTGATTGTCAAACGTTATTCAGTGTATCGTGCTCTTTCACAGAAACAGTAATTGTTCAAACTTTAGTTCAGTGCAAATTAAGGGGTTCAGATTGATGGAAAGATGATTCATTGATTGAAACTTTGATGAAAAGTGTGTTGACATGGATGATGACAATAATGCCTGCAGGAATCTCTTCTTCTGGGGGTTTTTTTCCCCCTCGTAACTATAATGCTAGCTTTTAGGCTTCACTTGGCAATTAGGCAATTGGTTTCATTAACTGGGTTACACCCTTACAGTTTTTTTAAATTACTATATGAGACAAAAACAAAATGTAGTAAAGAAGTGTTGGGGGGTGGGGGTGGAGTAAGGGGGTGGTTAGAGAATACTCGTGTTAACAACAGCAGTAAACTGCAAAAGTCTGCTGATTTCCAATTGAAGAATAACATTCACAAATTACAAAATTTCTTGGTGATAAAAAAAAAGTTTGTGGATTTTACTGCACTTAATCTTTATACAAAGCTTTTAAAATGAAACTTTGAAAAAGATTATATTCACCAGATACTTTGTCAGAGCAAGTGCATGTTGAATTTATAGAATGGTTTGTCTTCATGACTTTAAATAGAGTTTGTATATATCAAGCTTGAAATATGTCTTGGGTAGTGTAGAATTTCACATTTAAAGAGATCATTATGCATGTAAAAAAAAAAAAAAATTTGAATAGAGATCTCATCTTGTTATCCATCTTCTTAATGCTTTCTGATACTTTTCATGTCATACCTTGTTTTGCTATTTTGTTTGCTGTTTTGTTCCAGTGTAGTCCACTATGTCTATAGTATCAGTATCAGTAGCTGCATTAGGACAAATCCATATATACTACACCACATCTGCCAAGCAGATGCCTGACCAGTTGCGTAAGTCAGGCCTTGAGAAAAACAAACAAATAAAGAAGTGATTGAATCTTTAAGTATTAAAAAAAGATTCTACTACTACGACTACTAACAACAATAATAATAATAATGATAGATAAATGAAAAATAAATGTCCACAATAATGTGACTGAACCCAGCAAAAATCTGTTTTGAGTTTCACTGGATATATCTTCATCTTGATATAATACAGTGTATTCAATATCTAATTCAAACAGTAAGCCTCACCTTATTATTTGGATATTCCACAGGCAGCTGAAACTGGTCATGAATGCCCAGATGCAGGACTTTGCTTTGTGCTTGATAAGTTTTTGAGATCATTGTTGTCTTTTTTTCTTTCCTTTAATTTTTTTTTTTTTTTTTCACCTCATGTTTTCATGCCAGTTTTATTTATACTCTGATGCTACTGTTAGATAGCATTTAGGTGGTTGTTTTCTTATGCATTGAAATGCACAATTTTGAATTTATATATTTTCTGTCCATCTCTAATCTAGCACTGATATATGATTTTGTGAAAAATGTGAAAACTGAAAAGGCTGCATCAAACTGTCTAGCTACTGCTTCTAGCAGCATTAATTTTTGTAACAGAAGAAAAGGATAACTTGCATGTGCCTGTGAAATGGGGTGTCATGATGTGAACACTGATATTACAGCATGGTGTGTGTGTGTGGGGCTCTGTGCTGTCTGTGGGGGGTAGTGTGAATGGGTTGCTTAGCATTGTCGGTTGTTGGTGGGGTTTTTTTTTCGTTTGCTTTGCTTGATATTGACTGACGCATGACTGGATTCTGTTGTGTAGAATGCGGCCGCTAGAAACGGACAGACCAAAGAGGTAAAGTGCTCTCCTTGTTGGGTGTTTTGTGTGCATCTTATCTTTGATAGTGTCAGGCATAGTGAACTTTTTGTGTTCATTATGTGGTTGGTTGGGTTTTTTTGTTGTTTTTTTGATTGAGGTCCACTCTTGTAATTTAAGTTCCACTGTGCAGGATACAGTTGATTTCTTGTTATTTTTTGTGTATACACTATATAGACACATTCCTTGTGTGTGTGTGTGGTAAAAACAAAGTTTATTATATTTGTGTGATGAAACAAAAGAACACAACACAAAACAAAACTAACCATCAAAACAATGGAAAACAAGCCAAACCAGCCCATGAAAAGAAGCAAGTACGAGCAAAATAAATCAGATCATGAACATACTATGTCTCATGCAAAGTGAGAAGTCAGTCCTAATCTGATTTATAATGAGCAAATTGATGGAAGAACAGGGAAGTGTCGTGTGAGATCATGTACTAACCTCATGATTATCATGAATGTAAAACCATTGATAGTTAATCCTGCTGTTTAGTTTTTGGTGTTTATTGATTTATTTGGTGTATAATTTTCAGATTTGTCTTGATTTGAAAACAAAACACAAAAAAATTATTAATCAATAAAAAATGTTGTCAACAACAACAACAAAAAAAAGAGATAGGAAAATTTGATTAAGTTGCAGTACATTGGCATTGTTAAAACAAAGTTCACACTGGTCATTCTGCCTTTTGCCTTTCAGTACCAGTACAAGTTTGAACATGTGTTTGACGAGTACGCCTCTCAGAAGGCAGTCTTCGAGCACATTGCACTCCCTCTGGTGGAGGATTTGATCTTTGGCAGGAATGGTAAGCGATAATAGTTGCATCTGAGGAGATATAGTTCATATTTATAGTAATTATACTTGAAAAAAAAATATCCGTACCTCAATCTGATATCTTTTTTTTATCTTCATAGAGCATTTGTCAGTTTATTCCCTTATCAATGTATTTGATATATCCAGTTTTATTTATTCATGTATTTAGTTAGTTTCTCTCCCTCTATTCCAATCTTGTAAATGATACATCTTTTACAATCTTGACAGTTGAATTACTGCTTATATGAACATACTCTCTTGAGACTTAAGAGTTTCATTGTTTGATTTTTTTTTTTATAATTTTTTTAAACTAATAGTAATAACGTACTTGTGAAGCAAATGTAAATTTAGTTATATGATTCGATTAATGACTTTAAAAAAAAAAAAATCTTTTTTTCTTTGTATATATGCATGTTACAGTATGGTGCATGCATTGTGTGTGTCAGTGAGTGCCCTATCAGTGCAAGGTGTGGTTGCTGTGTGTGGTGGCAGGGTTGCTGTTCTCCTACGGCATCACGTCGTCGGGCAAGACATACACCATGACAGGGGTACCAGAGGACCAGGGTATCCTGCCCCGAAGTCTGGACGTCCTCTTCAACAGCATCGGGCATCTGCAGGCCAAGAAATACGTCAGTAATCGTAGTGAAAGTGATGATGGTGGCTATATGGATGATGATGAAATGTTTCTGTTGTGTAGTGCGCAGCAGTTTGGGGCATTTGCAGGCCATAAAAATGTGTCAGTAATTGTGATGATGGTTATGATAACGATAATGAAACATTTCTATTTTGCAGTACTCGACAGCATCTGACATCTGCAGGCCAAAAAGTATGTCAGTAATTGTAGTGATAAGGTTGATGGTGGTTATGATGATAATGAAACAATCCTATTTTGCAGTGGTCGACAGTACTGGACATCTGCAGGCTAAAAAATTAGTGTGATAGTGATGATAGTGGTGGTTATGGTGATGATAATAAAACATTTCTGTTTTACAGTACTCAACAGCATCGGATATAATTATGCTGGCCAAGAAATACATCAGTAATTGTAAGGATAATTATACTGATAGCAATAATGTTAATAATGAAACGTTTCTGTTGTGCAGTACTGGGTTCTTTGTGCACTGCAAATACAATGAATAAAAAAATTCGTCTTCCTTTTTTAATATGGTATTAAAATCTGTTCAGTTCAAAGGAGTTTGAATCTTAGTTTTGAGGTTTTACTTATGTTAATCTTTGGAGAGTATAGTATTGTTCTCATAAAGTCATATATATGACTGATTTCAACATACCGTAAAGTTTGGTCTGTAAGCCACGACTTTTTCTCCCATTTTCAACCTCTGCGGCTTATACAGTGATGCTGCTTATTTGAGGATTTCAACGATCCCAGGAGTGTCACGTTCTCATCTATTCTTAGCTGCCCTTCAACTCACCAAAATCATGATTTGTGTCCACGAATTTTTGGATGAGCTTCAGGTTAGTGTGCTAACTGTTCATGTTTTAAAAATCAAACCCGCACACATTAAAGCCTTCAGATCAGCATTCAGTTCTACTCTGCTCAAGCGCACACCCTCATCATGCTGAGAAGGCAACCTAATGCCGATGATGCAGCCTTCAAATTGAAGGCAATCGACTTAGCAGACGACAGTGCAAGCGACGAACCAGCAGTGACCTCCACCTTGCATTCATGTTCATCAAGTGAAAGTGAGGCTGAAGTCAGTGACAAGATGGCGGAGGAAGCTGTGCTGCTTCTCTTCAACTCGGACACTGAAGACGAAGATTTCAGTGGATTCAGTGAGCAGGACGACGTTGAATAAATGTGACAATCCCTAAATTATGGATCTTATTTTCATTGTGTTTATTTATTTAGTTGGGTTTTTTTTTTTGTTTTTTGGTGCCACTAGCAGTATTTTCGCTTGCTTTTCTTTGTGTTGTTTCCGCTTGTGTTTATTTCATAACCTACAGTATTGACAGCTTTTCTGTAGTATCAGTATGTGTTCCGGTACCGGTAATAAGTGCGGCTTATAATCCAGTGCGGTTTATGTGTGTATGAAGTTAAGTTTTTTTCAAAATTTAGTGGGTGCGGCTTACATACCAGTGCGCTCAACAGACCTAACTTCACGGTATTTACATTCAGCAGTTTCAACTTAGTGTAATGCTGATGCACAATAGCAGCAGTGATAAACGTTGAAGTGGACAGACTGGGGTTGGTGTGTGTGTGTGTGTGTGTGTCGCCTGTGCAGGTGTTTCAACCGAACAAGCTGAACATGTTCCAGGTCTGTCAGTTGCGGCAGTTAGCTTTTCACGCAGACATTTGTTGGTTCTGTTGGTTGACTGGTTTGATTTGAACCTGTTGATGTGTTTGAGCTCTTCGGCTTTCTTTGCTTTGTTCTGGGTTGTTTTTTTTTGTTTTGTAAAAAAAAATAAATTAAACCGAAAAAAGTTTGTTGAATTTAGTGCAGGGCTCAACATAAATGAAAGTAAATCGTTTGCTTTGGACACGTCATCCCTTTTCTTAACTTGACTTGCCTGACTGGGCAAAGCATTATTTTTGGAGACTAGCAAAAATAGTATATTTTGTTGTTCATCTTTTTGTTTGAGTGTTTTGTTTTGTTTTGTTTGTTTTCATTATCAGTCATGCTTTGAAACCTACAATCCTCCTCATCAGAAATCGCCCATTGGATGATGTTTTGAGTCCTAGTTCCATGGGCCCTTTTTTTTCTTTTTTTTTTTTCATTCATATTATAATTATTATTTATGTATTTATTTACTTATTTATGTACGCTTATCTATTATTTCTTCACCTTTTTTTTTCTCTTTTTTTTCTTTTTTTTTTTTTTTTTTTTTTCTTTTTTTTTCTTTTTTCCAAGGCCTGACTAAGCGTGTTGGGCTACGCCGCTGGTCAGGCATCTGCTTGGCAGATGTGGTGTAGCGTATATGGATTTGTCCGAACGCAGTGACACCTCCTTGAGCTACTGAAACTGAAACTGGGCCCTTAACCAGTTCAACCCTGGGGAACTGACACCTTCGGCAAGCTTTCAAGCCATATTTGTATTTCGTTTTATCACAGATTTTTCTGTGTGAAATTCAGGCTTATATTGATGCACACACACACACAAAAAAAAAAAGAAAAAGTGGAAAATATGGTTTTTTTTCTCCAAATTACTTGGACACATGGGGAAATACTGTAGAAGTTTGTTCCCTTTCTTTGTGGTTTGTGAAGATATATATATATGTGTGTATGTGTATATATATATATATATATAGGATCATGAAATCTCTTTTAATGAGACAAATTTTGATGCCAGAGCAATGCTCGCACACTGATCTCAATGGGTTTTAAAAAATAAAAAAAAGAGAGAGAGAGAGCTGAGGAGACAGTTATGATTTTTTTTAGGAGAAATCAATGGATGCCTAAAAGTTCTGCAAATGAACAGGATAGTTTCAGCATCCCTGGAAGGTGTGGGTTTTTTTTGTTGTTTTTTTTATCTTTTTTTGTTGTTGTCTTTTTGTGTGTGTTGTTGTTGTTGTTTGTTTCTTCCATCATCATTAATTTTTTTTTCTCCTTTTTTTTTCCTTATATTTTTAATCTGTCTTCTTCAAACACTTACAAGACCATGCAACATATATTACACATACATGATGGCTTCACACAAAATCATATTCCCTGAAAGAGAAGCATGGAAAACATACACACACACACCCTCTCACTCTCTCTCTCTGTGTCTCCTTTACTCACTCAATCCCCTCCCTCTCCACAAGCTCTACACCTAAGTACAATAATATGTATGTGCACACTGAATACTACCCTCAGGATTTTTTGTGGGCCAGGTCAGACCACTCCTAATCAGGGTGCAGTATTGTATTGTATCATCTGAAAACGGTGAAAACCATGTAACTGCAAAAGCCATCCGGGCAAATGAGTTATCCAATGACATGTCCAGCTGGGTAAGTGGGGGAAAAGTTTAATGTTGATGCTTGCGTTGTTTGCTGTGATCATGGGACAGTATTGCATCTTTTTGTTACTCAGTGCCATTAACTGTTATCATGAGTAATACTTGTTGATGCTTGCATTGTTTGTTTGTGATCATGGGACAGTATTGCATCTTTTTGTTACTCAGTGCCATTAACTGTTATGAGTAATACTTTAGCAGGGGAATTAAGTCTGTATATTCCCTCTCATGCTTTCTTCCTGCAGATTTAACATATGTATATTCTTTGCGAATGTGATTGCTAAGGTTCAAGGTAAACTGTCCTGAGAATTAGGAATACCGACTGTCAGTTTGGTTTTGAGATTGATTGATTGATTGATGTGGATACTTCTATAGCGCCTATCCTCGGTCAGAGACCAAGCTCTAAGCGCTTTACATACACGGGGACATTTGCACCACAGGCTGCCTACCTGGGTAGAGCCGACTGACGGCTGCCACTGGGCGCTCATCATTCATTTCCTGTGTCATTCAATCAGATTTCAGACGCACACACATACACACTCAGACAGACATGTAACATTTTATGTGTATGACCGTTTGTTTGTTTGAGATCACTTTTGTCAGGTTTCTTCTTTTCTGTATGGAACTGTAGACCATCACTGAGGTTTAACATAATTGAGTTAGTCTGGTTCGTTTATTTATACTTTTGTTTAACGTCTTTTCTTTGAAAGTTATATAAGACAAGTGGGTGGGGGGGGTGGGGGGGGGGTTGGGATGGTGGGTGCGGAACATCAGCCGGTTCTGGGTTGGGAAAAAGTAACTGTTCATGTATGTGAGTGAGTAAATGTGTGTGTTTACTTCTAGAAAATGACTATTTATAAAGTCTTATAAGATAATGAAAATAACTGAGTGAATTGTTAAAAAGTAAAACGATAACATAAAGTGACTTCATACGCATTTTCTTTCTTTCATTCAATCTGTTTCAAAATATATAGAAACTGTCATTTCAAAAAAGCAGGTATGCCTCCAGACGCAGACTTGTTGAACGAGTCACTAGACAACAGAGATGTAGAGTGCAGGAACAGTGTGACAAGAGTTGCACTGTAGAGCGCAAGGCATTGTGACGCTTGACTTGTGTGTCAAGTAGACAAGGAATTGCCGTGCAGTGTGAAGTTCTTGTTGATTGGACTTCATTGGATAACTTGCTTGAGAAATACAGAGATGTTCGTTTGTTACAGGGAAAGGTTGAAAAAGGGTTGATATTATCCAGAGAGGGTGTGAATTCATCAGAGAGGAAGGGTTTAGAATTATCCTGAGATTGAGAAGATATGTATATATCACAGAAGGAACGTACACATTCACCTAAAGAGAAGGGGTGTGTGTGCAGTTTTCAGAGTGAGTGTGTCAGTTTATTCAAAGAGGGAGAAGATGTAGATATATCTTGGAGAGAGAGAAGGTGTACTTATATCAGTGATGTCGAAATTTTATTTTCCACTCATTTGTTGATCAGGAAATCTTAAGGCCAGTGGTTGCACACACTTGCAATGCATGTCTTGTCTTACGTTCCAGTCAGTTTGGTTGGTTCTTTCATGAACATTTGTGTGCACACATACACGCATACACACGCCCATACACATGCACGATGTCTGTGCCTGCTGTGAGCCTGAGGACCCATGTTCATCGTGTTGTGCAGGTGTTTCGACCAGACCGCATGAACGCCTTTGAGGTGCACACAGAAGCGGACGCGATGTTGGAACGACAGAAACGCGACATCATGCCAGGACTGACCACACCCAAAACCCCTGGTGAAAGACGGTCAGTTCTGTGTGTTTGTCCCTTCTGTTATATATTTATTTATTTATTTATGTAAGCTTATCTATTATTTATTCACCTTTATTTTATTTTTTATTCATTTATTCATTCATTTTTTTTTATTTACTTTTTTTTTTTTTTTTTTTTTCTCAAGTCCTGACTAAGCGCATTGGGTTACGCTGCTGGTCAGGCATCTGCTTGGCAGATGTGGTGTAGCGTATATGGATTTGTCCGAACGCAGTGACGCCTCCTTGAGCTACTGATACTGAAACTGTCCCTTCATGGCGCTTCGTTCTGATTCTTCTTGCGTTGTATCTTTTGATGATCTAGTTTTGTTTTCTGTCAGTCCATCATTATGAGTGTATTGATTGTTGTGCATGTGTAGGATGGTATCAGATGATTAAAACAAAAACAAAAAATCTACAAAGGCGTTCACTCATAAATGCACTCCATTCGGTCTCCTTTTGTTTTGTTTTTTGGGTGGTGTTGGTTTTTTTTGTTTTTTTTTGTCACAGACACTGTGTTAAGCACAGTAAACATTGTTTCAAGCTGATCTCTGTGATGAGGCTTTGCTGGGAGAGAACGACAGATGAGAGAAAAGTACCATTCTTTCAACGTGTTCCAAGGCTGGAGAAAGGCAAAGCAGTCTTGAAGTAGTTCTTGTCAGTGTAGTATCTGTGAAGGAGGCTCAGGCTGTAATCTTGCTTGTAACCTGTAAGAGCCAGACTTGATTCTAACCTCTTACCAAGATGACAAAGTTGGTCTGATTCTTTTACTCTGATGGATGGACAGGACGGAGATGAACGAACAGGAGCGGGTGAAGGAGACGACCACGGTGGAGAATGTGGACGAGGACAACAACTACGCGGTGTTTGTCTCCTACATCGAGATCTACAACAACTACATCTACGACCTGCTGGAGGAGCTGCCCTATGACCCCATCACCGGATACAAGTCAGTCGTGTTTCTGTACATGTCTGTGTGTGTGTGCAAGTCGTGTGAGTGTGTGTGTGCAAGTCGTGTGAGTGTGTGTGTGTGTGTGTGTGTGTGCAAGTAATGTGAGTGTGTGTGTGCAAGTCATGTGTGTGTGTGCAAGCGCCCTAAGAACCCCTCACTGGATTAGTGGATACAAATCAGTCGTGTGTCTGCACGCATGTTTGATGTTGAGTGTGTGTGTGTGTGAGTGTGTGTGCAAGTCATGTGTGTGTGTGTGTGTGTGAGCAAGTCGTGTGAGTGTGTGCAAGTCGTGTGTGTGTGTGTGTGAGTCGTGTGAGTGTGTGTGCAAGTCGTGTGTATGTGTGCAAGTTGTGTGTATGTGAGTTTGTGTGTGTGCAAGTTGTGTGTGTGTGTGCAAATCGTGTGAGTGTGTGTGCAAGTTGTGAGTGTGTGTGCAAGTTTCCTATGACCCCATCACTGGATACAAGTTAGTTGTGTGTCTGTACACGGCTTGTGTTTGTGTATGCAAGTCATGTGTGTGTGTGTGTGCAAGTGCCCGATGACCCCATCGCTGGATACAAGTCAGTCTTGTGTCTGCACGCATGTTCGATGTTGCGTGTGCCTGTGCAAACCATGTATGTGAGTGAGTGAGTGTGCGAGTCGTATTTGAATAAGTCATGTGTAGATGTACAGTTGTGTATATACATGACTGCACCTGAACAGAACATGTGCACAGGTAGGGTTACTTGGGTATGGACACTTTATATATATATATATATATATATATATATATTTCTATGTACTCTAGTGTAATCTACTCTTCTTTTCTATCACTCTCTTTGTTTCTGGCTTTTTCATTTTCTTGTCTCGTCCTTTCTCATTTTCCATCTTGCTGGTCCATTCACCTTTTTTTTTTTTCTTTCTCCCCCTTCCACCCCCTGCCCCAGAAAGTCTTTAAAAAAAAATGTTGAATATTAGAGAGAGTTTCCAGGCCCACTTTCATGGTGGACCTTTCGTCGCTTGCAGAGTGAGAAATGGGTCGTATGACGTCATGGGCTGCCCACACCTGTAACTGGCTTCTCTGAGTTTGCACTGCCTTTGTCTGGACAACTTTTTCGGCAGAGTTTATAAATGGATCAGTTTGAACACGTAATGGCAAGAGATGTGACAAGAAAATGCTCAAAGTAGACACGGAAGACGAAAGCAAATAATTAGTGTGATTATAAAACCAAATATGTCTTGTAAACTTGAAAAAAACAGTCACCGATAAGGTTCAAAATCCTTTCATCAGAGCAGCAATTCCCACAACAACATTTTAGCCTTTCGGTGACCTTGAAAAACAGGAAATGGAGGCGCGCCTGTGCACATGGTTTTCGCTAAAAATATTATTGGGGAGCCTTCACAAAAATCCGACAGAAATGAGTCTACAAACCTTCCCTATTGTGTGTCTTTTTCGGGACTTGATAGTGGGGCGCTCTTATCTTGTTCCATTCCTGTCTGTGCTAAGGACGTGTGAGATGCTCATTGAGGATGTTTGGTTTTGTATGCCTGTCTATTATGTATTATTTTGTGCTTGATATATCATAATGTGGTTGTGTGAATGTTCAGGATAGTGGGGTTTTTTTGTTGTTGTTTTTTTTTTTAATCTGATGACAAAATGACGGAATGGTCAGCATCAGAGGCATGTCTTAAGTTTATGTTCATGCATGAATTGGACCATTCATAATAATCATAATAATAATTATAATAGATAGTACTTATATAGTGCAAACTCCCAATATAATGGGCTCTTAGTGTGTCACATGAAACAGTACTATGCACAACAGTGCATGACAATATGCCTCTGCACACAAAAAATAACACACACACACACACACACACACACACACGTGTATATATCACATATGCGTGTATGTGTGTATATCATGCCTAAGTTTCTTTTTCAGGTGGATTTTCATTGGAGTTTTTTTGTTTGTTGGGTTTTTTTGTTGTTTTTTTTTGGGGGGGGGTTCATTTGTTTGTTTAAGGTTCCATGGGACGAGTGTTTACAGTTTTTTCAGCCCTGTTAATGGCTGGCTGGGCTTTGAAAGTAGTAGTAAGGGTCAAAGATGAAGACGTAAGGTGATGATGTGTGGTGCTGTGTCGTGCAGACCCCCCCAGACGAAGATCCTGCGCACGGACAGCCAGGACAACATGTACGTGCACAACTGTGTGGAGGTGGAGGTCAAGAGCACGGAAGAAGCCTTTGAGGTCCTCTATAAAGGTCAGGGTCACGCTTGCATATTCGTGCAAGTGTGCGCGTGTTAACACAAACGGCGCACTGATGAATGCATACATACACATTTTCTCACATACAAACACACACAACACACCACGCACAGTTTGATTTTCTCACGTTCTAACACATATTCTCCTCAATCACTCACGCACATACACATGCATTTTGCTACGCTGTTATGCTCATGTAGAAAATGCTTACAGTCAGATGAATAGAAAAAAACCAACAAAAGCTTTTTAACAACACTTCAGACAACACGCTAAGCAACAACGACAACATCAATTGTGAAATGTTTAGAACAAGAGCATGCTGGATCAAAAGTAGACCTTATGTTAAACGGGCCTGACAAGTTTGTCACTGTGTCTTTTCCTGAAGATGTATTGGTGTGCTGCTGACAAGTGGCCATGGGCTACTGATGCTTTAGTCCAGACATGTGACTGACATGCCTTTCTGTGGGGGTTGACAGGTCTGAGGCTGAAAAGAAGTGGATGATGATGATGATGAACCAAACAAGGAAACTGTGACACAGCTTTTAAAAGCGAATATGTGAAATGCTTTTATTTGAGAACATATGTTTATTACTCTTGTTTAATCAAGTAATCTGCGTGTGGGTGGGTGTGGGTGGGTGCTGATTATCTGGTTGCGGTTTTCCGCAATTTATCTTTATTCTTATCTGTCTATTATAATCAATGTGCAGTATAGTAGGCTATGTTTATAATTATATTCAAATAATGTTTCTTAATTCTTTCTGTTTTTACATTAAGAATACTAGTTATTACCTGCAGTGTGTGGATGTATGAAACGGTATATGTGATATTTTTTATATTTGTATCTGTAGCTGTTGTTGACTTTTACAGTTATGGTCCCCATGTTGTTTACTTGTCTATGTTGTGACTTATCTGTGATGTGATGATGCACCTGACCAAATTTCTCCAGTTGGAGATACTAAAGTTATTTTTATCTTATCTTATCTTACAGCCACATGCTGAATCAGGGACCCAGTCGTCGTCTTCGTTTGTGGACTGCGACTCCCATGTTAACTCGTGTACACAAGTGGGCTTTTATGTGTATGATCATTTTTGGCCCTGCCATGTAGGCAGCCATACTCCGTTTCTTGGGGGGTGCATGTCGGATATGTTCTTGTTTCCGTAGCCCCACAGAATGCTGAAATTGATTACAGGATATTTAACGTGCATATTTGATCTTGCATGCAGGAGGTTCAGGCACCAGCAGGTCTGTACATCTGTTGACCTGGGAGGATCGGTAAAATCTCCACCCTTTACCCTCCAGGCTCTGTAACCAGGATTCAAACCCCGGACCCTCAGATTAAAAATCAACGGGCGCAAAAGCTGAGCCGACTTTCAATTTTCAGGGTCTCAAGTTCGAATCTTGGTAACACGCCTGGTGGATAAAGGGTGGAGATTTTTCTGATCTCCCAGGTCAACATATGTACAGACCTGCTTTTGCCTGAACCCCCTTCGTGTGTATATGGAAGCAGAAGATCAAACGTTAAAGATCCTGTAATCCATGTCGGCATTCGGTGGGTTATGGAAACAAGAACATACTACAGCATGCACACCCCTGAACACGGAGTATGGCTGCCTACATGGCGAGGGGTAAAAACAGTCATACATGTAAAAGCCCACTCGTGTTCATACGAGTCAACATGGGAGTTGCAGCCCATGGACTAAGAAGAAGATTGAAAATCTGCCAGGGACCCAGTTATGATCCACTGGTGATTGCCTTGAGATGGCCTCAGTGGTCGGCGAGGCTGTAAGCACCATAATTTTGATTTGATTTGAGTTATAATCCAGAGGCTGACTGAGAAATTGTGTGTGTGTGTGCAGGCCAGAAGCGACGCAAGGTGGCGCACACGTCTCTGAACGCGGAGTCCAGCCGCAGCCACAGCGTGTTCAACGTGCGTCTGGTGCAGGCTCCGCTGGACCCCCAGGGTCAGGAGGTCATGCAGGTAACGGGCTTGTGGGAGTCGGGGGGGTGCTCCTTGATTCCTGTGTTTACTTCTGTTTGTTTCTGTCACTTCGTATTGTCCCATTTGTCACAGTATTTGTACATTTTTTTTTTTTATCACAACAGATTTCTCTGTGCGAAATTCGGGCTGCTCTCCCCAGGGACAGCACATCGCTACACTACAGTGCCACCCATTTTTTCCTATTTTTCCCTGCGTGCAGGGGTTTTTTGGGGTGTGTTTTTTTACCCATCGAAGTGGATTTTTCTACAGAATTTTGCCAGAAACAACGCTTTTGTTGCCGTGGGTTCTTTTACGTGCGCTAAGTACATGCTGCACATGGGACCTTGGTTTATCATCTAATTCGATTGACTAGCGTCCAGACCACCACTCAAGGTCTAGTGGAGGGGGAGAAAGTATCAGCGGCTGAGCCGTGATTTGAACCAGCGCGCTCGGATTCTCTCGCTTCCTAGGCGGACACGTTACCTCTAGGCGTTCACCTTCCCTGTCCTTTGTTCTGATGAGTTCATTTTTTAACTAGATAGCATGGTGACATGCTTTCCTGTTGCAACATTACCCAGACACCTTAGACCTGTCGATCATGAGGCCAGGGCAGTCACTTCTATCTTTGGTCTCACTTGATGGTGCTCAGCTAATTGCGTGTGTATCTTTACATTGAAGCAGCACTCAGTTGACCAATCAGTTTAATTGTTAAAGTTTACCACGGACACACAGACACACACACACAGAGACACACAGACAACCGAACGCCAGGTTAAAACATAGACTCACTTTGTTTACACAAGTGAGTCAAAAATCTGACTGATG
The DNA here is from genome assembly GCF_041734735.1 of Babylonia areolata. Classification (NCBI taxonomy): domain Eukaryota; kingdom Metazoa; phylum Mollusca; class Gastropoda; order Neogastropoda; family Buccinidae; genus Babylonia; species Babylonia areolata. The sequence goes on along the minus strand of NC_134910.1, from coordinate 2,940,950 downwards.
TGTGTGTGTGTGTGTGTGGCCAGGAGGCGGACCAGGTGTGTGTCAGTCAGCTGTCGCTGGTGGACCTGGCCGGCAGCGAGCGGACCAACCGCACACGCAACGCCGGCGACCGGCTGAAGGAGGCGGGCAGCATCAACCAGTCCCTCATGACCCTGCGCACCTGTCTGGAGCTGCTCCGCGACAACCAGAAAAACGGAGCCAGCAAGGTGTGTGTGGAGGGGAGTTAGGGGGTGTGTGTGGGAGGTGGGGGGGGGGGGGGTGGGGGGGTGGGGAGGGGGGTTGTTGGAGTGTGAATATGAATGGATGGATGGATGGATGGGATTGATCTGTGAATGGCGTGTGAAGCTTTCCATGCTTTAGTTCTGTGTTCATGGTTCTGCCGATGCACAAACACGTAGATAGAGACAACAACAAGAGACAGACAAGTGGCTGCACAGCAGACAACACACACACACACACACACACACACACTGTGAAACACACACACTCACTCACACACACCGTGAAACACACACACACCGTGAAACACACACACACATACACACACACACACACACACTGTGAAACACACACACACACACACACACACACCGTGAAACACACACACATACACACACACACACATACACACACACACACTGTGAAACACACACACTCACTGTGAAACACACACACACACACACACACACACACTGTGAAACACACACACTCACCGTGAAACACACACACACACACACACACACTGTGAAACACACACACTCACCGTGAAACACACACTCACACACACACTGTGAAACACACACACACACACACACACACACTGTGAAACACACACACACACACACACACACACACACTGTGAAACACACACACACACACTGTGAAACACACACACACACACACACCGTGAAACACACACACACACACACCGTGAAACACACACACACACACACACACACACACACACACACTCATTTATTAAGAAACTGTCTTTGATCAGACCTTTAGCCCAAATCAGTGGAGGTTGAGTTGACGCTCAGTTCAGGATGTGTAAACTGTTTTGGTATGTGTGTGAGACAGTGCATGTAACTGCTCTTTCGTGTCACTGCACGGCGGCCTGAAAAAATGAGAACCACTGGGAGCCAGGTACAGGTGTTTGGAAGTAAACTCAGTTATCTGAAAGCTCTGCTCTTTAACTCACTTGGGACGACAAGTTTTCTCCCTTGCTTTTCCCCACAGACAGCCCATTTTAAGGGTTTGGAAAAAAAAATTACAAAAAATACAGAGTAAGAAACTTTCACAACTGGTTTATTACATGTTGAGCTATTACATATAAAAAAAAAATTTTAATCAAATTTCTCATCTTCCTTTGTTCATTTTTTACTATAAGTGAGATTTTATTTGCAGATTTTTTTTTTTTTTTTTTTTTTTTTTTTTTTTTTTACCTTTGTCATGCAGGCACCTTTCCTCTTTCGAGAGGTGCCTTGCAAAAACAGGAAGTTTAAAGTCAAGTCAAATCAAATTATGTTGCACACAGTCAAGCGGACAGCAGAGGGGACTTTAATTCAGTTTCAGGACTGAACAGATATAGTGTGTGAGTGGGAAGACCTGGGGATAATTTGTTTGACAGCCAGAAAAATGTATGCATGTTTGTCTCTGTGTGTGTGTGTGTGTGCGCATGCTTGTGTGTGTGCCTTTGTACACTGTGTGTGTGTGTGTGTTTGCAGCTAGTGCCATACAGAGACTCCCGGTTGACCCATCTGTTCAAGAACTACTTTGATGGCGACGGCAAAGTTCGTATGATCGTCTGTGTCAATCCCAGGGCTGAGGAGTACGACGAAACCATTGTGAGTCTGTGTGTGTGTGTGTGTGTGTCAGTCCGGCCGTCAGAGTGTGTGTGTGTCACGGTGTGTGTGTGTGTGTGCTTCTGCTTGACTGTCTGCTCACAGGATACGGTTTTAGAGAGTCTGCATGAGTTGCGTCATCAGCAACGCACTGTGTTTAGGCCCACTGTGATGATGAAAGGTGAAGCTGTGTTAGATGTGTAATGCATGGTATGTATTGTATTCACAGATTTCTCTGTATGAAATTTGAGCTGCTCTCCTCTGAGGAGAGCACAGTGCAGCACCATTTCTTCCTCTCTCTCTCTTTTTTTTTTTTTTTTTCCCCCTTCTACTTGCAGTTTATTTGTTTCACTATCAGAATGTATTTTTCTTTTCTTTCTGGGTAAAGAGTGGAGATTTTTACGATCTCCCATGTCAACATATGTGCAGACCTGCCTGTGCCTGAAACCCCTTTGTGTGTATACACAAGCAGAAGATCAGATACGCACGTTAAAGATCCTGTAATCCATGTCAGCGTTCTGTGGGTTTTGGAAACAAGAACATACCCAGCATGCACACTCCCGAAAGCGGAGTCTGGCTGCCTACATGGCGGATTAAAAACAGTCATACACGTAAAAGCCCACTCACGTATATGCGAGTGAACGTGGGAGTTGCAGCCCACGAACGCAGAAGAAGTAATGTAAAGCGCTTAGAGCTTGTTTTCCAAGCCGAGGACAGGCAGCTATATATATATATATATATATATAAGTATCCACATCATTCATCCATTCATTCATTATCTATATCTGTATGTGGTGAACGATGATCTTTGTAGTTGCATTTCTTGTGAAGAGAGAGACAGAGAGAGAGGGGATGAGAGAGAGTGTATGTGTGCGTGTGTGTGTGTGTGTGGGGGGGGGGGGTAGATGTGCAAGGCGGTTTGGCTGACTGAAATGGAGAGGCACGTAAATTTCAGTAATCTGTATATTTGTTTATAGCTATTTCCATTTGGTGCCATTTAATTTATCTTTTTATTTTCTATTCATTTTATTTGTTTGTTTGTTGTTTTCTTCTTATGTTGGACATGTGCTGCTGCCAAAAAGAAAATCTCTGTACCAAAGTATAGACAATAAAGTTTGTGTATTGTATTGTGTATTGGTGTGTGCAGCACGTGATGAAGTTTGCGGAGCTGTCCCAAGAGGTGCTGGTGACCAAGTCCCAGCAGGTGCAGTTCAACGTGGGGCTGACCCCGGGCCGTCGCCGCCTTCACCAGGAGCATATGGAGGTGGACGTAGGGGACGTCATCCACGCCCCCCCGCCGCCCCCCTCCACGCCCCGCCCCCTCTCCTACACTCTGGGGCCCCCCTTCCCACTTCTGGAGGTCAGTGGTGGTGGTGGTTGTTGGTGTCGTCGTCGTTGTTGTTGTTGAGGTTGTTCTTGATTGTGTTGTGGTCGTTGTTTCTGTTGTTGGTGTTGTGGTTGTTGTTAGTGTTGTGGTGGTGGTTGTTTTGGTTGATGTTGTTAGTATTGTGGTTGTTGTTGTATTTGTATTTGTATTTCTTTTCATCACAACAGATTTCTCTGTGTGAAATTCGGGCTGCTCTCCCCAGGTAGAGCGTGTCGCTACACTACAGCGCCACCCATTTTTTTTGTATTTTTTTCCTGCATGCAGTTTTATTTGTTTTTCCTATGGATGTGGATTTTTCTACAGAATTTTGCCAGGAACAACCCTTTTGTTGCCGTGGGTTCTTTTACGTGCGCTAAGTGCATGCTGCACAGGGGACCTCGGTTTATTGTCTCATCCGAATGACTAGTGTCCAGACCACCACTCAAGGTCTAGTGGAGGGGGAGAAAATATCAGCGGCTGAGCCATGATTCGAACCAGCGCGCTCAGATTCTCTCGCTTCCTAGGCGGACGCGTTACCTCTGGGCCATCATCAGGTGTTGGTTGCTTTGGTTGGTTTTGTTGCTACTGTTGAGTGTTGTTACTGTTACTGAAGTTGTTACTGTTGTGGTTGTTCTAACTATAGTGGTTGTTATGGTAAAAGAATCAACAGCAACGAAAAGATTGTCCCAGGAAAATTCTGTGGAAAAATCTGCTTTGATAAGAAAACAAATACGTTTGCAGGCAGGAGAGAGAAAAAAAAGGGGGTGGGGGAAGGCACTCTCACTGTAGAGACGCACTCTCCTTGGGGGAGAGCAGCCTGGATTTCACACAGAGAAATCTATTGTGACGGAAAGAGTAACAAAAAACAATGTATGTGATATGTGTTTACAATATCTATAATGTTTTGTGTGCTGACAACATATGTGTCGTGTGTTAACAGTGTGTGTAATGTTTTGTCTGCTGACAGTGTGTGTGTTAACAGTGTGTGTAATGTTTTGTCTGCTGACAGTGTGTGTGTTAACAATGTGTGTAATGTTTTGTCTGCTGACAGTGTGTGTGTTAACAATGTGTATGATGTTTTGTCTGCTGACAGTGTGTGTGTGTTAACAATGTGTGTAATGTTTTGTCTGCTGACAGTGTGTGTGTTAACAGTGTGTGTAATGTTTTGTCTGCTGACAGTGTGTGTGTTAACAGTGTGTGTAATGTTTTGTCTGCTGACAGTGTGTGCGTTAACAATGTGTATGATGTTTTGTCTGCTGAAAATGTGTGTTAACAATGTGTATGATGTTTTGTCTGCTGACAGTGTGTGTATTAACAATGTGTATGATGTTTTGTCTTCTGACAGTGTATGTGGTGTTTGTTAACAATGTGTGTAGTGTTTTGTATGCTGACAATGTGTGTGTTGCTGTGGCGCTAACGATGTATTAGAATGTTTTGTCTGCTGACGATGTGTGTGTTAACAATGTGTATGATGTTTTGTCTGCTGACAGTGTGTGTGTTAACAATGTGTATGATGTTTTGTCTGCTGACAGTGTGTGTGTTAACAATGTGTGTGATGTTTTGTCTGCTGACAGTGTGTGTGTTAACAATGTGTATGATGTTTTGTCTGCTGACAGTGTGTGTGTTAACAATGTGTGTAATGTTTTGTCTGCTGACAGTGTGTGTGTTAACAATGTGTGTGATGTTTTGTCTGCTGACAGTGTGTGTGTGTTAACAATGTGTGTAATGTTTTGTCTGCTGACAGTGTGTGTGTGTTAACAATGTGTGTAATGTTTTGTCTGCTGACAGTGTGTGTGTTAACAATGTGTATGATGTTTTGTCTGCTGACAGTGTGTGTTAACAATGTGTATGATGTTTTGTCTTCTGACAGTGTATGTGGTGTTTGTTAATAATGTGTGTAGTGTTTTGTATGCTGACAATGTGCGTGTTGTTGTGTGCCAACGATGTATGAGAATGTTTTGTCTGCTGACAGTGTGTGTGTGTGTTAACAATGTGTATGATGTTTTGTCTGCTGACGATGTGTGTGTTAACAATGTGTATGATGTTTTGTCTGCTGACAGTGTGTGTGTTAACAATGTGTATGATGTTTTGTCTGCTGACAGTGTGTGTGTTAACAATGTGTATGATGTTTTGTCTGCTGACGATGTGTGTGTTAACAATGTGTATGATGTTTTGTCTGCTGACGATGTGTGTGTTAACAATGTGTATGATGTTTTGTCTGCTGACGATGTGTGTGTTAACAATGTGTGTGATGTTTTGTCTGCTGACAGTGTGTGTGTGTGTTAACAATGTGTGTAATGTTTTGTCTGCTGACAGTGTGTGTGTGTGTTAACAATGTGTGTAATGTTTTGTCTGCTGACAGTGTGTGTGTTAACAATGTGTATGATGTTTTGTCTGCTGACAGTGTGTGTTAACAATGTGTGTAATGTTTTGTCTGCTGACAGTGTGTGTTAACAATGTGTGTAATGTTTTGTATGCTGACAATGTGTGTGTTGCTGTGGCACTAACGATGTATTAGAATGTTTTGTCTGCTGACGATGTGTGTGTTAACAATGTGTATGATGTTTTGTCTGCTGACAGTGTGTGTGTTAACAATGTGTATGATGTTTTGTCTGCTGACAGTGTGTGTGTTAACAATGTGTATGATGTTTTGTCTGCTGACAATGTGTGTGTTAACAATGTGTGTAATGTTTTGTCTGCTGACAGTGTGTGTGTTAACAATGTGTGTAATGTTTTGTCTGCTGACAGTGTGTGTGTTAACAATGTGTGTAATGTTTTGTCTGCTGACAGTGTGTGCGTTAACAATGTGTATGATGTTTTGTCTGCTGAAAATGTGTGTTAACAATGTGTATGATGTTTTGTCTGCTGACAGTGTGTGTGTTAACAATGTGTATGATGTTTTGTCTGCTGACAGTGTGTGTGTTAACAATGTGTGTGATGTTTTGTATGCTGACAATGTGCGTGTTGTTGTGTGCCAACGATGTATGAGAATGTTTTGTCTGCTGACGATGTGTGTGTTAACAATGTGTATGATGTTTTGTCTGCTGACAGTGTGTGTGTTAACAATGTGTATGATGTTTTGTCTGCTGACGATGTGTGTGTTAACAGTGTGTGTGATGTTTTGTCTGCTGACAGTGTGTGTGTTAACAATGTGTATGATGTTTTGTCTGCTGACGATGTGTGTGTTAACAATGTGTGTAATGTTTTGTCTGCTGACAGTGTGTGTTAACAATGTGTGTGATGTTTTGTCTGCTGACAGTGTGTGTGTGTTAACAATGTGTGTAATGTTTTGTCTGCTGACAGTGTGTGTGTTAACAGTGTGTGTAATGTTTTGTCTGCTGACAGTGTGTGTGTTAACAATGTGTGTAATGTTTTGTCTGCTGACAGTGTGTGTGTTAACAATGTGTATAATGTTTTGTCTGCTGACAGTGTGTGTTAACAATGTGTATGATGTTTTGTCTGCTGACAGTGTATGTGGTGTTTGTTAATAATGTGTGTAGTGTTTTGTATGCTGACAATGTGCGTGTTGTTGTGTGCCAACGATGTATGAGAATGTTTTGTCTGCTGACAGTGTGTGTGTTAACAATGTGTATGATGTTTTGTCTGCTGACGATGTGTGTGTTAACAATGTGTGTAATGTTTTGTCTGCTGACGATGTGTGTGTTAACAATGTGTGTGATGTTTTGTCTGCTGACAATGTGTGTGTTAACAATGTGTGTGATGTTTTGTCTGCTGACAGTGTGTGTGTTAACAATGTGTGTAATGTTTTGTCTGCTGACAGTGTGTGTGTTAACAATGTGTATGATGTTTTGTCTGCTGACAGTGTGTGTTAACAATGTGTGTAATGTTTTGTATGCTGACAATGTGTGTGTTGCTGTGGCACTAACGATGTATTAGAATGTTTTGTCTGCTGACGATGTGTGTGTTAACAATGTGTATGATGTTTTGTCTGCTGAAAGTGTGTGTGTTAACAATGTGTATGATGTTTTGTCTGCTGACAATGTGTGTGTTAACAATGTGTATGATGTTTTGTCTGCTGACAGTGTGTGTGTGTTAACAGTGTGTGTAATGTTTTGTCTGCTGACAGTGTGTGTGTTAACAGTGTGTGTGATGTTTTGTCTGCTGACAGTGTGTGTTAACAATGTGTATAATGTTTTGTCTGCTGACAGTGTGTGTGTTAACAATGTGTGTAATGTTTTGTCTGCTGACAGTGTGTGTATTAACAATGTGTATGATGTTTTGTCTTCTGACAGTGTATGTGGTGTTTGTTAATAATGTGTGTAGTGTTTTTTGTATGCTGACAATGTGTGTGTTGTTGTGTGCCAACGATGTATGAGAATGTTTTGTCTGCTGACAGTGTGTGTGTTAACAATGTGTATGATGTTTTGTCTGCTGACAGTGTGTGTGTTAACAATGTGTATGATGTTTTGTCTGCTGACAGTGTGTGTGTTAACAATGTGTGTGATGTTTTGTATGCTGACAATGTGTGTGTTGTTGTGTGCCAACGATGTATGAGAATGTTTTGTCTGCTGACGATGTGTGTGTTAACAATGTGTTTAGTGCGCTGACAGTTTGTGTGTCGCTGTGTGCTAACAGTTGCTGCAGCCCACGGACGACAAGACGCTGTGCAACATCTCCACGTGTCTGGAGGAGCGCATGAAGCGACGACAGGCGATGCTAGTCGACTTCCAGCACAAAGGTGGGCCGGGTTTCTTGTCGGGGGGGGGGGGGGGGTCCCGCCCCATCATCTGCACCTTTTCAGTGGCATTACTCCCACGCTGCTCATTCCAAGTCCAACCCCACCCCCCGAGTGGAGTGATGGCCTAGAGGTAACGCGTCCGCCTAGGAAGCGAGAGAGAATCTGAGCGCGCTGGTTCGAATCACGGCTCAGCCGCCGATATTTTCTCCCCTCCACTAGACCTTGAGTGGTGGTCTGGACGCTAGTCATTCAGATCAGACGATAAACCGAGGTCCCGTGTGCAGCATGCACTTAGCGCATGTAAAAGAACCCACGGCAACAAAAGGGTTGTTCCTGGCAAAATTCTGTAGAAAAATCTACTTCAATAGAAAAAACAAATAAAACTGCACGCAGGAAAAAATACCAAAAAAAAAAAGGGTGGCGCTGTAGTGTAGCGACGCGCTCTCCCTGGGGAGAGCAGCCTGAATTTTACACAGAGAAATCTGTTGTGATAAAAAGAAATACAAATACAAATAATGCACAGCCACACCCTGGGGGTGGTCAGACTGAGAGATGCCTTTGGGGGTGCTCATCGTTTGTTTCCTGTGTCATTCAGTCAGGATTCAGTCACACACACACTCACACGCACTCACACACTTACACAGACATGTAATTTTTTTATGTGTGTGACTGTTTGTTTATTAACCCCCACCACCCACCACCACCCCCACCATGTAGTCTGTCATACTGTTTTTTCAGGGGTGTAGATGCTGGGGTAGTACAGTAAAGCAAAAAAAAAAAAAATGAAACAGTAGCGTTACCTGACAACAAGCTGACAACGGTCATACATGTAAAACGCTACACGTCTGTTTGAGTGTGTACTCTTGCATGCCTGAGTGAATGACACAGGAAGCGATTGATGAGCGCACAATGGCAGCTGTCAGTCGGCTCTACCCAGGTAGGCAACCTGTTTTTGCAAATGACCTCCAAGTTTGTAAAGAGCTCAGAGCTTGGTCTCCAACCGAGGATAGGCCCTATATAAGTATCCTTCTCCTCAACCGAGGATAGGCCCTATATAAGTGTCCTTCTCCTCAACCGAGGATAGGCCCTATATAAGTATCCTTCTCCTCAACCGAGGATAGGCCCTATATAAGTATCCTTCTCCTCAACCGAGGATAGGCGCTATATAAGTGTCCTTCTCCTCAACCCAGGATAGGCCCTATATAAGTGTCCTTCTCCTCAACCCAGGATAGGCCCTATATAAGTAGCCTTCTCAACCGAGGATAGGCCCTATATAAGTATCCTCCTCAACCCAGGATAGGCCCTATATAAGTATCCTTCTCCTCAACCCAGGATAGGCCCTATATAAGTATCCTTCTCCTCAACCCAGGATAGGCCCTATATAAGTGTCCTTCTCCTCAACCCAGGATAGGCCCTATATAAGTAGCCTTCTCAACCGAGGATAGGCGCTATATAAGTATCCTTCTCCTCAACCGAGGATAGGCCCTATATAAGTATCCTTCTCCTCAAACCAGGATAGGCGCTATATAAGTATCCTCCTCAACCCAGGATAGGCCCTATATAAGTATCCTTCTCCTCAACCAAGGATAGGCCCTATATAAGTATCCTTCTCCTCAACTTAGGATAGGCCCTATGTAAGTATCCTTCTCCTCAACCGAGGATAGGCCCTATATAAGTATCCTTCTCCTCAACCCAGGATAGGCCCTATATAAGTATCCTTCTCCTCAACCGAGGATAGGCGCTATATAAGTATCCTTCTCCTCAACCGAGGATAGGCGCTATATAAGTATCCTTCTCCTCAACCGAGGATAGGCCCTATATAAGTATCCTTCTCCTCAACCGAGGATAGGCCCTATATAAGTGTCCTTCTCCTCAACCGAGGATAGGCCCTATATAAGTGTCCTTCTCCTCAACCGAGGATAGGCCCTATATAAGTATCCTTCTCCTCAATGGAGGATGGGCCCTATATAAGTATCCTTCTCCTCAATGGAGGATGGGCCCTATATAAGTATCCTTCTCCTCAATGGAGGATGGGCCCTATATAAGTATCCTTCTCCTCAACCGAGGATAGGCCCTATATAAGTATCCTTCTCCTCAACCGAGGATAGGCCCTATATAAGTATCCTTCTCCTCAAACCAGGATAGGCGCTATATAAGTGTCCTTCTCCTCAACCGAGGATAGGCCCTATATCAGTGTCCTCCTCAACCGAGGATAGGCGCTATATAAGTATCCTCCTCAACCGAGGATAGGCGCTATATAAGTGTCCTTCTCCTCAACCGAGGATAGGCCCTATATCAGTGTCCTCCTCAACCGAGGATAGGCGCTATATAAGTATCCTCCTCAACCGAGGATAGGCGCTATATAAGTGTCCTTCTCCTCAACCGAGGATAGGCCCTATATCAGTGTCCTTCTCCTCAACCGAGGATAGGCGCTATATAAGTATCCTCCTCAACCGAGGATAGGCCCTATATAAGTGTCCTTCTCCTCAACCGAGGATAGGCCCTATATAAGTATCCTCCTCAACCGAGGATAGGCCCTATATAAGTGTCCTTCTCTTCAACCGAGGATATGCCCTATATAAGTATCCTCCTCAACCGAGGATAGGCGCTATATAAGTATCCTTCTCCCCCACCAAGGATATGCCCTATATAAGTATCCTTCTCCTCAACCGAGGATAGGCCCTATATAAGTGTCCTTCTCCTCAACCGAGGATAGGCCCTATATAAGTATCCTTCTCCTCAACCGAGGATAGGCCCTATATAAGTGTCCTTCTCCTCAACCGAGGATAGGCCCTATATAAGTGTCCTTCTCCTCAACCCAGGATAGGCCCTATATAAGTATCCTCCTCAACCGAGGATAGGCCCTATATAAGTATCCTCCTCAACCGAGGATAGGCCCTATATAAGTGTCCTCCTCAACCGAGGATAGGCCCTATATAAGTATCCTCCTCAACCCAGGATAGGCCCTATATAAGTATCCTCCTCAACCGAGGATAGGCCCTATATAAGTGTCCTCCTCAACCGAGGATAGGCCCTATATCAGTGTCCTCCTCAACGGAGGATAGGCCCTATATAAGTATCCTCCTCAACCGAGGATAGGCCCTATATAAGTATCCTTCTCCTCAACCGAGGATAGGCCCTATATAAGTATCCTTCTCCTCAACCGAGGATAGGCCCTATATAAGTATCCTTCTCCTCAACCGAGGATAGGCCCTATATAAGTATCCTCCTCAACCCAGGATAGGCCCTATATAAGTATCCTCCTCAACCGAGGATAGGCCCTATATAAGTATCCTCCTCAACCGAGGATAGGCCCTATATAAGTATCCTCCTCAACCCAGGATAGGCCCTATATAAGTATCCTCCTCAACCGAGGATAGGCCCTATATAAGTATCCTCAACCGAGGATAGGCCCTATATAAGTATCCTCCTCAACCGAGGATAGGCCCTATATAAGTGTCCTCCTCAACCCAGGATATGCCCTATATAAGTGTCTTTCTCCTCAACGGAGGATAGGCCCTATATAAGTATCCTCCTCAACCCAGGATAGGCCCTATATAAGTATCCTTCTCCTCAACCCAGGATAGGCCCTATATAAGTGTCTTTCTCCTCAACCCAGGATAGGCCCTATATAAGTGTCCTTCTCCTCTTCTTCAGTCATGGGCTGCAACTCCCATGTTCACTCGTGCGTACTCAAGTGGGCTTTTACATGTGTGACCGTTCTTACCCTGCCATATAGGCAGCCATTCTCTGTTTTCGGAGGTGTACATGCTGGGTATGTTCTTGTTTCCATAACCCACTGAACGCTGACATGGATTACAGGATCTTTAACGAGTGTATTTGATCATCTGCTTGCATATGCACACGCAGGGGATGTAGTCTCTGCACATAAGTTGACCTGGGAGATCGGAAAAATCTCCAACCTTTACCCAGCAGGCACCATTACATCAAGATTCGAACCCGGGACCCTCGGATTGAAAGTCCAACGCTTTAACCACTCGGCTTTTGCTCCCATCTGTCAGCATCCATATGAAATCAAATCAAGCGGTGTGTGTGTGTGTCGGGGACAGCGGCCCAGTTCCGGGCCCAGCTGGTGGACGTGGAGAACAACTTCAATTCCATGAGAGGGCGCGTGGTGGAGCTGGAGGCGGCGCTGTCGCAGGAGAAGTCGGCCCGGCAGAGGGTGGAGTCCCGCCTGCGCTCGGTGGAGAAGAAAGGGGACGAGGCCTCGCGCAGGATGAAGGAGCTGGAGAAGGAGAACCAGACCCTCACCCTCAAGGTCAGCACAGGTTTTCAGTGGGGGTGGGTGGGGGTGTGTGTGGGGGGTGGGTGTGTGCGTGTGGGGGTGGGTGGGGGGGGGGTGCGTGTGGGGGTGGGTGGGGGTGGGTGGGTGCATGTGTGTGGGGGTGGGTGGGTGTTTGTGGGGGTGGGGGTGGGTGGGTGCGTGTGGGGGTGGGTGGGTGCGCATAGATGCTAGCTGTTACTACTTCTTCTTCTTCTTCTGCGTTCTCGTATGCACACGAGTGGGCTTTTACGTGTATGACCGTTTTTACCCCGCCATGTAGGCAGCCATACTCCGTTTTCGGGGGGTGCGCATGCTGGGTATGTTCTTGTTTCCATAACCCACCGAACGCTGACTTGAATTACAGGATCTTTAACGTGCGTATTTGATCTTCTGCTTGCATATACACACGAAGGGGGTTCAGGCACTAGCAGGTCTGCACATATGTTGACCTGGGAGATGGTAAAAATCTCCACCCTTTACCCACCAGGCGCCGTCACCGTGATTGCTGGCTGTTACAATTTTGCCATATTTTCTTACACTCGATCGCAGTTTGTTCCGACATCTAAATTTTTCCAACAAATTCATTTTCGACTACGTTGCATGGTCACGTGCTTTCCTGTCGTAGCATTACCCAGATGCTTCAGACCTGTCATTTACCAGACCTGTCATTTACCAGACCTGTCATTTACAAGACCTGTCATTTACAAGGCCTGTCATTTACAAGACCTGTCATTTACCAGACCTGTCATTTACAAGACCTGTCATTTACCAGACCTGTCATTTACAAGGCCTGTCATTTACAAGACCTGTCATTTACAAGGCCTGTCATTTACAAGGCCTGTCATTTACCAGACCTGTCATTTACAAGGCCTGTCATTTACCAGACCTGTCATTTACAAGGCCTGTCATTTACCAGACCTGTCATTTACAAGGCCTGTCATTTACCAGACCTGTCATTTACAAGGCCTGTCATTTACCAGACCTGTCATTTACAAGGCCTGTCATTTACCAGACCTGTCATTTACAAGGCCTGTCATTTACCAGACCTGTCATTTACAAGGCCTGTCATTTACCAGACCTGTCATTTACAAGGCCTGTCATTTACAAGGCCTGTCATTTACCAGACCTGTCATTTACAAGGCCTGTCATTTACAAAGCCTGTCATTTACAAGACCTGTCATTTACAAGGCCTGTCATTTACAAGGCCTGTCATTTACAAGGCCTGTCATTTACAAGACCTGTCATTTACAAGACCTGTCATTTACAAGACCTGTCATTTACAAGGCCTGTCATTTACAAAGCCTGTCATTTACAAGACCTGTCATTTACAAAAGGCCTGTCATTTACAAGACCTGTCATTTACAAAAGGCCTGTCATTTACAAGACCTGTCATTTACAAGGCCTGTCATTTACAAGGCCTGTCATTTACAAGACCTGTCATTTACAAAGCCTGTCATTTACAAAAGGCCTGTCATTTACAAAGCCTGTCATTTACAAGACCTGTCATTTACAAAGCCTGTCATTTACAAGACCTGTCATTTACAAGTCCTGTCATTTACAAGACCTGTCACTTAAAAGACATGTCATTTACAAGTCCTATCATTTACAAGACCACCTGTCATTTACAAGACCACCTGTCATTTACAAGGCCTGTCATTTACAAGACCACCTGTCATTTACAAGGCCTGTCATTTACAAGACCACCTGTCATTTACAAGACCTGTCATTTACAAGACCACCTGTCATTTACAAGGCCAGAGCAGCCACTGCTAACCTTGGTCTCATGTGATGGTACTCAGCATTGAGCGGATCAGTCAGCTTAATCGTAGCAGGTATACAGCACAATTTTGTGCTGTATAAAAACTTCTTGTTTTTTCTCTCTTTTTTTTTTATTGGGCTGATTGACAATATGGACAAGTGAATTTTGCCAAATCTGGCACCAGGTTTATTTTGTTATAGGGAAAACAATTTTGGCACTTGTGGACCTTTGTATTTTTGTATTTTAGATATATATATATTTTATATATAAATATACCAAGAGTTGCTGTCATAGTGTCAGTGTAAGTTAGGAGAAGACAAAAGCTGCAGCCTGGATTGTTTGATAAAGAGGAGTGAGTAGCGATGCTATTTAGTAATGACTGTCCTGATGGAATGAAGCAGTAGAGAGCACATACGCTTGCGCTGGCATGATTTTCTCAACGTCTCACCTTGGTTTTCAAGAACTTCTCGATGTGCTTCATGGAGGCTTTGTTTGGGACCATTTCAGCTTCAAGACAAAGCCTGGAAGATTCAGGTGGAGAAGTCGGAAAAGGATCGCCTCAAGTCGGACTTCCAGTCGCGTCTCAACATGAACAACAAACAGTGGGAGAAAAACATGGTGGGCTCTTTGTCTGTCTCTCTGCCCCTCCGTCTGTCCATCAGTGGTGTCAGGGTGTTTCACAGTGTCAGAGATTTCTGAGTGTTAAACAAAAAAGCGAAAAACAAAACAAAACGCTGTTCTTGACGGGGACTGTGTTGGTTTATCAGAATTATTTGTTTGGGTTTTGCAAATAATAATAATTTGATTTATTAAGTGCCTTTCCATAGAAATCATTGTCGGTTATGCTGTACGATATCAAAACCAATGTTGAAACATGCATTTAAACAATGAAATTTTTAAAATGTACATTGAGAGGAAAGGCCTGGAACGAAATGTAAAGCACTTTGATCAGTATTTCTGGAGAAACGCGCCAATATAATTATGATTATTATTACTCTTTTTTTTTTTTTTTTTTCTCCTAGCCATTTTATTCAACAATGGCAAAAAAAAAAAAAAAAAAAAAAACAAGCCAGTTTGGGTGTGTGCGTGGTCATGAGAATTGTCAAGAGTGATCGGGTAAATGAGTGCACTTTCTTTTGGGTGTGTGCGTGGTCATGAGAATTGTCAAGAGTGATCGGGGAAATGAGTGCACTTTCTTTTGGGTGTGTGCGTGGTCATGAGAATTGTCAAGAGTGATCGGGGAAATGAGTGCACTTTCTTTTGGGTGTGTGCCTGGTCATGAGAATTGTCCAGAGTGATCGGGGAAATGAGTGCACTTTCTTTTGGAGCGGGGCATTCCTTCCTTCCCCTGCTGCTCACTCACGGGCCACTCTCACTCCCTTCTGTCGGTGTGTTTTCCTATAGATGGACACTTTTCCTGCAGTTTTTAATCTTTCTTCTGCCTTCACTCGTATACGCACGAGTGGGCTTTTACGTGTATGACCGGTTTTACCCCGCCATGGAGGCAGCCATACTCCGTTTTCGGGGGTGTGCATGCTGGGTATGTTCTTGTTTCCATAACCCACCGAACGCTGACATGGATTACAGGATCTTTAACGTGCGTATTTGATCTTCTGCTTGCATATACACACAAAGGGGGTTCAGGCTCTAGCAGGTCTGCACATATGTTGACCTGGGAGATCGTAAAAATCTCCACCCTTTACCCACCAGGCGCCGTCACCGTGATTCGAACCCGGGACCCTCAGGTTGACAGTCCAACGCTTTAACCACTCGGCTATTGCGCCCGTCTTTTAATCTTTCAAAATGTGCGTGCGTATGTCTGGGTTTGTCAGCGCTCTAGTGTGAGTTGAGTAATGTGTGCACATTCTCACATCTACATTACCCCTCCTTCCTCTGTTTACGCTTTTCCCCAGTGGAAAACAGCTTTCAAACAATAAGATCATATAAAACATTCCTTAAATTGACTTCATCATTGTAACAAACTTGTGATGCCAAGCTCCTTTTCAAAAATAAGTTGAAAAGGTGGAGCTCATTCTGTTTTTTTAAAGATGCTGATACACAATTTACCAGTTAGTATAAGATAATTGATATACTTATAATGCACACTTGAAATATTGTGATTGTCGATGCCAAATAATATATTTATGTTTGACAATTTTATGTTCCAGTTGAAAATATTTTCTTCTCGACCAATTTCCAAAAATGACACACAGTCAGACACTCACAAAAGAAGCGTTCAATAAAGTCAGCAGCTTCGTTACAGTATCAGCATTAATTGTTAGTTTGTTGAACTTTCATTTCATTTAGCAAGATGATAGTGGGGTATGATTATTATTACTGTTCGTTCGTTCATTCCTTGCCATTAAACCGCCGCCCCCTGCCTCTGTGTGTTGTGTATGTGTGTGGTGTGTGTGTGTTGTGTATGTGTGTGTGTGTGTTTGTGTGTGTCTTTTGTGTATGTGTGTGTGTGTGTTGTGTATGTGTGTGTGTTGTGTGTGTGTGATGGGTGGGTTCGAACCCCCCGACAGGAGCGGCTGAGGGCCCAGTGCTCGGCAGACGCCGAGGCCCAGCTGGAGGAGAAGGACCGCAAGCTGGACATGCTGCGCGACATCGTCAACGAGGACACCTCCACCGCCGCCGCCGCCACCCCCCGACGGGGCCCCCGCCCGGCCCCCAAGCCCCGCACCTACACCACCCCCGGGGGCCCCATCACCCCGGCCCGCTCCGAGACGGACATGAGCAGCGTGGGGATGAGGACGAGGGGGGGTGGAGCGGCGCGCATGGCCACCACGCCCGGGGTGCCCGTGTCCCGCATCCCCAACGCCCGCTCCATGCAGGGGCTGAACACTGTGGGCTCTTCCTCCGCCAAGGTGAGAGTGGGTGGGGGGGGGGGGGGGGGGATGCTAGGCGAGGGGGAGAAGGGGATGTTGGTGGGAGAGAAGAGGGTGAGGTGGCGGTGGTGGGGAGAAGAAGAGAGGGATCAGTAGAATTTGTGAAAGGGCATGGGCTGAAATGCAGGATGTTTATCATTGTGTTTTTTTGGCGGGGGGGGTACATATTGTCCCCTTCCTCTCTAAGTTTGGTGACATGTTTGTAAAACAGTCATTTTGAACAATACCCAGTCTAACAATTGATTAGATGAAATTTAAAAAAAAAAAAAAAAAAAAAAATGATAATAGAATCTCAAGCTCAGAGGGATGTTATAATTACATGTACATTTTAGGAGCAAGGACGTAAAACTAATGTTTTCATCCAAGAACTTCTCAGTTGAATTGTAATCAGTGACATTGCATATCTGAAACTGACCAGTTTCTGGCTGGTTGAGTACAGTATCAGGCGAGCTCCACAAATCTGGAGAAAAAAAAAGAAACAAAAAAAATCAACCTAGATCCATTTTGCAGGAAATTCAACTGGACGTTGATTGCTGTACGCACAATAAAACAGTAGGGCCTTCTCTTGATAGAAATTACTTGGGAGCTTGTTAAACCTGCGTCCATTATTTGACTAGCTAAAATTGTACCACTGCACATTGGTTTTTACCCTTGCTACAAGAATGAGAGCTGACGTTCGTTGACTTTCCTGTCCGAAGGGAGTGCTGTTGCTTTCCTGGCAACTTTCCTGGCTTTCTAAAGCAAGTGCTGGTGCTGGAATTCTGGTTTTAGAGTACAGACAGCCCCTTGACAAAAGAAATCTCTGGAGTTCAAGGCGCTTTTTTCCATGTCTTGGCTCAAGTCATTAGTAATAGTGTGCTCTTCTCAGCCCAAACGTCTTGAAATTCACCTCTTCCGTTCTGCTTACCGGTCCTGGTCACTTGTTGTCAGGTTCTTGTTCCTCTGCTGGTTCTTCTTCTTCTTCTTCTTCTGCGTTCACTCGTATGCACACGAGTGGGCTTTTACGTGTATGACCGTTTTTACCCCGCCATGTAGGCAGCCATACTCCGTTTTCGGGGGTGTGCATGCTGGGTATGTTCTTGTTTCCATAACCCACCGAACGCTGACATGGATTACAGGATCTTTAACGTGCGTATTTGATCTTCTGCTTGCATATACACACGAAAGGGGTTCAGGCACTAGCAGGTCTGCACATATGTTGACCTGGGAGATGGTAAAAATCTCCACCCTTTACCCACCAGGCGCCATCACTGTGATTCGAACCCGGGACCCTCAGATTGACAGTCCAACGCTTTAACCACTCGGCTGTTGCGCCCGTCTCTCTGCTGGTTGTATTTGTATTTGTTTTTATCTCAACAAATTTCTCTGTGTGAAATTCGGGCTGCTCTCCTCAGGGAGAGCGCGTCGCTATACTACTGCACCACCCACTTTTTTTTGTATTTTTTCCAGCGTGCAGTTTTAATTGTTTTTCTTATCAAAGTGGATTTTTCTACACAATTTTGCCAGCAACAACCCTTTTGTTGCCGTGGGTTCTTTTACATGCGCTAAGTGCATGCTGCACACGGGACCTCGGTTTATCATCTCATCCGAATGACTAGCGTCCAGGCCACCACTCAAGGTCTCGTGGAGGGGGAGAAAATATCAGCGGTTGTGCATTGTGTTTATCATTCTTTATGTGTATGCCTGCTCGTTATGTCGTGTGCTGCAGCCTTTTTTAATTTTTTTTATTATTTTTTTTTTTTAAGCGGTTCTTGCATGTTTTTCTGTACTGTAGTGTTCATTACTTTTGTTACATATGCATGTATTTTTTTTGTCTTTTTGTCTTCTTTTTATGCTTATGATCAGGAATTTGAATGCATGCTTATATGTCTGATTGTGCATACATAATGTATCTCTAACCATAACCACTTTGAGCTTCTTCTCAGTGAGCTGTGTCAGTCTCCACGATTTTTGCTGAGGGGGGTACCATTGATGAGTTAATTTGGTGGAGGGGGTGGGGGTGGGGTTGTGGGTTTTTTTAAGTAAAAGATGCTGATATATTTATGTATATATATATAGCCCATGGTTGAGGAAGACTTTTTTTCTTTGTTCTCAAGGCCTGACTAAGCGCGTTGGGTTACGCTGCTGGTCAGGCATCTGCTTGGCGGATGGGGTGTAGCGTATATGGATTTGTCCGAACGCAGTGACGCCTTCCTTGAGCTACTGACACTGAGGAAGAAGGTTCTGTGGGGGGAGAAAAAAGTTTGAGATAATCGAGGTAATGGGTCTGTGGAGGTTGTCATGCAACACTGACTTCAAGGCCTGACTAGGCGCGTTGGGTTACGCTGCTGGTCAGGCATCTGCTTGGCAGATGGGGTGTAGCGTATATGGATTTGTCCGAACGCAGTGACCACCTTCCTTGAACTACTGACACTGATGCTGACTCCTAACAGTGCCGTTGATTAACATCTTTGTTCCTAATCTGCTAACATGATGAGTGCTTCGCACCTTGCTTTCATGCTGATCTGAAGGATGTTTCGCTCAAATGGAAAGTGGTGGATTTGGTGCAGAAAACAGAAATAATCTCTTGAGAAAAAAAACAACACTTATTCTTGCCTGTGCCACTCTGTCTTGAAGAAGAGTGCAGGATGATGTCTTTATGACATATGTTACCTGTTTTCCTTTTCATGCGAGGGAAGGCAAGGCAAAAAGTTTATTTCACAAAGTTTGGGTGCTTTTTTTTTTTTTTTTTTTTTTTTTTTTTTTTTTTTTAATAATGTAAAAGAGGCAAAGGATCATAGTACTTTTGTTGGGTTTTTTTCATCAAAGTGGGATTTAATGGAGTTTGGGGAGGTTCCATAGTATCTAGATAAATAACTTTTGTCTGCTGAGGTGCTGTCATTTAAAAAAAAAAAAAAAAAAAAATGTTGAGGTCGGGGTGGGGGAAGGCACAAAAAAACAGATAGCAAAACCTGTCAGCAAAGCCGTTTGTGGGACATTTGTCACGGAAGATTCTTTCCTGTCTGGGTGAATTGTAGAAGCAGTGTCTATTAACAGGCAATGCATTAATTACATAGCAACCATCCCTGTCTGGATCAGGTCAGGCAGCCCTATGGTGGTCGCCTTACAC
Organism: Babylonia areolata; assembly: GCF_041734735.1. Lineage (NCBI taxonomy): Eukaryota > Metazoa > Mollusca > Gastropoda > Neogastropoda > Buccinidae > Babylonia > Babylonia areolata. The sequence continues at coordinate 2,920,997 of NC_134910.1, read as the reverse complement.
AACCAGTCGAGGAATGAATACTGCGCTTCAGTGCAGGAAAGAAGAAGAAGGGGGGAAAAAATCATAATGATGTCTGCTTTGGCGTTTGCAGCTGAGCACCTCCACTAACCCCCCACCAGCTGTTAGGAGGATTAGCGGTGGTGTTAAGGACAGGTTGCCTCCTAGGAGCAGCACTCCTAGAAGGAGTGTCGCTGCTGAGCGCGTTTACACTCCCAGAAGTGGCAGGGCCAAGAGCGGCATTTCTGTCGCTTCTAGGAGGAGTGTTTTTGCCAAAGGAAGCGACACTCCTGGAAGTGTTGCTGCTAGAAAGAGGGTTTCTGCCGCAAAGAAGGAGGAGAGGGAGAAGGAGGAGAAGAGTGATGATGAGGTGAGTGGTGAAGGAAGCGCTTTCCTAAAGCGCCAAGTGGACTTTGGTGATCCTTATGCTGTGTGTATTGTATTGTGTTGTATTGTATTACTGTTTGTGGCAGCAGTTTCAGTTTCTCAAGGAGGCTTCACTGTGCCAGGAACAACCCTTTTGTTGCCCTAGGTTGTTTTACATACGCTGAGTGCATGCTGCACATGGGACCTCAGGTTTATCGTCTCATCCCAGTGACTGGTGTTAAGATGACCAATCAAGGTGTCATGGAGAGGGAGAAAATGCATGCAGGGGGATACGACTGAGCATAAGATACAACAAAACTCCTCTTCTGTCCTTTTTTTTTTTTTTTTTTTTTTTTTAATTGATTTCCATCAGCATGTAACATGAATTGTACCAGTTTGCAGGACACTTGTTAATGTTGTAATTCTTTTGTATTAGTAATGTAACTAATGTCTGCTTCTTCTGCACGAGCCGCCGTACACTACCAGCTTCATTGTATTTTCTTTTTGTTTTTCTGATTTTGATTATACTCCTAACCTCCACCTCCACCTAATTTTTTTAATGTGTGGTTTTTTGTTGTTTATTTCATGTTTTTTGTTTTTGTTTTGTTGCTTAACATCCAGCTGATATGAGGAAATATTTATGTGCACCTTCAAGATTTCTTTATGACTGATATGCTTGATTTCTTTATGACTGATATGCTTTTGATGTATTATCTTTTATGTGAATCATGTAATTACTCTGTGAAGTCCCTCCCCTCCCCTCCCCACCCAAGCACCCTTGCTTCTATTTCTATTTTCCTGATTTTGTTGCTTTGTGAGAGTGTTTCATTGATTTACTGTGCTTCAGTCTTGGGTAATATGGGAGGATGAGTCAACGAACAACACCACAACCGTTTTGCAACATCTCCACTGGCTCCCTGTCTCACACAGAATAAAGTACAAGATCAGCACTGTATGTTAGAAATGTATTCACAGATCTGCCCCTTCCTATCTCTGTAGCTGCCTTCACCTCTACACTCCATCTCACTCACTACGATTGGCTTTGGATCCACTCTGTTTACCCATACCCAGATTCAAGCGTTCCACTATTGTCCGCCGTTATTTCTCTGTCTCTGGACCTTGCAATTGGAATGAACTTCTCCTTTCGCTTCGTCAAGTCTCCACACTCAGCTCTTTCAAGTCTGGCCTTAAAACCCACCTCTTCCCAAAAAAGCCTCCCTTCCCTGCCTCTTCCTTGTCTTCAATTTCTTCAGTTTTAGAGTTATGCATGCGTGTGAAAGACTGGTGGGATAGCGCTTTGATTTGTCTCTGCACAAGATTCAGCGCTGTATAAATACCATTATTATTATTATCATTTCCTGCGCTTTTTTAACCATTGGTGCTGTGGAGTCTCTTTGACTGACCAGACAGGACTAAATCAGGGCTAATTGTTGCATGTGTTGAAACAAGCGAATGGACTCCATTCCGAAACATTTTGCAGTGAACATGACAATAATTATAGCAGGGAGAAGAAGAAAACGTGTGAGCAGTCTTGAAACAGGTACCCCATCAGGTACCTACTGTTTTGAGAAGGTTTGTAAAGAAACTACCCGTAGCAAATGTTTAAATGATACACTACAGTTCATTCATGTGATGGGTTTTTCTTCTGTGTGTGTGTTGTTGGGTTTTTCTCTCTTGCTATAAAGGTTCTGTTCTCTGATGAATGGATGATGTTTCACAATAAGCATTACAAAGTATTTTCACACACATTGAATGTGACAGTGATGAAGTCAGCAAGTACTGTTTTCACATTATAGTGACACAAGGGTTTTGTTTTTGTTTTGTTTTGTATCCGTTGACAGCAGAATAAGAACAAGAGAGCAAACAAGAGAAGAACACATACACACACACACACACACACACACACACACACACACACACACACACACACACACACACACACACACACACCCACACACACACACACACACACACACACACACACACAAATCACAGAAAAACAGACTGGTCAGGTCATATGACACTTCTTAAAGTTAAACTTATATTTATGGCTTTAAGTTTCACTTATGTGATTTTGATTTGACACTTTTCCATCACAGTAGCCCAGATAACCAATTGTGGACTCGAAAGCCGTCCGAATCTTGTGGTACAAAGGCAGCATTGGATCACGTTCTCATGGATGTGTGACATTATTCAGCCACAGCGACAAAGGGTTTTGTGGGGTAGGGCAGTGATGGATGTGTGACATTATTCAGACACAGTGACAAAGGGTTTTGTGGGGTAGGGCAGTGATGGATGTGTGACATTATTCAGCCACAGCGACAAAGGGTTTTGTGGGGTAGGGCAGTGATGGATGTGTGACATTGGTTACAGTGACAAAGGGTTTTGTGGGGTAGGGCAGTGATGGATGTGTGATATTCAGACACAGTGACAAAGGGTTTTGTGGGGTAGGGCAGTGATGGATGTGTGACATTATTCAGTCACAGCAACAAAGGGTTTTGTGGGGTGGGGCAGTGATGGATGTGTGACATTATTCAGTCACAGCAACAAAGGGTTTTGTGGGGTGGGGCAGTGATGGATGTGTGACATTATTCAGACACAGTGACAAAGGGTTTTGTGGGGCAGGGCAGTGATGGATGTGTGACATTTTTCGGTCACAGTGACAAAGGGTTTTGTGGGGTAGGGCAGTGAGGGATCTGTGATATTCAGTCACAGAGACAAAGGGTTTTGTGGGGTAGGGCAGTGATGGATGTGTGATATTGGTCACAGTGACAAAGGGTTTTGTGGGGTAGGGCAGTGATGGATGTGTGACATTATTCAGACACAGCGACAAAGGGTTTTGTGGGGTAGGGCAGTGATGGATGTGTGACATTATTCAGACACAGCGACAAAGGGTTTTGTGGGGTAGGGCAGTGATGGATGTGTGACATTGGTCACAGTGACAAAGGGTTTTGTGGGGTAGGGCAGTGATGGATGTGTGACATTATTCAGACACAGCGACAAAGGGTTTTGTGGGGTAGGGCAGTGATGGATGTGTGACATTATTCAGACACAGCGACAAAGGGTTTTGTGGGGCAGGGCAGTGATGGATGTGTGACATTGGTTACAGTGACAAAGGGTTTTGTGCGGTAGGGCAGTGATGGATGTGTGACATTGGTTACAGTGACAAAGGGTTTTGTGGGGTAGGGCAGTGATGGATGTGTGACATTATTCAGACACAGCGACAAAGGGTTTTGTGGGGCAGGGCAGTGATGGATGTGGTGGTTGCTTGATGGCAGCAGTGTCATCCCAATAAGCCTGTTCCTGATTCACCCGTCACGGAATCAGGTATCCCGATTCACCTATTCTCAGTTCACATAACGTACTCAGTCGCTCTGTGTGTTTGTTTCTTCATTTATTGCTGCCCAGCTCTCTGTGAGTACAGTGCGGATTGCTGGATTGGCACCCCAGAGAGAGAACTAACAGGCAAAAAGGGAATGGCGGATAAGTGAAAAGGACAAAAAGTTAAAGTCTCAAGAGACTTAAGAGGGTTGCGGCACTATCAGAAAATAAATGAAGTGGGAATCTATAGCCAGGTGAATCAGACTGTACCGATGGCAGCACAGAGAGTGATTGATTGATTGATATGGATACTTATATTGCGCCTATCCTCGATAGCATAACAATCGCAGCTACACCGGGCATTGCAAGCGTGTCAAGGGTCGAATGGAAAGTTTCTTCATGAGATTCCATAACAACACACTCGCCAGCGAGTTCAGTACCCCACATGACCAGCTAATCTGCACATATGGAAAATAGAGAAGTGATTGGAATGCTTCAAACTGAAGGTTTCGACATCGACAAGGATGATGAAGACGTTAAATAAAGTATGTGCAGTCAAGAAAGCTACCAGCAAGAAGGAACTGACAGTGACTCAGCTTCTGAGAGCAGTGAAAAGGGAAGGGGGTGGGCGGTCACACGACGTTGAGGAGAGGGGTCAGTGGGTCAAGTACAGTGAGTTCCATTCGGTTACTTTATGTTTTGTATTTTTTGTGATTTTTTCCCTAACCCTAACAAATGGGTCGTCTGTAGGGAAAAGCAAGGGAGAGAACCATTCAGTGAGTTAAATAGGTTTGGGTTTTGTTTTGTTTTTCCTTCATTTTTTATTTTGTTTCTAGATGTATAGCTGTGAGATAATCAGGCCGGTTCTCGGAGACTCATAGTGACCGGCTTCCCTCATGTTCCAGAAATCGGCGCCAGTGTACAACTCGCGCTACCACCGGCGCTCCAAGTCCTCAGGGAATGCGGCTGACGTGTGGCTTGACCACCGCCCTCGCAGCAACGTGGACACCAGTAAGTTGGCCCTTTTTTTTTTTTTTGTTTTTTTTCTTCAACAGTTATCTTTGTGGGGTTGGTCACATTCATACAGTTGCCCTTATTATGGGGCTTGTTACACTGTTGGTAAATCTTGCTAGGTGGTTACACTGTCAGCTTGCCTTGATGTGCGGCTGGTTATGTTAACATGCATAATTATTTGTATTTCTTTTTATCACAACAGATTTCTCTGTGTGAAATTCGGGCTCCTCTCCCCAGGGAGAGCGTGTTGCTACACTACAGCGCCACCCCCTTTTTTTTTTCTTTTTTTTTTTTTTTTCTCCCTGCGTGCAGTTTTATTTGTTTTTCTTATCAAAGTGGATTTTTCAACAGAATTTTGCCAGGAACAACCCTTTTGTTGCCGTGGGTTCTTTTACGTGTGCTAAGTGCTTGGCTGCTGAGCCGTGATTCGAACCAGCGCGCTCAGATTCTCGCGCTTCCTAGGCGGACGCGTTACCTCTAGGCCATCACTCAGTATGCGGTTGATGATGTTAGCATAGTCACCCTTATTGTGGCGCTGGTTACGCTATCAATTACCCTTCCTGTGGGGTGGTTACTCTGTCAGTTAGTCTTGATGTGCGGCTGGTTATGTTAACATGGTTTCTCTCTCTCTCTCTCTCTCTCCTTCTAGTCATTCGGATGAGACGATAAACCGAGGTCCTGTGTGCAGCATGCACTTAGCGCACGTAAAAGAACCCACAGCAACAAAAGGGTTGTTCCTGGCGAAATTTTGTAGAAAAATCCACTTTGAAAGGAAAAACAAATAAAACTGCACGCAGGGAAAAGGAAAAAAAAGAAAAGGGTGGCGCTGTAGTGTAGCGACACGCTCTCCCTGGAGAGAGCAGCCCGAATTTCACACAGAGATTTATGTGTATTAATTATTTATGTGTGTGTGGTTTGGTTTGTTGTTTGTTTTTTTTTTGTTTTTTTCTTGCATCTACATACATATGTATATACACCTGTGTCATGCAGACACGGTGTTCCAGCCCAAGATGACTAAGAAGCGGTCAGTGTCCAAGCTGGAGGTCAAGGACACCAAGGACGTGTCCAAGTACGTGCTGACCCACCAGGAGCAGGACTCCAGCGACGAGGTCGTCACCAAACTCATCAAGGTGCTTCCTCCATCGTCGTCCTCTCCTCTGTCTTCCGTCCCTCTTTCTTGCCTTTTCCCTCAACACAGGAGTGAACAGTTGGACTCCCCACCCCCCTCACCTCCCGGGAGCACCCTGAAAACGGGAGTATTGCTGCCTACATGGCGGGGGTAGAAATGGTCATACATGTAAAAGCCCGTTCGTGTACATGTCTACAGGTGAACGTGAAAGTCCGCAGCCCGTAAACGAAGAAGCCAGACTGGTCATTGTCCAGGCTTTTTTCTTTTTTTTTCTGTTGCAATGATTGTGTAGCAATAAGAGTAACAACAATAACATCAGTCTTTCAGGTCAATGGAATTTCACCTTTTAACTCTCTCCATACGAACGGCGAAAGAGACGACGTTAACAGCGTTTCATCCCAATTACCATCATCAAAATATTGCAAGCGGAACGCTCTTTTTACTGAAGAGGTGAATGTTGACAAAGAATATCACAGTTCTGACAATGGAAGCTAAAGTTTGGGTCATTGAGACACCCACTGGACATCTGAGGGGTCTGTGTGGAGGAGAAGAGAGGATTGGCCGTACTGAGTGAGTTAAGCACCAAGGTTTTGTGAAAAAATCCATGCAGGTCGTGAACTAATAACCCAGCGCAGTTAACCCGTTGAACTGTGGGGAGGTTATAGCCTTCACAGGCTTACATGACAGACTGGCGCAGAAAAATTGCTCAAAATACACAGTTGTTTTTTTTTCCATATTACATGTAAGCACATCTGGAAATGCTAACGAGGTTACTTCCCTTTCTTTGCAGTGTGTGCAAATGTATGAATGTGAAAACTATTTTAAGGGGGGACACGGCAGTGCAAAAGAGACCTAAATGATGATTTTTCATGATTTGGGTTTTGATGGATTTTGATTCTTGAACATCTCTTCTATCATATGCATGAGTTTTTCCACTGCAAAGATGTCTTTGACAATGAAAAAATTTGCCAGTAAAGATTGCTTGCTGAATCACGGAAGTGTTTATTTTGTTCAAGTTCGATGCAAGTCGTCAAGTTTCTGGCCTTGACAACATTCCTTGGACTTGCTCAATGATGAGTAAACCTAAAACCATGAGACTTTGCATGATTGTTTTATAACATGTTCTTAAAGTTTTGTCGTGAGTATGTATGAAAATATTCTCTGGGTTTTAATTCATAGCGGTTCCAGTCTTTTTACCCATTGTATATTTTGAGGATTTTGCAACACCCAAAATTTCAAAAACTCATAAAAAATAAAATAATTGAAGAATCAACACAATCTCACCTGAAAATGAAGATAATGTCATTGTATATCAAGTCCACATAACAAAAAATGTTTGCATGCACCACATGGACCACAAACCCTATTTCTTTGATACATTGTTTGGCAGCCATTTTGATTTGTTTCCATGGCAACAGGTATTCACAGAAATCTAAGATAACATTTTTTTTTTTTCTGATCCACAAGTGATGACACACCAAGTAGACAAAAAAAAAAAGATATAGTTGGAGATGGAAAAAAAAAAGTCGTTATTTGACTGTAATGTCTGGCCTTAATGAGAGAAATTTAGTTGCCAAGCAACGCTTGGGTATAGGGTCATTGGGACAGAAGAGTAATGTTGATGCATCATGGTCCCTTCACAGGGGGACGTGATTCCCACAGCAGGGGGAGGAGCGGCTGTGGTGTTCAACGACGTGGAAGAGCTGAAGCAAAGGTCACCAGGGTCACGCAAGCGTCGCTCCCCGTCCAACCCTTCCTCCGCGGCCAACGACCCCGAGGAGTGGACGGACACGGAGTCACGCTGCCAGATCGGCATTGAGGGACACAGCAAGTAGGTCGCCCTTCTCTCTCTCTCTCTCTCTCTCTCTCTTGCTCTCTCTCTCTCTTTTTTACCTGTGCATTTTACTAACGCCATGCTAGTGCCTGTATGTCATGTGCATGTGTGTGTGTGTGTGTGTGTGGTGGTGGTTTTGTTTTGATTTATGCTTCTTTTTTTTTTTTTCCTCTGTTGTGTATCTCTACTAACACCATGCTTTCATTTTATTAAATATTGTGTAGTGTAGACCTTATTCAGGGCGGGGACTGGATGTAAAAAAGCACTCCAGTGCTTATCTATTATCCTCAAAATAAAGAATTTGTCTTGTCTTGTCTCTCTCTCTCTCTCTCTCTCTCTCTCTCTCTCTCTCTCTCTCTCTCTCTCTCTCTCTCTCGTGGTCTTCTGACGATACCATCATGAGGTGATAATCTCATTAGCAGAATTTATGTCAGAAGCTATGAAGAAGATTAGGCAAAAAGCACAGCAAGCATAACTATGTGGTCAGATAGGTTTAACCAATTTTTTCTGTAGTCATGTGTTGGGAATATGTTGCATGGTGCGTTGATAGATGAATGAATGGAGTTATTATGTGTTGTGTGGCCTGTTGATTACTAACATTTTTAACTTCATTATTAGCTTTCACCGTTTCATTCGTTTATTATAATGGTTTTGTTATAGATTGAAAGTATGTTTATGCATTCACCCATGTCATAGTCAGTGACATTAAAGTGTCAAAGCATCAAGCATCTCTCTCTTTCTCTCTTTTTTTTATTTTTTTTATTTTATTTTTTTTTTTTTTTTTTTTTTTTCCCCATCATGTGCTATTTCAGTTGCATTACTCCTCCTGCCGCTTTTCACAGGTCTCACTCTCACACACGCACACACACACACAGCAGGCAGTCTCCTGCAGTTCCAGCGTCAGCAGTCCACAGGGAATCATTGCTGTTATATCGCCGCACACAAAGGAAGAGCCAGGATTATCTGTTTGCTGGTGAACAGCGGTGTGTATGTGTGTGTGTGTGTGTGTGCATGTTCTGATCCGACGTGGAGGATACCCCTCACAAAGGAACACCAGCGACGATTTTATTTATTTTTTATATTTATTATTTATTTTTTTTAATTTTTATTGGTGTTGTCTTTACAGTGTGATTAACTACAAGTTTTCTTTTCCAATAATGTAGAAGTCGTATACTCATTGCTCCTTTATTATGATATTATAATGCTAACACTCGCTTTCACCTCATCCTTGATGCCATTACTGTGATAGTTGACATAATTGATGCTGTTGCTATGTTACAACTGCTGTCTTTATTATTAATGTCATCATAAATCATCATGATTACTGCAATCAATAACGTGTAAAAATTGATTGATTGAATGATTGGACAAGTTTTTTTTGTTTTTGTTTTTCTGTATTTGTTGATGTTGCTGTTCTTTTATATATATATATATATATATATATATATATATGTCACTTTTTGTTCTGTTTTGTCTTTCTCTAGTGGATGCTACTGTTCGTTTTATATTGTTTGTTTCATACTGTTCTCTGTATTCTATACATGTCTTTGCAAAAAATTAAAAAAAAAAAAAAAAAAGAAGTTAAAATTTAAAAAAATAAAATAAATTTTTAATTAAAAAAAAAAAACCAGTGACAATTATCACTTGCTAATATTGGGCATGTATAATTTGCTCTGCCTCCCTCTAGCACAGGGGGCCCAGAGTGCTAACAGTTAGCATCAATACAGGGGGGTGGTGGTGGGGGTGGGTGGGTCGAGTGGTAACATATCGCACCACAGAACACCAAAATCAAGACTTAGAGCAAGACAAATCAAGACTGTCAATGACAGAGCACACATACACTCACACACACTCATACTCACTCACTCACTCACTCACTCACTCACTGCGTCTCTCTCTCTCTCTCTCTGAGCTAGAGTGGAAACGGTTTAGTGGGTTCTGAGAGGTCATGTTGGTTCGGGTTGTTTTGGGGGCAGATGGTGTCTTCTTCTTCTTCTTCGTTCGTGGGCTGCAACTCCCACGTTCACTCGTATGCACACGAGTGGGCTTTTACGTGTATGACCGTTTTTACCCCCCCATGTAGGCAGCCATACTCCGTTTCCGGGGGTGGGCATGCTGGGTATGTTCTTGTTTCCATGACCCACCGAACGCTGACATGGATTACAGGATCTTTAACGTGCGTATTTTGATCTTCTGCTTGCATATACACACGAAGGGGGTTCAGGCACTAGCAGGTCTGCACATATGTTAACCACTCGGCTATTGCGCCCGTCCAGATGGTGTCTGATGGTTGGGAGGTTATTTTATTCATTCTTTCATTAATAGTAGTAACAATGGTTATGAGCAAAAATGGTCTGCTTTGAGAGTACTCCATTTGACATGATACGTCATACACATATGTATACACATACATTTACATAGATTATGATGTAAATATTGCATGACAGACTTAAATCTCAAGCTTTAGCATGTACAGCTTGATTTTGTTTTGTTTTGTTGTTGTCTGGCAAGTGTTGAGGATGTACAGTCACCTTTACCTTTGCCCTGATCAGATTTCATAACTTTTTCTGACAATTTTGACATTTTTGGAGCATGTGTCAGTACTTACCCCTTTTCTCTCTCTCTCTCTTTAATTGTTAGTCCATGTGTCGTTTTAACACTCTGTGTGTGCGCACGCTTTCTCTGCGGTCAGTTTGGTCTTGTAGTACTACCGGTCATTGATCAGTTGTGATTTGCGGTGCATTCATTGTTCAGCTAGTGCTTTGTGAATACTTCATTATTGTTGCTAACGTTGGTTTATTTGTCTTCCCCCCCTCCCCCTCCCCCTCCCCCTCTGCAGACGTCTGAGACAGTCGGTGAACGTGTAGCGGACACACGTCCCTGCCTCCAGCTCAAGACAGATGGTCAGGTTTCCTGGCTGACGTCTTCCTGCACAAAGCCACCGGTGGTCACTGTCATCGTCACCCTCTGTCGACGCCCGTCGTCGGTTGTCATCTATATGAGACTGTGGCGACATTTTGGATATTGGATGAACTTCCACCACCCCTACTCCTCCCACCTATTATCTTTGTTGTGACGTGCTTTTGTTTGTTTTATTCGAGAGGGGGGGGGGGATAGAGTTGTGAATTGTCTTAACTCCTGTCAACACTGTGAAAACTTAACAGTAAAATCATTGTTCTGTGCAAGGGGATTGGTGGGATTTTTTTTTTTTTTTTTTTTTTCCCCCAGCAGAGAAGAAAGGAGAAGGCAGTAAAACCATTTTGGTGTTCTGTATAGGGGAGGGGTTGGGGTGGTATTTACACTACAGAAAAGAAAGGAGAGGGGTAGTAAAACCATTTTGCTGGTCTGTTAAAAAAAAAAGGGGGGGGGGGGTATTTACAGAGAACTAAAGAGAGGGCAGTAAAACCATTTTGCTGTTCTGTAAAGGGTTGGGGGGGGGGGGGGTGTGATTACAGAGAAGAAAGGAGAGGGCAGTAAAACCATTTTGCTGTTCTGTAAAGGGTTTGGGGGGGTGGTGATTACAGAGAAGAAAGGAGAGGGCAGTAAAACCATTTTGCTGTTCTGTAAAGGGTTGGGGGGGGGGGGGGGGGGGGGGTGTGATTACAGAGAAGAAAGGAGAGGGCAGTTAAACCATTTTGCTGTTCTGTAAAGGGTTGGGGGGGGGGGGGGGGGGGGTGTTTACAGAGAAGAAAGGAGACGGCAGTAAAACCATGTTGCTGTTCTGGAAGGGGGGGGGGGGGGGGGGGTTACAGAGAAGAAAGAGGGCAGGTAAAGGGGGGGGGGGGGGGTTACAGAGAAGAAAGGAGAGGGCAGTAAAACCATTTTGCTGTTCTGTAAAGGGGGGGGGGGGGGGGTATTTACAGAGAAGAAAGGATAAGGCAGTAAAACCATTTTGCTGTTCTGTCATAGACAGGAGGGGAGGGGTGGGTGAGTGGGGATTTATTGGCAGAGAAGAAAGGGGAGAGGAAGGTAAAACCGGTGGTTATCTGTCACTGTTTGGGGATTGGGGACAGCTGTCATCTTGGTTTGTGAACTGCCGTCATCTGCTCTTCATCTCTCTGTCTCCGTCTGTAGTGTTTGTTCACGTTGGGTTTGGGACATGATTTATGAAATCTCTGTTCCGTGTCTTAATGTCTGTCATCTGCTTTTCATCTGTGTGTGTGTCTGTGTCTTCATCCAGAGTGTTTGTTCACGTTGGGTTTGGGACATGATTTATGAAATGACTGTCTCTGTGTCAGTATCTTGATTAATGTCTGTGTCATCTGCTTTCTGTCTCTGTGTGTGTCTTTGCCTGTCTGTAAGTGTGTTCACTGTTGGTGGCAAACTTTTCTAACATGATTCATGAACTGACCGCATCACCGTGTGTGTCGTCTGCCCAAGTCCCGTCTCTGTCTTCACAGCTGATGTCCATTTTTGACTCACTTGTGTAAACAAAGTGAGTCTATGTTTTAACCCGGTGTTCGGTTGTCTGTGTGTGTGTCTGTCTGTGTGTCCGTGGTAAACTTTAACAATGACATTTTCTCTGCAAATACTTTGTCAGTTGACACCAAATTAGGCATAAAAATAGGAAAAATTCAGTTCTTTCCAGTCATCTTGTTTAAAACAATATTGCACCTCTGGGATGGGCACAAAATTTTTTTTTTAAATGAAGCCTAATTATATGCAAACTGCATTTACTGTTTATATTTTTTGTATTCTCTAAACTTGGCACTTTGATCTGATATTCTGACACAACAAGAGCAGTCATTAATATCATTTTTTTGTTCAAACAGGAACTTCTTTTGCTAAGCATGGAAGTTTTATTAATTTTGCAAACGTTTTTGGTGCAGATAGTAAAGAAGGGAAATTACTCTGTAATTAATGCTAGGGGACTTAATTTGCCACAAGTGAGTCTTGAAGGCCTTGCCTCTCTTGTTTTTTCGTTGTAGGCGACTTGTTTGGTCAATTAATTGTTGTGCTGTGTACTTGTGTGTTTTTTATGCTTCTTTCTTTTGATTGTCTCTGACCTTGAAGTTGTATGATGTGTGTGATTTGCTTTTTGTTGTGTGTGGGTTGTTGGGTGGGGTTTTTGTGTGTGTGTGTATGTGTTTGTTTTGTGTCTTCTTGGGTTTGGTGCAAAAACTGAGGAGCTGATCAAATGTGTTGTGTCTTCATTGTTGCCTTCCGTTATTGTCTTTCACGCTTTCGTCTGAAAACCAGTGGCAGGTGTCTGTCTAGCTTTGTCGCTGTCAGTCAGTTCAGTTTGTGAGAGGTTTTACCAGAGGCTAGGGGGGTGGGGGGGGGGGGTGGGGGGGGTGGAGTTCATGTTAGTGCTGAGTTTTTACCTTTTCAACAACCTCATGCAGGAAGAGAAAATATGGATTTGTGTATTCATCATTGCAATGGAATAGAAAAGATTCAGTTTCTTACATATCAGCATATGCCAGACGTCAAATATTAAAAATAAATAAATAAATAAATAAAATACACTGCATGTTTTAGTATACTGACATAGAATTAAAACTGATCTTAATTTTTTCTCATTTTTTAAGATGATTAATGATTACATTGATAGTTGGATTTTAGAGGAATTAGATGGACAGTTCATACTTTTGTGTACTGACATTGAATTAGACATTTTTTTCCATTTTCTTTTAATTAAGAAATATATATAAATAGCTAATGCTGATGTTAGGATTAGATGGGCACAAGTACATATTCACAACATATGACTCAAATCCTGTGTCACACGGTGTCAACTGACCCATCTTTTGTGCTGTTTATGTCGGTCTTGTATTTCTCATCGTTGGGATATTAAGGCATTGATGTTTTTATCGTATCCGCTTATATATACATCCAGGGAAGAAGTGCCGTTGAGACGTTTTGCCAGTGAAAACCAGGAACAAACTGATCGTCTTGGAATTCACAAGAACAAAGTGATGAAGGATGCTGTGGTCTGTACTTTTCTCGCAGTTCTGTCTTCTGTATTGCAGAAGCCCCCACCCAACGTATGTCTTAGCTTTTGTGCACTGTTGCTATACCAGTAGTTATATTTGTATTTGTGTTTCTTTTTATCACAACAGATTTCTCTGTGTGAAATTCGGGCTGCTCTCCCCTGGGAGAGCGCGTCGCTACACTACAGCGCCACCCATTTTTTTGTATTTTTTCCTGCGTGCAGTTTTATTTGTTTTTCCTATCAAAGTGGATTTTTCTACAGAATTTTGCCAGGAACAACCCTTTTGTTGCTGTGGGTTCTTTTACGTGCGCTAAGTGCATGCTGCACACGGGACCTCGGTTTATCATCTCATCTGAATGACTAGCGTCCAGACCACCACCCCAGGTCCAGTGGAGGGGGAGAAAATATTGACGGCTGAGCTGATATATATTATATATGTAAATTTTGCACATTTTATTTAAACTTGGTCAGAGGATGATGTGTCATGGTGTTTGGTATGAGCAGCCTCCCTCCACCCCCTTCCCCCTGCCTCATTATTTATACATATCTTGTGTGTAGACGTTAGGAGGCGCCGTGAATCGGTCCTAGTGGTGTTTGACTTTGGATTCAGCGTTCACCAGTGTGAATGTGGGTTCAACCCCCCATTCCGACGTTGCGTTGTGTCTTTGGGAAAGGCGCTTTTCTCTAATTTTTCTCGCTTCACTAAGGTGTACCCGACTTCTGTTGGGGAAGGTTGAAACAGTGGAGGGAGAGGACGGGGCCCTGCCTTCCTACACAGAGCCCAAGACACACAGATTCAGATTCAGAAGCTCAAGGAGGCGTCACTGCGTTCGGACAAATCCATATACGCTACACCACATTTGCCAAGCAGATGCCTGACCAGCAGCGTAACCCAACGCGCTTAGTCAGGCCTTGAGAAAGAAAAAAAAACGGTGAATAAATAATAGATAAGCTTACATAAATAAATAAATAATAATTATGATATAAAAAAAGGTAGTAGTAATGGTAATAATAATAAAATAATAATAATAATAAATACATAAATAAGACAACAATGATGATAAATAAGCAAATAAATGTAAAACATGAAGACACACAGTGGATATGCACTGCCCCAATGGCTGAACAAGACTATGGGGACCTCTTACCTTTGTGTGTGTATGGACAAGGAGCATGGTTCAAAATATCACCTACTTAAACATTTGTAAGAACTCATCTGCTTGAATGAAGTTTTACTGTTCAATACAACTAACCGCAAATAATTCTATGCTAACTTTTTGGACAATTGAAGTTTTATTTATAATCTCATTACATGATATGCTATGATCCAAAACAGTGGTGTTTCTATTAGTTTTATTTTGGTGGGGTTTTTTGTTTTTTTTTGTTTTTTTTTACATTGTCACTCAATAAGGTATGTTTGGTCGTGAACGTAGTCATTATATGTAGTAACACAATTGTGTGCAAACGTCCATGGCTTGTGAAAGATGAAAGTTTGTGACATGGAAGTGAGGTGTTATTAAAAAAAAAAAAAGAAAAAAAAAGGTACTGACTTTATTCACTGATGGTGCTTATAGCTTTGAGTCACAAAGGACAAATTTAGCATGTGTATGTGAGAGCGTGTGTGTGTGTGTATGTGTTCATACTTGATGTGGGGAATGGAAGTGTGGAAATAAACATCATTTCCAACAAGTTACGTGTGTAAAAGTAGATCGTGTGCTGTTGGCGATTCATCCAGATTATGTCGCCAGTGTCAGTGTCATCTAAAATTGGTGTAGAAACATATTTATAAAGCTTTGTTTCTGTCCGTCTATTTTCATATTTATAAAGCCTTCGTTTCTGTCAGTCTATTTTTGTTTTGATATTTTTCATAGATACATTGGTGTAGAAAATATGAAGCCTTCTTTTCTGTCTGTCTGTTTTCATTTTGACTTTGGTGTAGAAATGTAAGTAAAGCCTTCATTTCTGATGGTCCTTTTTTTCTTTTTTTTAACTCTTTTTTTTTTTCTTCTTTTTTTGTGGATACATTGGTGTAAGAATATGAAGCCTTCCTTTCTTTCAGTCTTTTTTCCTTTGGACATTTTGTTATAAATACATTTCCTGAACACTGTTTTTCTTCCTGGTGTTCTCCTCGAATCCTTTCTATGTCTTTCTTGTTAGATGTGCATGTGTGACACTGTCTGTTGATGTATGAACTGTCGGAAGTTCCTGCTGTACAATGCTGTTGTTTTGCCTGTAGGTGATGTAGTGATGTTGTGTTGTTTATGAAGGTGCACCAGTAGTGTTGATAACAAACAATTATTTCTATTTGCTGTCGGTTCTGTGTTGGTGCTGTGGGAGTATCGGTTTAGAGTCTTTCTTTGGGCTGGTGGCTATATATCAGTGCCTTGAGGACGACCAGTGGTGTTCGTAATGTACAAGTCTTTCCCGTCAGGGTTCAAGGCCCTGTTTCAGCAATGTGTCCTTGCCAAAGGCACTTTACTCTGATTTCTCTTCACTCCACCCAGGTGTCCATGACAACCCAACTCAGTTTGGGAAGGGTGGATTTGTTCCGGCCCTCCTATGCTGAGCCCTGCACACAGTGGATATGAATTCTGATGGCCGTAAAGGACTATGGGACCTTGACCTGTGTAAATGTCTGAAGAACCTCCAATAGTGTTCACAATGTACATATCTTTCTTCCAGCTGGTGATCATGTATCGGTGTGTGAAGGACCACCAATGGTGTTCATAATTTTCAAGTCTTTCTTCGGGCTGATGGCGATGTGTCAGTGCCTCAAGGACGACCAGTGGTGTTCATAATGTACAAGTCTTTCCTTTAGCTGGTGGTTATGTATCAGCGCCTTAACCACCTCCAGTCCTGTTCATAATATTCAATGGAATTCTGGACATGTACTCTGTGTAGTTTAGTTTGTGAAATCTCCTCCTCCAAAAGAACAAACATTAAAACATGTCTGCTTGTCACTCAGCACAAGTCTTGTGAATATCTGTGCAAAAACTATACTTGAGTATGTCTGTGAGAGAGAGAGAGTGTGTGTGTGTGTGAGGGCAAGTATGCATACATGTTACGTATAGATTTGCAATGGCCCGGTGCGGTCAGCTGGGCTATAAGCAACGATGATATGGATATAACATGGTTTATGCGTAAAATCAGAAACGGTTCCAACGACATTTCTCTGACCATGAAGAATACTGTGTGTAATGTTTGCTTGAAACTCTGCCTGTCCTTCCTCCTGTTGTCTTGATTCTGAATGTAACAGGTGAATGAGAGCAAGGTGCGTGGTAGGAAGCACATGTTTGTGTGTGACTTGTAAGCAAGTGTTTCGGATTGTGGGAGAAGCGGGGGGATGATCACTCGTTTTATAATCCTACCGTTTGTGATAGAAGTGGGTGCACACACAGAGACTAACGCCACCACCATGTGTGTGGGTGTTGTGTTTGGTGAACAGGGTCGTTATGTGCGATGTCATGACTGAAACTGAAAGCGAACAAAGGGGCATCATTGAGGAGAAGGTGGGTGATGGTGTGGGGGTGGGAGGGAATAACCATTTTATCTCTTAAAGAATGACACTGCTGTTTGTCAACAGTGTCCTTTTATGTATGTTATGAATAAACGACATTTCGCAGGCAAACTGTTTTGTGTTTTTCTATGTGTGTGTTTGTGTGAATAATTGTATTTGGATACATTTTGAATGTGTGGTTGTCTCTCCTTTTAAAAAAAAAACACAGCTCCAGTCTGCATTCAAAGTAAAAAAAATTAATGATTGAGCCATGTTCCCAAATTTCGCATTCATTTTTACAACTAACCCCGCACACACACTAACATACCCTTCATTGGAGCCAGGTGCTGAGGGTTTTTTTGTTTTTGTTTTCTTTAAATGAAGTTTCTTCGTTTACCATTTTTGGGAATACATTTGATTGCACCTTTTCTTTGTGTGTGTAGTTTTCTGAAAATTCATTTTACAGATAATCATCCATAGCACACAGGAACACAAGCACACACATATACATGTTTACAATACAGATTCACAGAAGAAATAAACTGAAGCAAAACTGAACATACCACATTATCAAATTTATGAAACAAATGGCAAAAACAATTCTTAAGATACAAAACTTTGAAAGCAAATTTTAATAGTTTTAAATCATTGTCTTCAAAAGCATTTTGATCACAATGCCAAAGTCACCCTGTCCACTGCTGGTAATTTAAGGACACAGCTATTCAAATTTCAATACTATGACCACAATAAAATGCCATGGATAAGTGCACACATGGACACAGCCACGATTATTCCTGTTGTCGCTGTTTGACAAAACCCAAACTGTTTGGAGAAGTACGGATGTTAGCAGACTGACAAAACCAAACGGCTAGCTTTCACCAGATCAAACTTTCAGTCAGATAGGTACAATCAGAAGAATAAAACTACAGGTGGTTTTTCTCAGATGGACATTGTAAAAAATTCTTGCTAGGTATAATATCAAAATGAAAGTTTAGGCAAGACATGACCCGGTAGACAAAATCCTTGGCTTTGTGTAATTAGACCAAATCTCTGGCTTGATAAAATCAGTTGAACAAAACCTTTGGCTGGTTACAACCGGAAAGACAAAACTGCACAGCAAGATATCATTGGACAAAGTCTGCAGCCAGACGTAACTTCACAGATAAAATCTGTGGCAAGGTATTTGTTAGACACTGCGCACAGCTAGATCCATAAAATACAATAAAGCTGACAACACCTGCTGGGTGACTTTGAGCGAAGAAGTTAGCCAGTTCTGACAGAAAAGAGACTCCGCAAGTTGGAAGAAGAGATCTAAACGTCATACAT
>NC_134910.1:2890079-2897579 GCF_041734735.1 Babylonia areolata | reverse complement strand
TGGCCCTGTCGCATTACGTCACTGACGTCACATCACCGCTACCCTCTGTCGGTTATCATCGTCACTTCCGCTTTTTTTTTTTCTTTTTCTTTTTTTAGAATAGAATAGCAATGGAACAGAACAGAGTGGAATAGAATGGAACGGAGCAGACCGGGATAGAATAGAATAGAGTGGGATAGAATGGAATAGAATAGAATGGAGTAGAATGGAACGGAATAGAATGGAATAAAATAGAGTGGGATAGAATGGAATGGAAAGGAATCAAATGGAGAGAGCCGGAGTAGGGAAGAGAAGAGAGATGGAGAAGAATAACGACTATAGAATGAATAAATTAGTTGCGTAATGGTGGCAAAGGAATCTGGATTAGCCCGTGAACTGAAATCAAACAAAATGACGAATGGACGGGGTGGAATAGAATTAGTGGCCAGTACGATGTCGGAGATCACCACGTTGAAGGGGAAAAAGGAAAAGCAGACGTCGGTGAACCTCCGATACCCATCTGACCAGATCTACTCACGAACTCGATTGGGTGAAACAACAAAGAAGAGACAGGAAACAGACATGAAACACGAACAAAACCACGGCGGCAAATCACAAAAACAACGATGATGATGACGTGATGGGACCAAAGGTTAAGCGTTCGAATAAGGAAGTCGAATAGAATGAGCGAAACTGATACGATTGGAGACGGTGGATTGTTTTTTCACGTGTGTTGACTGATCAGAATACATTTTAAGAGTCGACCACATAATGATATTAGACGCAAGAGTGGGCATAGCGACGCTCACTCAGTAAAAACACAGGAAGCAGAATCAATAAAAACAAGACTTTCCGCCTCCTCTAATTACCCAAATTACTCTGCAGCCAACCAAACACAATATCTCAAAAATAAAAAACCACCTCCAGAAACATAAGGAAGAACAGTCTCTCCTTCTCATATTAGTTATCTTTCAGTTTGTTTGAAAAAAAATAAACCAACACACACATCAACAATGTGGATGACAAACGTTTAGGGGAGAGAAAAGGATGGTGTTGTGGTGGTGTGTGTGTGCGCGCGCTATATATATTATGATACAGTAATACGATTTGATCTTGGGGGATAGGTCATTCAGCGTTAAAGAGAAAAAAAGAAATCATTTTCAAGTAGACAGGCATTGTCATTAAGCCGTAGCAGAGCGTAATCCACACTAACAACACGAGTATCAGAAAGAAATGCTGCGATGTAAACTGGAAGCCAACTTCAGCGCGTTCGCTTTGAGCGCAATTCAGTCAAAAACTCCATTCAGAAAGCGAGAAAGCTTTGACACGGTCTCGTCGTCATCAGCTCCTGCATCAGTGCAGGCAAATTGTGTGTGTGTGTGTGTGTGTGTGTGAGTGAGTGAGATCGAAAATCACTGACTTGTTCTCACACACACACACACACACACACACACCTAAGGAAATGTTGCACCTGCCGCTGAACAATGACTGAGGAGGAAAAATATCATGAACATCGTTCATTATTTCCCGAGGAAAAAACAACAACACGAAAAAGAAATTAAAAAAACATTTCCCTAACCCTAGAAATACCAGAGGCATGCTTCGGCTATTGCGCCCTCGGTTGAGAGGCCTGGCTACTGCAGAGGCTGAAGTCAAATGCGTGAATGACGTCAATGTTGTATGACGTTTTCCCAGCGAGGTCACATGGGTTCAAGGCTGTCGTGCGCGACAGTGACGGACAAAATGGTGAGTTTCAGTTTTCAGTTTCAGTTTCGAGTCACTACGTTCCGACAAATCCATATGAGCGACATCGCATGATCAGCACGGCAAATGCTTGACCAAGCTGCACAACCCAACGCGCTAGTAGTAAGGCCTTGAGTGCATGCATTATGATAATTATGCAAATTTCTGCACCTGCCAGAGTGGATTTCTTTCTGCATGATTTTGCCAGAGGACAACGCTTTTGTTGCCTTGGGTTCTTTTCTTTTGTCACTGCGGCAAGCGCCGCGTGCTGCACTGACACGGGACCTCGGTTTATCGTCTCATCCGAATGACTAGACGCTCAGTTTGATTTTCCTGTCAAAGGAAGGGTGAGAGCGAGATTCTTTTTCTTTTTCTTCTTCTTCTGCGTTCACTCGTATGCACACGAGTGGGCTTTTACGTGTATGACCGTTTTTACCCCGCCATGTAGGCAGCCATACTCCGTTTTCGGGGGTGTGCATGCTGGGTATGTTCTTGTTTCCGTAACCCACCGAACACTGACATGGATTACAGGACCTTTAACGTGCGTATTTGATCTTCTGCTTGCATATACACACGAAGGGGGTTCAGGCACTAGCAGGTCTGCACATATGTTGACCTGGGAGATCGTAAAAATCTCCACCCTTTACCCAAGCAGGCGCCGTCACCGTGATTTGAACCCGGGACCCTCAGATTGACAGTCCAACGCTTTAACCACTCGGCTATTGCGCCCGTCAGAGCGGGATTCGAACCCAGCCTTTCACGGACATTGCCTGTATTGACATAGAAATGTCTTAACCACTCTGCCACTACATAGATAATTATGTATGTATGTGCGTGTAGTTCAGGGCCTAACTACGTTAGGTTTTTTGCTGCTCAGTGGTCAGGCATTTTATGCAGATATGGTGTATCGTATATGGGTTTGTCCGAACGTAGTGATGCCTCCTTGAGTAACTTCAACTTCAACGGCAGATGAACGGCACACAAAGACTGAGAGAGAGAGGAGAGAGAGAGAAAAAAAGAGAGAGAAAAGAGAGTGAGAGGGGGAGAGAGAGAGAGTGAAGAGAGAGAGGGGGAGAGAGAGAGAGGAGAGAGAAAAGAGAGAGAGAGAGAAAAGAGAGAGAGGGAGAGAGAAAAGTGAGAGGAGAAAGAGAGAGAAAAGAGAGAGAAGAGGGAGAGAGAGAGAGAGACCCCGAAGCTGTGACAGAGACAGACAGACAGAGATAGAAAGAGAGACAGAAAGAGAGAAGAGGAGGGCAATGCGATTTTCACTGAGAGTGTGTGTGTATGTGTGTGTGTGTGTGTGTGCCTGTGTGTATGTGTGTGCGCGTGCGTGCGTGCGTGTGTGTGTGTGTGTGCGCGCATGCGTACGTGTCACTGATTTGTCTATGATGTGTTTGTATGAATACGAGAGAGAGAGAGAGTGGGTGTGTGTGTGTGTGTGTGTGTGTGCGCGCGCGCGCATGCGTACGTGTCACTGATTTGTCTATAATATGTTTGTATGAATACGAGAGTGAGAGAGAGAGAGAGAGAGAGAGAGAGAGAACAAATACCATTACATTTAAAAAAAAATTAAATTTCAGCAAAAAATAGTACAGGAAATGAACAATACCTCATGACATACTACGAGGCTGCAGTTTGGGTAGAAAAAGCATGCGCGCGCGAGAGAGAGAGACAGCGAGAGACAGACAGACAGAGACGGAGACAGACAGACAGAGACAGAGATAGACAGAGACACAGAGACAGAGACAGAGAGAGACAGACGGAGAGAGAGACAGACAGACAGACAGACAGAGAGCAGAGTGGAGCAAAAACCTGGACACTGACCATGTCCGCGTATTCATTGATTCCCACGTGGTAGGAGTGGACGCCGAGGTCAGCCTCCAGGTTATGCTTCTGGATGAAGTCCAGGTGATACTCCCACACCTTCCGCCTGTAACCCATAGCAACGCCCCGGCATAAACCCGTCACCATGACTACACTGATGCCTGAGTGACCCCCCGCAGGCATTTGGGGGTGGGGGGGTGGTGGTGGTGGTGGTAACACTGTCACTTACTCTTTACGTTACTGCTTATGTCACGAACACACACACACACACACGCACGCACACACACACGCACGCACACACACACACACACACACACACACACACACACACACACACAGAGCTATGGGTGTGCTGTATATCCGAGAATTGGAGAAAAAGAAGAGAGAAAAAAAGAAAGAAAGAAGGACAGGTCTAGAAAAAAGATCGAGGAAGGAGGAGGAGGATATGAAGGAGAAGAAGAAGAAGGAGGAGGATATGAAGGAGAAGAAGGAGGAGGAGAAGGAGGAGAAGAAGAAGAAGGAGGAGGGGGAGGATATAAAGGAGAAGAAGAAGGGGGAGGAGGAGGAGAAGAAGAAGAAGGGGGAGGAGGATATGAAGGAGAAGAAGGAGGAGGAGAAGAAGAAGAAGTAGGAGGAGAAAAAGAAGGAGAAGAAGAAGAAGGAGGAGTAGAAGAAGAAGAAGAAGGAAACAGCGACGTTGAAGATGAAAAAGGGACGAAAAAAGAATTCCACAAAAGACAGCACAATCGCTTCCACGGCTGTTACGTTGGTCACAGTCAGACATGACTGACCGTCTCACATACGCACCTGTACAGCTCTTCCTCAGCGTCCTTGTACACCTTGTTGAAGCTGTTCTTGAAGGTCTCCCACTCGGCATCAAGGTCAAGGCCACAGGCCAGGCCGACAGCGAGCACCAGCAGCAAGGCACGCATCGTCTGTGACGTGACAACAGGCAACATTAGTTTACAGCTGGGGCCAACAGCAAAGTGAGAGCTGTATTATCAATGGTTTCTTCTTTTGCAATGGGAAATCATTTACAGGTTGTTCTTTTGTGAAGGACAATGACTCTCAAACTAGGAGGTTAAATTGCACAATTGCACTGGCTCGTTGTGCTGCAGCCTGGGGGGATGGGGGGGGGGGGGGGGCTAGTTGGCCTTTGGGAACCATCCCCAGCGCCGACTGTCCTAAAACCCTCTTGGCCGAGAGAGTGGGGATGTAACTTGGGCAAGACACTCTTCGCTATAAATAAATTCAAACCTGGATAGTCGGGACTCCTCTGTTGTTCTGATGGTCATAGTCGAACACGACTGACTATCATATACAAGGCAATGGTGTTTGTCATCAGCATCATAATCGTCGTCGTCGTCGTCGTCGTCATTTTCATCGTTGTCATTGTCATCATCATTGTTGTCGTCGTCAGCATTATGCATCGTCACCCCACCACCATCTCCACCTCCACCACTACCACCATTATCATCATCATCATCGTCATCACTATCAAGTACCATCATCATTATAATTCATAATTCAGAAGTCAGCGATCATTGCACGTAACTGTTGCCTCTGGGACTTGTCAAAGCTCATATCACTTGTGGCGGGTAAATGTTCAGCATCATCATCGTAATCGTCGTTGTTGTCATCGATTTCATTATCATCATCGAGTCATTGTTGTCGTCGCCTTCATCATCATCATCATCACCCTACCACCATTACCACCCTTATCATTATCATCACTATTAGCATCCATCATCATTATAAGTCATCGAGTCATTGTTGTCGTCGCCTTCATCATCATCATCACCCTACCACCATTACCACCCTTATCATTATCATCACTGTTAGCATCCATCATCATTATAAGTCAGAGGACAGTGATCATCGCACGTGATTCTTGGGCCTCCAGGACTGGTCAATGGTCAGCTCATATCATTCACCGGGGGTAAACGGTCAACTGACAGACGTTGTAACAGTGTTATGATATGTGTATAAATATATATATATATATCGGTTATCGTGGATCAGAGGTCAAGGATATGGTTATCTTTCACGATACAATACAAGCGCTTTTGTCAGGCCTTGAGTGCATGCTTATGCGTTTGTGTCCCTATCAGAGTGGATTTCTTTTTACATAATTTTGCCAGAGGACAACACTCTCGTTGCCATGGGTTCTTTTTCAGTGCGCCAAGTGCGTGCTGCACACGGGACCTGGGTTTATCGTCTCATCCGAAAGACTAGACGCTCGGTTCGATTTTCCAGTCAAACTTGGGAGAAAGGGCGAGAGCGGGATTCGAACCCACACCCTCGGGGACTTTGTATTAGCAGCCGAGCGTCTTAACCATTCTGCCACCTTCCTCCAGACGAACACACGAACCTAGTTTAAGTGACCTATCTTGCTATCATCCGTACATGAGCTACATGAGTTATCGAAACCCCTTCCATCTTACTGACCCCAATGATTTGAACCATTTCCCAGTTCTCGTCCAGACATGTTGTTGAGTTCGGTATTGCAGTACTTGTTAGCACTTGACACACACTTCATTTATCATCACTGTTTTATTTATTCATTATTATTATTACTACCTTTTTTCATATTATAATTATTTATTACGCTTATCTATTATTTATTCACCTTTTTTTTTTCTTTTCTTTTTTCTCAAGGCCTGACTAAGCGCGTTGGGCTACGCCGCTGGTCAGGCATCTGCTTGGCAGATGTGGTGTAGCGCCGGTATATGGATTTGTCCGAACGCAGTGACGCCTCCTTGAGCTACTGAAACTGAAACTGAAACTGACACACAATGGATTGTGTGGACTTCACAACTGAAGGTAAGAACGAGAACAGTGAACTATCGACTGCGAAAAAAATAATAAAATCTGATACAACCATTGTTCTGTCCTTCACAGGCTTTGTGGCGGGGATTGTTAGTCACATGACCTATGCGCATGCGCCAAGCCAGGGTCAATGAAAGTCGTGAGCCGGAATAGTTATCGCACGAACACAATCAAATGAGAGAATGTTGGTCATTTACTGACATGTTATCTCAACCTTTGGCAATGTGGAACAAAAAGCTAAACACTTCAATGTTTAGATATCTTATTCTTCTTCGTTTGTGGGCTGCAACTCCCACGTTCACTCGTATATACACGAGTGGGCTTTTACGTCAGTGTATGATCATGGTTTTTTTAGTTGTTGTTTTTTTTACCCCACCATGTAGGCAGCCATTCTCTGCTTTCGGGGGTAATGTTTAGACATAGAATCAGAATGTTCACCTCGTCAATGTCGAGTGGTGGCCTAGTGGTAATGCGTCCGCCTTGAACTGAAAGCGAGAGAATTTGAGGGCGCGGGATCGAATCTCACAATCGCCAGAATTTCCCTCCCTTACACAAGACCTTCGATCAGTGGTGGGCTGGACGCTGGTCTTTCGGATGAGACGATAAACCGATGTCCCTGTGTGCAGTATGCACACACACACACACACACACACACACACACACACACACACACACACAACGAGTTATGATACGGTAAATTTCATACGAACTTTTCTTTAACGATATGTCTGTCCATATAGATATATTATATATAAATCACACACACACACACACACACACACACACACACACACATATATATATATAATTTTATATGTATATATATAATCATATATATATATATATATATATATATACCATCTGTCTCTCTCTATCTCTCTCTTCACATTGTCCACGAGCGAGGAAAGAAGTGACCTATGAGGAGAATATATGACCAGGAAACAGTGGTTCAAGTGTGATCTGCAATACAAAAAGAAGGAAAATCTTCTTCCCGCCTACTCGCCTACCCACACAGACGCACGCACACACGTCCGTCTAGGTGTGTGTGTGTGTGTGTGTGTGTGTGTGTGTGTGTGTGTGTGTGTGTGTGTGTGTGTTAGTGAGAATGTGTGTGTGTGTGTGTGT
>NC_134910.1:2875079-2880079 GCF_041734735.1 Babylonia areolata | reverse complement strand
TTTTTTGTTCAAACAGGAACTTCTTTTGCTAAGCATGGAATTTTTATTTATTTTGAAAACGTTTTGGTGCAGATAGTAAAAAAGGGAAATTACCCTGTAATTAATGCTAGGGGACTTAATTTATCACAAGTGAGTCTTGAAGGCCTTGCCTCTCTTGTATTTTATGTCATATTCCCCATTTGTATTATCTCCCCTTTTGTTTCTTCTGTTTAAAATATCATCGCTCTTCCTCTGTGGCCGTCATCCTGCTTTTGCGATGTTTCCTTGTTTCTCTATGACTCAAAAGAGTTAATGGGAATGAACTCATTGTCATTGTTATTTGTCATTCGCTACGTCCCCCTCCTACTCCCCCTACCCCCACCCCTCACGCCCCCTTTAACCTGTCCCACTTCCACAACACAACCCCCTGTTCTACTCGCCCAACCCGATCTCCGTACAAATACATTTGTTGCTCTCATAATTATCTAACAATCCAAACATATTTCAGACACAGAGAGTTGAATAAATACTGCTCAAAATGCTTTGGAACTCACACATTAAAATGGGAGTTAGATAAAGCTCTGATAAAGTTCACTCTTATTCCAGTCTCAGTTTTCTATAAATCAGTAATGGTTTGCGCGATTTCCGGAATAAGGGAGGTAAAGGGGAAGAGACAGGTAACTGGGGAGAACACTTGCTGAGGAACATGAACAAGAGATTACTTCCCTTCGAGTGGAAGGACAGCTTTGATTCTCAATAATAAAGTTTGGGAGTGATACTGGTCCTTTGGCCAAACTCACTCTTTCCCCTACCCCCCTACCCCTAGTCCCCCACCCCAACTCCCCCCCCCCTCCGCCAACGCCCACCCCACCCATCCATCCCCCACCTTCTTCGAACACACATGACATAGACAGGAGGACAGTTCGTGACTGGCTGATGTCTATTCCTTTATCTATTTACTTACTTTTTTTTTTTTAGATTTATTTACTTGTTTATTTTAATTTTTGTGTTGTTGTTGTTTTTTTTTTTTTTTTTTTCTTTTATTTCCCTCGAGGCCTTACTAAGCGCGTTGGGTTACGCTGCTAGTCAGCCCAGGCATCTGCTTCCTGTAGCAGAATGGTTAGAGGGCTGGACTTTCAATCTGAGGGTCCTGGGTTCGAATCTCGGTGCACCTGGTGGGTAAAGGGTAGAGATTTTTCCGATCTCCCAGGTCAACATATGTGCAGACCTGCTAGTGCCTTCACCTCTACACTCCATCTCGCCGCGACACTGCGATCGGCTTCGGATCCACTCTGTTTACGCATACCCAGGTTCAAACACTCGACTGTTGGCCGCCGTTCTTTCTCTGTCTCTGGACCTTGCGATTGGAATGAACTTCCTCTTTCGCTTCGTCAAGTCTCCACTCTCAGCTCTTTCAAGTCTAGCCTTAAAACTCACCTCTTCCCAAAATAGCCTCCCTTGCCTGCCCTTCCTTGTCTTTAGTTTTTAAAGTTTTAAGAGTTATGCATGCGTGTGAATGACTGGTGCGAAAGCGCTTTGATTTGTCTCTGCACAAGATTCAGCGCTATATAAATACCATTATTATTATTATTATGAACCCCCTTCGTGTGTATGCGCACGCAGAAGATCAAATACGCACGTTAAAGATCCTGTAATCCATGTCAGCGTTCGGTGGGTTATGGAAACATGAGACTGATATACCCAGCATGCACACTGTGACCCCCGAAAACGGAGTATGGCTGCCTACATGGCGGGGTAAATAAATAAAAACGGTCATACACGTAAAATGTTACATGTCTGTCTGAGTGTGTATGCGTGTGCGTCTGAAATCTGATTGAATGACACAGGAAACGAAGTGATGAGCGCCCAATGGCAGCCGGCAGTCGGCTCTACCCAGGTAGGCAGCCTGTGGTGCAAACTGATGTCCCCGTGTATGTAAAGCGCTTAGAGTCTGGTCTCTGACCGAGGATAGGTGCTATATAAGTATCCACATCAAAGATGTGGTGTAGCGCATATGGATTTGTCCGAACGCTGTGACGCCTCCTTAAGTAACTGAACTGAACTGAAATTTTCTTCTGATGCTCTTGTGCTTTTTTTTTTTTTTTTTTTTTTTACTACACCTGAAGGGCAGGGTGTTGCCTCATTTTTCAAGCACTAATGGAAAATCAATTATTTAATTCAAGTGTTGTAATAGAATCTACAGCCTATGTACATGTTCACACCTGCGTGCGTCAGCCTCTGGCGCTTAACAGAGGAAATGACACGTCTGTTCAATTATCATTCGTTTTTTTTTCATTTTGCCTCTGATTCGATATGTCTTCGTGGAAGACGTCGTGACATGAAACATGGGCTGCAACCACCTGCCCACTGTCTCCTTCGTAACTGAGACATCTCAGTGAAACTGGGGAAAAAACGAAAAGTGAAATAGAAATGCAACTGTGTATTTCTTTATCACAATATTCTTGTGTGTGTGTGTGTGTGTGTCTCTCTCTCTCTCTCTCTCTCTCTCTCTATATATATATATATATATATACATTTTGCAGTTGTTGTTGCTTTTCATCTGCTTGTTTCTTCTCTCTCTGTCTGTCTGTATGTCTGTCTGTCTGTCTCTCTCTCTCCTATATATTTTTTTC
Organism: Babylonia areolata; assembly: GCF_041734735.1. Classification (NCBI taxonomy): domain Eukaryota; kingdom Metazoa; phylum Mollusca; class Gastropoda; order Neogastropoda; family Buccinidae; genus Babylonia; species Babylonia areolata. Next base: position 2,877,467 of record NC_134910.1, on the reverse strand, counting down.
ATTGATGGCTTGATGTAAAAAAAAAAAAAATTTTTTAATAAAAAAAGCAATTGTTGCTTATTCTGTAAAATTTATATGTGTGTATATGTGCATGGGAGATGGGGGAGGGAGGGGGGGGGTACATGGACCGTAAAGACGTGGTAATAAGGATCATAGTGGCTGAAGTCAGTGAAAGATCGCGCAGTCAGTTGCAAAAAGGAAGACCTACGTAGAACTGGTCAGTGTAACTAACAGTGAATTCCACCTGATAAATGACGAACGCTGGAGACGACAACTAACAGTAAATTATGACTCAAATGATAACAATGAAATTAAACATCCCTACAACAAAGTAAAGCATGTTTATGATAACAAAAACGTGATCAATCAAAGGTTAGATACCAACTGGACTTGGATTCAAATGTTCAAAAATGTTTCGAAGTCTGTAATAAATCAATTATTCAGTCGAAACATCACCAAAGGACTGTCATGTCAGTGTTTGATGGAAACTAACTGGTCGGATCGTTTGGAAAGATCAGTTGTCTTGTCAGTCAGTTTTTCGGCGATGGACACTGGGCACCCCCGAAAACGGAGCATGGCTGCCTTCATGGCGGCGGGGCCGGTAAACTCGTGTGCATACTACGAGTGGACGTGGGAGTTGCAGCCCACGAACGCAGAAGGAGAAAGACACTAGCTGGACCGTGCAAGATAGAAATCACTTCTTTTCCGCACAGACATTGAAAACTTCGGCCATAAGTTTGCCCGTGGGATCGAATTGAAGGGCGGCATTCAAACGGAATCGATAAATTAGACTTCTAATTGGTCTTGACTGTGAGACAAACAAATCAGTGTGTGTGTGTGTGTGTGTGTGTGTGTGTGTGTGTGTGTGTGTGTGTGTGTGTGTGTGCGCGCGTGTGTGCGTGCGTGCGTGTGACAGTGTGTGTGTGTGTGTGTGTGTGTGTGTGTGTGTCCAGTCACAGTGTGTGTGTGTGTGTCTGACGGTGTGTGTGTGTAGTGTGTGTGTGTGTATGTATGTGTGTGTGTGTCACGGTGTGCGCGCGCGCGCGCGCGCGTGTGTGTGTGTGTGTGTGCGTGTGTGTGTGTGTGTCACAGTGTGTGTGTGTCTGACGATGTGTGTGTGTGTGTGTGCAGTGTCAGTGTGTGTGTGTGTGTGTGTGTGTGTGTGAGAGTGTGTGTGTGTGTGTCACTGGGTGTGTGGCTCTCTCTCTCTCTCTCTCTCTGTCTCTGTGTGTGTGCGTGTGTGTGTGTGCGTGTGTGTGTGTGTGTGTGTGTGTGTGTGTGTGTGTGTGTGTGTGTGTGTGTGTGTGTGTGTGCCGGCCGGGTTCCAGTGTGTGTCTATGCCAGTGTCTCCGCCGGATGTCGTATCTTCAGGTTCGTCTCAGTGCCGGTGTCAGTGTGCAGAGTGTGCAGTCATTTCCAGACTTGCGAAACAGAAATAAAAAGTAGAATTTGAGAAGAAGGAGAAGATGTTAAAAGAGGTGGAGAAGGGATGGTGGTGGTGGTGGGAAGAGGAGGAAAACAGAAAAAAAAATCGCATGGAATCACCTCCATCCTGAAGTTCTTCATTTATTTGGAAAGAATTCACTAAGCAGACATTAATGCAGACGTCGATGACGTTTGTGTCACACACACGGATTTCATTGCAGCACGACGTACGGCGTGTTGCTAGCCCAACACATCGGCACTTTCCTTCGTACAACTGTCTTACATGTGAGCAGATCACGTTGTGCGCTGGCGGAGCAACCCAGCAATCCAGAAAAAATAACTGCGTGGAAGTGTGGCATCAAAAGAAGCTGATTATGAAGCGTTACATGGTGCTATGGGGAGCGTTATTCTTCTTGGTGATGTTTACCTCCTTATACCTCATGATGGAAACCGTGACCAACCAGGCCCCAGGCTTCGCTAAAACGGTGCGTCGGAGATAAATAGATGAATAAATGAATAGATGATAAGCAGCAAAAGCTGGAGGGATTTTACATACCACAACACGCCAACAGTTTTGATATATGACTGTCCGTTTTGTCGTCTGATAACATGTGACAAGTGAAGTTTATGGATACGTTTTATGTGATCAGTTGATCAACTTGATCAGTGTCCCAGTGTATCCTGACACATATTTAGCCATGACCGTCTTCTATGTGATGGTTTTGGAGTAGAATTGAAAGTGTACACTCAGTGTGTGTGTGTGTGTGTGTGCGCGTGTGTGTATGTGTGTGTGTGTGGATGCATTTTGATTTAAGTGCATTTTTATATCTTGCAATTTCATATGTTTCCTGTACCCTCAGTGTGTGTGTGTGTGTGTGTGTGTGTGTCTGTCTGTCTGGCTGTCTGCCTGTCTGCCTGTCTGTCTGTCTCCTTTACTCTTCTCTTTTTCCCATCTACTTTTCT
>NC_134910.1:2867579-2872579 GCF_041734735.1 Babylonia areolata | reverse complement strand
ATGGCTGTGAGTGTGACACACACACACATTCACACATTGCATGTTTGTTACTTTTGTATGTGTACAGCTCTGTATCAGTATGTATATATATGTGTGTGTGTGTGTGTGTGTGTGTGTATACATGTATATGTATATATGGATACATACATAAATTTATAAACACGCAGACCTGCATGCTTCTTGTCTTTCCCTTCTTAATGTTCCCAGCTTTGAACACACTCCCCTCCCTCCTTTGAATCAGTGCAAAAATTGAAAACAAATTTTGGCTTCACGTACAGTTGTTGTTTTTTTAGGATTAAACTTACTTCTGAGTAAGATAATTAGTGATTCAGCTAATTTCAAAATACAGATATCTTGCAGTTCTTGTCTGACACATTGGTATAATCTTTTTATCTATTTATTTTATTTTGACAAATGATTGCAGTTCCCAGACATAATTCATGTACCAAGCAAAATGGATTTGATACAACCAAGCCATGGTGTTGGTGGTACATGTGTGTGTGTGTGTGTGTGGGCACTTGCATATGTATGTGTGGGCGCGTGCATGTGTGTGTGCATGCGTGCAGGTGCCTGTGTGTGTGTGTGTGTGTGTGTGTGTGTGTGTGTGATTACAAAAAGTGAGTGGAAGCGTTGAATGATGACAGTGTTTGTTGTCACTTTTTGTAAAAAGTGACGACAAACACTGTGGGAAAAGATCTGAACACATCACTCCTATTTTGCAGCATCTCCATTGGCTTTCAGTCTCACACAGAATAAAGTATAAGGTCAGCACTCTATGTTATAAATGTATAAATTTACAAATCTTCCTATCTTTGTGGCTGCCTTCACCTCTACACTCCATCTCGCTCTCTATGATCAGCTTCAGATCTGCTCTGTTTACGCATACCCAGATTCAAACACTCTACTGTTGGACGCCGTTCTTTCTCTGTCTCTGGACCTTGTATTTGGAATGAACTTCCTCTTTCGCTTCGTCAGGTCTCCGCACTCAGCTCTGGTCTTTTAAGTCTGGCCTTAAAACCCACCACTTCACAAGACAGCCTCCCTCCCCTACCTCTTTCTTGTCTTCAGTTTCTTCAGTTTTAGAATTATGCATGCGTGTAGAATGGTGTGAAAGGGCTTAGATTTGTCTCTGCACAAGATTAACACTATATAAATACTATTCTTCTTCTTCTTCTTCTTATTATTATTATTATTATTATTACCAGCAAGTGATGGAGAACATCGAGATGAAGATCCACAAGATGGAGAAGGACCTGGACAAGAACCGCGAGTTCATCTCCGACATCAAGAACTGGGTCGGCCTCCTGGCCAAGGGAGACGACAAGGCCCTCGGCCACCTGGTGGAGCTGGTCAACGACAAGGGCAAGCAGAAGGTAAGGAAGAGCGGGTGCAGGGGTGTGGGATGTGGGGGGGGGGGGGGGAGAGGAGGGTTGGGAGCAGAAGACCAAGGACATGTATCCATGGATATTGTGTATGTTCTTGCAGCCCTGTGGCTTAGTGAGGAGCAGGAGTGGGGGGGGGAGGGGGGCCGGGGGGGTATCCATGGGGGTGCAGGTGGGTGGGTGGGGTGCCCGGAGGGGGATGGTTGGGGAAAGAAAAGGGTGGATGAGGAAACAAGGTGGTGGGTTTGGGTAGAACACCAGAAGGAGAATCCATACAGTGGACTATCACACACACACACACACACACACACACACACACACACACACACACACACACACACACACACACACACACACATGTATGTGTATAGGAATATATATAAATATATACCATTGCCTGAAAGATTGTGGATGTTGACTGACATTTGGGGTGCAGGGGGTGGGTGTGGGGGGTTATCTGTATGATAATTTCTGACTCCCAGAGTTGTCTGAAAATGCCCTTGAGGATGCTTCACACCCTGTTATTCATTTCCGCACTGTTGCACAGAGTTCAAGGTTGGATAACACCAGTTCTTTGGCCTGCAGAGCGTCCTGTGTTAAATTATCCCCAAACATTCCTGTTTTTCACAACCCAACTCCCTTCACCCTCCACCCTAGACACATGTATGCAAATAACCCTCCAAGTGTTTACGCAGCACCGCTCAACCGGTGGCCAGGCATTATGACACCCCTCCCCACCACTGGTAAACTGGTGGTCAGGGCCTCAAAGGGTTAAGCTCCCAGGGTCAGGTCTCAACCCCTTTCATGTACACACATGAATACATGTGCAGATTATGATACATGTATGTGTACATGATTATGTATATGGTGGAGCTATGGCCGCATGGCAGTACTAGGTGGGTTTTTTTCTTTGTTTTGGGGGGAGTGAGTGGCAGAGATAAAACTTTTTAAAGCTCACTTTTGTGCAGTGTGTGTATGAGTGAGGGTGAAAGTTGCAGCTGATAAAATGCTGAAGAAGGAGACAAGGAGATGACACACCTGGACCTTTGATTCAGTCTTCTCTTGTACACTTTCACTCAGCTCTTAACTCACTCAGTACGGCCAGTCCTCTCTTCTCCTCTACACAGACCCCTCGGATGTCCAGTGGGTGTCTGAATGACCCAACCTTTAGCTTCCGTCGTCAGAATTGTGGTATTCTTTGTCAACATTCACCTCTTCAGTATAAAAGCCTTCCACTTGCAATATTTTGATGATGGTAATTGGGGAGAAACGCTGTTAACGTTGTCTCTTTCGCCGTTCGTATGGAGAGAGTTAATGCTGTTGCTAATCGAAACATCAGTCAGCTGTTAACAGTTGATAAGTCATCGCTATTGCAGCTTGGTCAGAAAGCACCAGCTGTGATACATTGTGTCAGTATGTATTGTATGGCAGTTGTGTCTGACTAGGACCAGTACAGGAGGCAACTGCTGTCCCAACTATCTGGGCTACAATTTGATCATTTGGGAAGACGGGCACAATAGCCAAGTGGTTAAAGCGTTGGACTGTCAATCTGAGGGTCCCGGGTTCGAATCATGGTGACGGCGTCTGATGGGTGAAGGGTGGAGATTTTTACGATCTCCCAGGTCAACATATGTGCAGACCTGCTAGTGCCTGAACCCCCTTCGTGTGTATATGCAAGCAGAAGATCAAATACGCACGTTAAAGGTCCTGTAATCTATGTCAGCGTTCGATGGGTTATGGAAACAAGAACATACCCAGCATGCACACCCCTGAAAACAGAGTATGGCTGCCTACATGGTGGGGTAAAAACGGTCATACACGTAAAAGCCCATTGGTGTACATACGAGTGAACGTGGGAGTTGCAGCCCATGAACGCAGAAGAAGAAGAAGATCATTTTGGAAAGTGTCTTGCCCTTGTTGAATCCACACTCTCTTGGCCAGGAGGGCTTTAGGACAGTCAGCACTGGGATGATCCCCAAAAGTCAGCTGGCCGCCAAGGCTACAGCACTAAGAGCCAGTGCAGTTTTGCCTCCTGGTTTGAGAGAGTCGTTGTTCTTCACAAAAGACGAAGCTGTGCAAATGCATTCCCTTTGCACTGGAGAAAGTGTTGATCATACAGCTCTTACTTTGCTGTTGGCAGTTAGTAGTAGTAGTAGTAGTTCTTTTTTTTTTTACGTATTTATCTATTATTTATTTATTTATTTACTTATTTCTTTTTATTTTATTCATTTATTTATCTATCTATCTATTTTTTGTTTGTTTTGTTATTTTATTTTTATTTTTATTTTATTTTGTTTATTTGTTTATTTATTTATTTATTTATTATTTATTTATTTATTTATTATTATTATTATTATATTTCTTTTGTTTTCGTTTTCTCAAGGCCTAAGTGCGTTGGGTTACACTGCTGGTCAGGCATCTGCTTGGCAGATGTGGTGTAGCATATATGGATTTGTCCGAATGCAGTGACGCCTGCTTGAGCTACTGATACTGATACTGATACTGTTGGCCCAACTGTAAGTTTTTTGTCAATGTAAGTACTCGGCTTATATCACAGATTGACATAAGTTTACAGTTGAGAGCTGTATTATCAATGGTTTCTCCAGTCAATGGGAAACCATTTACAGCTTAGTCTTTTGTGAAGGACTATGACTTTCAAACTAGGAGGCAAAATTGCACTGGCTCTTAGTGCTGCAGCCTTGTGGGCTAGTTGGCCTTTGGGAACCATCTCAATGCTGACTGTCCTAAAACCCTCTTGGACGAGAGAGTGGGGATGTACTTGGGCAAGACACTCTCAACTATAATCAAATTCTAGCCCAAATAGTCGGAATAGCAGTTGCCTCCTCTGCTGTTCTGATGGTCATAGTCGGACATGACTGACTATTATATCAGTATTGAGTTCGAAGCTCTTGTCTCACTGAAGACGTGGCCATGTCAGCTTCCATTCCACTTTGAGTTCAGGAGGGTTGTAGATTGGGGGGGTAGCCACCGACAGTGCCACAGATCCAGACACGTCATCATGTACATCACACCGCAGTACAACAAAGTGCAGTACAGCTCAGCATCGCACAACCCAGCCCAGCCCACCATGACACAGCACACAACACCCCACAGCACAACACAGCACAGCACAAATTAATCTAATTTGGAAATTATGTTATCTGCCCCTTTCACAGATTCTGTCTTCGTTTGTGGTCTCTGACTGCCATGTTCACTGAATCACTGATGATAAAGATCAACTCGTAAGCGGGCCTTCACGTGTATGACTATATTTTACCCCACCATGTTTTTTTTGACAGGTGTACTCTGTTTTCAGGGGCATGCACATTGGACATGTCTGTGTTTCCATATATATATATGATAGTCAGTCATGTCCAACTATGACCATCAGAACAGCAGAGGAGGCAACTGCTGTTCCGACTATTTGGGCTAGAATTTGATTATAGTGGAGAGTGTCTTGCCCAAGTACATCCCCACTCTCTCTGCCAAGAGGGTTTTAGGACAGTCGGTGTTGGGATGGTTCCCAAAGGCCAACTAGCCCACAATGCTGCAGCACTAAGAGCCAGTGCAATTTTGCCTCCTAGTTTGAGAGTCATAGTCCTTCACAAAAGACTAAGC
>NC_134910.1:2837579-2860079 GCF_041734735.1 Babylonia areolata | reverse complement strand
TCAAATATCGACAGAGATTTCTATTGATCCAAATTGCACACAAAACATGTGTTGGGCAATATCTCTATCTATCCATCTCTGTCTGTCTGTCTATCTATCTCTCTATCTCTGTCTATATCTAATCTGTCTGTCTGTCTATGTATCTGTCTGTCTGCCTGTCTAGGTAATCTGTCTGTCTGTCTGTCTATCTGTCTGTAGTTTTTCTGATGTAAGGTGAGCTCAGGGAAGGTTCACGCAGACAGGGAAGGCACAAAGACAAAGTGAGGTATAAGGGCACTCTGAAGAGCTACCCTCCACTGAAGCGGCCATTCAGCCACGCGATCTTGAAGCCACTGCAGCAAGCAGAACGGTGTGGAGGGCGCTCGTTTCTTGAGAGAGACAGCTACATTTGAACTGAACAGGACTAACAACAGCATCAGCTTTTCAGAATGTGTTGCCCGTTTAACTTGAACCTCTTCTGTGTGAGACAAAAGATATGTGTTTAGAGTAAAGTTTATCTCTGGGTGTTCAGTGTCACATTATCAGATTCAGAGTGGGTTTCTTCTTCATGATTTTTCCAGAAGACAACTCTTTTGTTGCCATGGGTTCTTTTACAGTGCGCCAAGTGCATGCTGCACACAGGACCTCGGTTTGTCGTATCATTCGAATGACTAGACACTCAGTTTGATTTTCGGGTAAAACTTTCGAGAAAGGGGGCACGAGCAGGAATAGAACCCAGACCCTCTTGGACAGTGTATTGTCTTAACCATTGGAGTGATGGCCTAGAGGTAACGCGTCCGCCTAGGAAACGAGAGAATCTGAGCGCGCTGGTTCGAATCACGGCTCAGCCGCCGATATTTTCTCTCCCTCCACTAGACCTGGAGTGGTGGTCTGGTCGCTAGTCATTCGGATGAGACGATAAACAGAGGTCTCGTGTGCAGCATGCACTTAGCGCACGTAAAAGAACCCACGGCAACCAAAAGATTGTTCCTGGCAAAATTCTGTAGAAAAATCCACTTTGATAGAAAAAGCAAATAAAACTGCACACAGGAAAAAATACAAAAAAATGGGTGGCGCTGTAGTGTAGCGACGTGCTCTCCCTGGGGAGAGCAGCCCGAATTTCATACAGAGATCGTGATAAAAAGAAATACAAATACAAAAATTCCACCACCTTCCTTCACCCCTCGACCCCATTCAGACAACAGAACTACCTCTGTGACACCTGTGGCCGCATGTGTGCGCTTCCGGTCTTGGACCGCTGGGCCACTTGCAATCTCATCATCGAGAACAGGGTCTGCGACTCTTGTTGGACTGCCCAGAGTGTATTGACCTCCTGTGGTGGTGTCATGTTGAGATAAGCCATGGGGCAGTGTTTCTGTCGTAACCCTGTGCAGTGCTTACAGTGTGCTGACCTTGTGGGTGATGTAACAAGGGAAATGGGTGGAAGAATACGACGGGCGCAATAGCCGAATGGTTAAAGCGTTGGACTTTCAATCTGAGGGTCCCGGGTTCGAATCACAGTGACGGTGCCTGGTGGGTAAAGAGTGGAGATTTTTACGATCTCCCAGGTCAACATATGTGCAGACCTGCTAGTGCCTGAACCCCCTTCGTGTGTATATGCAAGCAGAAGATCAAATACACACGTTAAAGATCCTGTAATCCATGTCAGCGTTCGGTGGGTTATGGAAACAAGAACATACCCAGCATGCCACACCCCCGAAAACGAAGTATGGCTGCCTACATGGCGGGGTAAAAACGGTCATACACGTAAAAGCCCACTTGTGTGCATACGAGTGAATGCAGAAGAAGAAGAAGAAGAGGGTGGAAGAATACGAGAGAGTTGTATTGCTTTGTTAAGATAGAGGCTTCTCTCTCTCTCTCTCTCTCTCTCTCTCTCTCTCTCTCTCTCTCTCTCTCTCTCTCTCTCTCCCTCATGGCTGTGTCTGTCTCAGTGTCCCTCTTTTTACTTCATATGGATTCTTTTTCTCACTCTCTCTTCTCTGTCTCTTTCTGTCTGTCTGTCTGTCTGTCTGTCTCACTTTGGTATATATGTTTGTATTGATATGTTGTGTGTCAGTGTTACATGTGTCAATGTTACGATTTATATGTACTTTGTTTTCTGTGTTCTGTCCAAAACTTTGGAGACGAAGGACTGAAAAAAAGGCACATTACCCGCCCTGTCACATGTACTTTGAGCTAATGACAAAGTGCCAAAGTGTTGCAAATCTCATTAGTTTATGTTGTTTCATTTCAGTTTTTTTCCTTTCCGTTCCATTTTATCTGTTTTGCACCATTTGCTCTGATTAGTACCAACTATGTCACTGAGCTTTTCAGCTAATGACATTAAACATTTCAGTGTTCAGTGTTCTCTCTCTCTCTTTCTCTCTCTCACCTTTCCTCTCTATCTATTGCATCACATCCAATACATGTTCTAAACTGTAAAGACAATATATACAGATTCAGAGTCAAAAGTCAGCAACTTGTTTGAATGTACTGCAGTCAGTCTAATGGGTTTGTTTTTGTGTTGATTAGCTTAGGGTCCAAAATCAGAGAGCGTGTGTTAAAAAGTTGACAGGATGAAGGGCTTTCTTTACAGCCATCGGAGCAGTGAATTCCTATCCACTGTGTCTAGGGCTGGGTACGGGATGTCGGGGCTCATCCTCTTCTTCCCCAATTAAATCAGGTTCACCACTCCGTAGTGGAGTGATGGCTTAGACGTAATGGGTCCTCCTAGGAAGCAAGAGAATCTGAGCACGCTGGTTCAAATCGCGGCTCAGCAGCCGATATTTTCTCCCCCCTCCACTAGACCTTGAGTGGTGGTCTGGATGCTAGTCATTCGGATGACATGATAAACTGAGGTCCCACGTGCTAGCATGCACTTAGCGCACGTAAAAGAACCCATGGCAACGAAAGGGTTGTTCCTGGCAAAATTCTGTAAAAAAAAATCCACTTCAGTAGGAAAAACAAATAAAACTGCATGTAGGAAAAAAATACAAAAAAAAAAAAAAAGGGTCGCGCTGTAGTGCAGCGACGCGCTCTCCCTGGGGGAGAGCAGCCCGGAATTTCACTCAGAGAAATCTGTTTTGATAAAAAGAAATACAAAATAAAAATACATTCCCACCTGGGTGGGGTGAGGAAAAATCCAGAGTAAAGAGCCTTTCCCAAGGACACAACACCAGGCCGGGAATCGGGGATCGAATTTCGACCACTGGATCAAAAGTCCAATGCCTTTTAGCTACCAATGCTGCTGCCATGGTTCCTCCAGTGTGAATGTGTCCCAGCAGACTGAAGATTAGGAATTAAATGATCAGACCAATCGGTTTGCTCAGCTAGTTGCTTCTTGTGTGTTGAAAACAGTTCTTTCTTTGAACATCCACCCCCCCCCCCCCCACCAACCCCCCTCCCCACTCCCCCCACCCTCTCCCCCCAAAACCTAGTTGATCATGTGTATACTTTTTAATGAATCAAATTAAACAGAAGCAAAATCAAAACGGTGATTTCAGTATTGTATGAATGTAAAGAGAATCGGCCTCTTCTCCCATATGAGGACACACACTGACAGGTAAGCCTGCCTGCCTACTCATTCATCGGTCCGACGGGAGACTCCATCATGAATTTAAACAGTGTGCAATACATGAATGAACAAATAACATAATATAGACAAGTACATATCCATAAATGAACAACATCAAGCGAATGAAAAAGTGTGTGATGTTTTTCGCTATCATCGAAAAAAAAAGACTAATGTTAAAACTAAATCAATCATCGTTTAGATACACCAGCAAGAAAGCGTTTATTTTTCAGTATTGGGGAAAGTGTTGTTGCTTTTTTTTCCTTCTTTTTTTTTTCTTTTTTTTTTTTACCCCTGTTAAAAAGAAGAAGACATTTTCATCCCCTTTGAAGACGGGCAGGTATCGAAATCAAATATGCTTGTGTGTTCATCCAGCTCCGTAGATGAAAGTTGCACAGCTGGAGATAACGATACACTGAATGGTCCTTGCCCCAAGTGCCGTCAGCTTGAAAACATCTGTGCAGGGAAATATTGATCCTTATGTCAGTCATATCTGCCCTTCTACCTGTCCGTCTGTCTGACTGTCTGTCTGTCATCCATCGGGTGTCTGGGTTAGCTGCAGAGCTGGCTGTGTTGCCTTGGCTGTCTGTATCCATGTCTGTCTGTCTGTCTGTCACCCACCTGGTGTCTGGGTTATCTGGAGAGCTGGCTGTGTTGCCTTGGCTGTCTGTATCCATGTCTGTCTGTCTGTCTGTCACCCACCTGGTGTCTGGGTTATCTGGAGAGCTGTCTGTATCCATGTCTGTCTGTCTGTCTGTCTGTCACCCACCTGGTGTCTGGGTTAGCTGCAGAGCTGGCTGTATTGCCTTGGCTGTCTGTATCCATGTCTGTCTGTCTGTCTGTCTGTCACCCACCTGGTGTCTGGGTTAGCTGCAGAGCTGGCTGTGTGTTGCCTTGGCTGTCTGTATCCATGTCTGTCTGTCTGTCTGTCTGTCTGTCTGTCACCCAGCTGGTGTCTGGGTTATCTGGAGAGCTGGCTGTGTTGCCTTGGCTGTCTGTACCCATGTCTGTCTGTCTGTCTGTCTGTCTGTCACCCACCTGGTGTCTGGGTTATCTGGAGAGCTGGCTGTGTTGCCTTGGCTATCTGTATCCATGTCTGTCTGTCTGTCACCCACCTGGTGTCTGGGTTATCTGGAGAGCTGGCTGTGTTGCCTTGGCTGTCTGTATCCATGTCTGTCTGTCTGTCTGTCCTGTGTTGGTTGGATTGTATACATGGAAGGGGCAAGTTTTTTTCTTCTTCTTCTAGGTATTGCAAGTTATGTATGCATCCAAAGTGAAATTTGGCTTTATTTATGATCTGCCCCAAGTTAGTTAATTTAGTAATAAAGACGATTTGACTGATTTGGCTGTGTGTGATTGATAGTTGTATTGGTGTGTGTGTGTGGTGTGTGTGTGTGTGTGTGTGTGTGTGTTTGGAAAGGTTTTGGGTATGTGTGTGGAGAGGTGTGTGTGTGTGTGTACGTGGAAAGGTTTTGGGTATGTGTGTGGAGGTGTGTGTGTGTGTGTGTGTGTTTTAAGTAATGGGGAGAGTGTAGCCCATTTAAGACAAAATCAATAATTGATTGCCCTGGGTGCAAAATCATTGATCTCAAATGCTTGCAATGTACATTATGAACTCTCTGTGTGGAGATGTTTTCCACATACATGGTTACCTGTGCACACAAACCTGTGAGCAGCATACACAGACACACATTTTTAGAGATTTTATTATGAAAATTTTTTTTTTTTTTCGAATAACATCAGCTTAAAAATCAGCAATAACTGAACAAATAGCTCACAATCGTACAAATATGAAAAATAATAGAAAGCCTTCAAAGAACTCCTTATCCAGGGTAATGAAGTGATTTGTGTGAAATGTCTTCGTCAACAGTTGAAGAGGGGTCTAAAGGGATTTTTTGGGGTTTGTTTTTTTCTCCACAAGAGGAGACTTTCATAAGAGTTGATTTCAAAGGCATACAGGACAGCAGGGAAAGCATGGTGAAGATTCAGACAGCGTTAAGACAAAAGCTTCATGGAAGTCCCATCGGCGAATGATGGAGATTACCACACAATAGCGGATGATAGGTTTAGTCTCTTCTCTTAAAAAAAAAAAAAAAAAAAAAAATCCCTTCAGACCCCTCTTCAACTCGTGCGTGTTTATGTGTGTGTGTGTGTGCTTGCATGCATGCATGTGTGTGTGTGTGTGCATGCGTGCGCATGTGCACTCATGCATGTGGGTGTGGGTGTCTGTGTCTGTTGTGGTTCGTGTCTGACTGACTTATTACTGTGAAGCACTTTGAGCTTGTTGAAAGTGCTGTAAAATGTATTGTTGTTATTATTATCATTATCAGTATCATTCTCCTTCTTCTTCTTGTCATTATTATTATTATTGTTGTTATTACTATTATTACTATTATTATCATTATTACCATCATCGTTGTAATTATGATTAGTAGTAGTAGTCTTAACGTTAAGTCTCCTGGCGACCTGACACCGATGGTTCCCTAGGGACTGCCGGCACTGGGACTGCGACAGACGAACCAGGGTGTGGCTGTGTGTGGGGGACTCGGGAGTAAGTGGCCTGGGAGTAATACTTTGTAATAGTAGTAGTAATAATAGTACTATCTTTTGTTGTTGTTGTTGTATATATATATATATATATATATGTTCTAAATTATTATGACACGTCAACAAACCACACACTGCACTCCCCTGCTGACAGGAGAAAGGCGTGGAGCACATGGCCGTGAACGACCAGGGTCAGAGGCCGCCCCCGGGTCAAGGCCAGCTGGAGGTCAGAGGTGAAGGTCAGGAGGAGCCCAAGGCAGCGGACACTGGGCAGCAGCAGCAGCAGCAGCAGGCCGGGGGTGAGATCTATGAAGTGCCAGCCATCGAGCAAGTGCCGGTGCAGGGCGCTACGTGCACACTGGCCAGCCACCCGCAGATAACCGCTGACATCAATGTGAGTACCTTGTGAAACAGAAAGTACAATTTTTTTTTTTTTTTTTTGTTGTTGTTGCTCATGAAACAAATTTCATTTCAAGAGGGTGGTTTAACTCACTCAGTACGGCCAGTCCTCTCTTCTCCTCAACACAGACCTCTCGGATGTTCAGTGGGTGTCTGAATGACCCAACATTTAGCTTCCGTCGTCAGAATTGTGGTATTCTTTGTCAACATTCACCTCTTCAGTATAAGAGCCTTCCGCTTGCAATATTTTGATGATGGTAATTGGGGTGAAACGCTGTTAACGTCGTCTCTTTCGCCGTTCGTATGGAGAGAGTTAAGAAGCGATTTCATTTCAAGAGGGTGGTTTAAGAAGCGCTATTACTACTTTTTGTTTTTGTTGTTGTTTTTTTTGTTTTTTTTCCAACATCCTGCCATATTGGGGGGGAAGAAACAAAGGATAAAAAAAAAACCAAGAAAAAACAACAACACATATCCGAAATATACATGTAAACAAATAAAGACATGCATGTATTTGTATTTCTTTTTATCACAACAGATTTCTCTGTGTGAAATTCGGGCTGCTCTCCCCAGGGAGAGCGTGTTGCTACACTACAGCGCCCACCCATTTTTTTATATTTTTTCCTGCGTGCAGTTTTATTTGTTTTTCCTATCGAAGTGGATTTTTCTACAGAATTTTGCCAGGAACAACACTTTTGTTGCCGTGGGTTCTTTTACGTGTGCTAAGTGCATGCTGCACACGGGACCTCGGTTTATTGTCTCATCCGAATGACTAGCGTCCAGACCACCACTCCAGGTCTAGTGGAGAGGGAGAAAATATCGGCAGCTGAGTCGTGATTTGAATTAGCACGCTCAAATTCTCTCGCTTCTTAGGCGGAAGCGTTACCTCTAGGCCATCACTCCACTGCACAAGTCATATCCAATAAACAAGAAGAGAAGAGAGAGAGAGAGAGAGAGAGAGAAGGGCATGGTTGGTTGTCAGGGGGTGGGGGTGCTTTTTCATGTCTCAATCTTTTTTAGTGTAGCCAAGCGCTCAGCTGGCTGTAAATAACCATAGTTCAACTCACAGCGCAAGCCGAAAGCTGAGCTGTAGCAGACACGCCATTTTTCGCAACTGACTCGCCGGTCTACAATGACCCGCGTAGAATGTGTGACGTCATTCCCGGTTTGAATGCAAAGCCCATTCTAAACCTATTCCCTAAACATTTATCAAATCAAGCCTCTATATCGTTCACTGTAATATTATATTTGTTGTGCTTACACACACACTTTAATCAGTTAGAAGCATACTTGATTTCAGTTAATCGTTCGTCTTCTGCTTATCTCTTCAACTTCTAAATAACTATTGTAAATAAAACAACAGAAAAACCCGTTTTGTGACTGGCCTCTATATGCTCCTGGCCTGTGCGCGGGGATTCTTGTCTAACCTTTAATTCAGTGAATCATTAGTTAGTTCTTTTGTACCATCCCCTGACAGGCGCCATAGCCGAATGGTTAAAGCGTTGGACTTTCGATCTGAGGGTCCCGGGTTCGAATCATGGTGACGGCGCCTGGTGGGTAAAGGGTGGAGATTTTTACGATCTCCCAGGTCAACATATGTGCAGACCTGCCAGTGCCTGAACCCCCTTCGTGTGTATACGCAAGCAGAAGATCAAATACGCACGTTAAAGGTCCTGTAATCCATGTCAGCGTTCGGTGGGTTATGGAAACAAGAACATACCCAGCATGCACACCCCCGAAAGCGGAGTATGGCTGCCTACATGGCGGGGTAAAAACGGTCATACACGTAAAAAGCCCACTCGCATATATACGAGTGAACATAGGAGTTGAAGCCCACAAATGCAGAAGAAGAAGAAGTACCATCCCCTTATATACCACTTGGGTACATGGCTACAAAAAGAAGGGGGGGAAAAAAGAAGAAGAAAAAGATGGGTCCTGTCCATGAGTGAGCTTCTTTTTCAAGAGCTGGGAGGGAAGTGGTGGTGGGGGGGGGGAAGGACTTTGGGAGGAGAGGGATGCACTGTCTTTATTCAGCAGGTGAATTTATAGATAATGCATTTTTCTTTTCTTTTTCTTTCTCCCCCCCCCTCCCCCCCACCCCCCCATCTGCAGCTTAGTTTCAGCTTCAATTTCTCAAGGAGATATTCACTGCATGAGGCCAAATCCATATACACTGTGCGATGAAATCTGCTTGGCAGATGCTTGACCAGCAGCATAACCCAAAGCGCTGGTCAGTACTTGAGTAAACGCATATATATGTATTTGTGTACCGATCGAAGAGGATTTCCTCTACAGAATTTTGCCAGAGAGCAATACTCTATGTTGCCATGGGTTCTTTTTCAGTGCGCCAAGTGCGTTCTGCACGCGGGGCCTCAGTTTATCATCTCGTCCAATTGACCAGACACTCTGTTTTCTCCAGTCAGAATCGAACCCAGACCCTCACAAACAGATGAGCATCTTAACCATTCTGCCACCTGCAGCCTTTGCATTGCTCATGGTGGATGTTTTGATATTGGAAGGAATATATATAGATGTCTGAAGTCTACAGGAAGTGGTTCTGCAAGAGTTAGTTGTCTTGAGTGTGTTAGGTTTCAGTCGTGTTCTTGTGTGTGGGGGTCATGAATGAATGAATGAATGAATCTTTATTTTCCAACGGTGAAGATATTAGCACTTTGGCTGACTTACACATCTGTCGTTGTTCAAAGAGACACACAAACGTGTACGCATATAAATGTAGTTATACTTAATACTTAATACATGTATAATGTACGAGTATAACACAGCGTCAAACTGAGAGACACAACATCGCTCACATCTGTACTGAACAGAAGTGAGTAACACACACACACACACACACACACACACACACACACACACACACACACACACACACACACACTAACACACACACACACATACACACATACATGAATGGTGGGGAGACATTCTGTGTCTCTCTTTCTTCTCTCTTTTAAGAGCTCTCAGGGTTTTTTCTCCCTCTTTTTTTTTTTTTTTTTTAATTTTCTTTTTTAGTTTCTCCCTCTCTCTCTTTCTCTCTCTTTTTTAAATTGAAAAAAAAAAAAAACAATACTTTTTTTTAGTTCACACTTAACATTTCATTTTTATTCATTCCTATCTACCTACATACACAGGAAAAGAGAGGAAAAAGCAAAGCATACACACACACTAATACACACACATGCACACAAAATCAAACAAACACACAAAAAATATACAGTGGAGACAAAAAAAAATAAAATAAAATAAAGGAATGAAGCTGGTAGGAGTGCCTGACATGAACACTGATATACATGTAAACTTCAGACACAGTTCTGAAGGTTTGGCAGGTCAGACTTGCTTGTCATACATACAGTAAGGCACAGTTATGCCAATGAGATGCAAGATACTGAATACGGTTAATATCATCAATATCATAATTAGGCAGAGTTCTCTCTCTGTCCTTGTACGTAACTGGTGGTGTATCTCGCTCTGTCTCTGTCTGTGCGCCTTACATTCAGCCACTCTCTCTGACTCCTTTTTTTTTTTTTTTTTTTTTCTTTCCCTTTTTACGTATATTATATTTGTTGTTGTTCTTGTAGATACCATTGCGCCCTCCGCACCCCCCCCCCCCCTCCCACAATCAAATGGCAGCATCATCATCATCACCATTCTCTGCGTAATCATCACTGTCATCATCTTTTATTGCCGTGTCGCCAGCGTCCTGTTTCGTTATCTTAACGGCGCCAGCTGTAAACTGCTTGTTCCTTCTAATGGTCCTGTCTTCGTCCTGGTAACTGTATCTACTGCTTGTTGAGTGTTACGACTGTGCTGAACCCATCTTCATTATGGTGATTGTATCGACGGGCGCAATAGCCGAGTGGTTAAAGCGTTGGACTGTCAATCTGAGGGTCCCGGGTTCGAATCACGGTGACGGCACCTGGTGGGTAAAGGGTGGAGATTTTTTCCGATCTCCCAGGTCAACATTTTGTGCAGACCTGCTAGTGCCTGAACCCCCTTTGTGTGTATATGCAAGCAGAAGATCAGATACGCACGTTAAAGATCCTGTAATCCATGTCAGCGTTCGGTGGGTTATGGAAACAAGAACATACCCAGCATGCACACCCCCGAAAACAGAGTATGGCTGCCTACATGGCGGGGTAAAAACGGTCATACACGTAAAAGCCCACTCGTGTGCACACGAGTGAACGCAGAAGAAGAAGAAGGTGATTGTATCTACGGCTTGTTGATTGTTACGATTGTGCAGGAATCGGATCCTGGCTCATCCTCATTTCTTGAACTCCATCTACTCTCCTATCAACTGTTACGATCATGACGAAATGTTGTGCATGATGACGATCATGTCTGATTGTTGTTGTCATGACGACACACTGTGCATGACGTCGATGATGTCTGTTTGTTACTGTCATGATGACACCTTTGTGCTTGACGATGATGGCATCTGATTGTATTGTATTGTATTGTATTGCATTGTATTGTATTGTATTGCTCCGTCACAACAGATTTCTCTGTGTGATGATAACATTTTGGCATGATGATGATGACATCTGTCACTATCATTATGAGACATTTGTGCATGATGATGACAATGTCTGTTTGTTACTCTCATGATGACAAATTGTGCATGATGATGATGACGTCTGATTTTTACTGTCGTGATGACACATTTGTGCAGTACAATGATGATGTATGATTTTTACTGTCGTGATGACACATTTCAGATTTGTGCAGTGCTAAAACTGTAGAAACTAAAGACAAGGAAGAGGCAGGCAAGGGAGGCTATTTTGGGAAGAGGTGGGTTTAAGGCCAGACTTGAAAGAGCTGAGTGTGGAGACTTGACGAAGCAAAAGAGGATGTTCATTCCAATCGCAAGGTCCAGAGACAGTCGAGTGTTTGAATCTGGGTATGCGTAAACAGAGTGGATCCGAAGCCGATCGTAGTGCGGGAGATGGAGTGTAGAGGTGAAGGCAGCCGTAGAGATAGGAAGCGGTGGTCTGGATGCTAGTCATTCAGATGAGATGACAAACCGAGGTCCTGTGTGCAGCATCTCTTAGCGCATGTAAAAGAACCCATGGCAACAAAAGGGTTGTCCCTGCTGGCCAAATTCTGTAGAAAAATTCACTTGGATAGGAAAACAAATTAAAATTGCAAGCAGGAAAAAAAAAGGGTGGTGCTGTAGTGTAGTGATGCGCTCTCCCTGGGGAGAGCACCCCATATTTTACACACAGAAATCTGTTGTGAAAAAAAGAGTAATACAATACAATACAATACAATACAATACAATACAATACAATACAGCACACCACAGCACAGTACAGTACAGTACAGTACAGTGCAATGCAATGCAATGCAGTGCAATGATGTCCACAGATGCAGCAGGTGGTGGACTCCCTGCCCTTTGACAACCCAGACGGCGGGGCCTGGAAGCAGGGCTGGGAGGTGACCTACGACGCCCATCAGTGGCAGGACAAGACACTCAAGATCTTTGTGGTGCCGCACTCACACTGCGACCCAGGTCAGCACCGTCAGAAATGCTGGTGGTGGTGGTGGTTGTGGTGGTGGTGGTGGTTGTGATGGTGGTGGTGGTGGTGGTGGTGGTGGTGGTGGTTGTGTTGGTGGTGGTGATGGTGGTGGTGGTGGTTGTGATGGTGGTGGTGGTGGGGATGGTGGTGGTGGTTGTGATGGTGGTGGTGGTAGCAGTGGTGGTGGTGGTGGTTGTAATGGTGGTGGTGGTAGCAGTGGTGGTGGTGGTGGTGGTGATGGTGGTGGTGATGGTGGTTGTGATGGTGGTGGTGGTGATGGTGGTGGTTGTGGTGATGGTGATGGTGGTGGTGGTAGTGGTGGTGATGGTGATGGTGGTTGTGATGGTGGTGGTGGTAGCAGTGGTGGTGATGATGATGATGATACAATGTTGATGATGGTGGTGGCAGTGATGGTAGTGCTGGTTATGATGATATTAGTAATAGCAGTGGTAATGATGATGATGGTGGTGGTGGTGGTGGGGATGGTGGTGATAGTGGTGTCAGCAAGGTTTCACTTTGATTTGTTGGATAGAATTAGGAGATATTAACCCCTTTGTTGCCGCCAATAAGTATAAGGTCAGGATGTCAGTGAAGGACTGTCACCTCACTGAGATTATACAGAACTTACAGGTCAGGATGTCAGTGAAGGACTGTCACCTCACTGAGATGATACAGAACTTACAGGTCAGGATGTCAGTGAAGGGCTGTCACCTCACTGAGATGATACAGAGCTTACAGGTCAGGATGTCAGTGGAGGACTGTCACCTCACTGAGATTATACAGAACCTACAGGTCAGGATGTCAGTGAAGGGCTGTCACCTCACTGAGATGATACAGAGCTTACAGGTCAGGATGTCAGTGGAGGACTGTCACCTCACTGAGATGATACAGAACCTACAGGTCAGGATGTCAGTGGAGGACTGTCACCTCACTGAGATGATACAGAACCTACAGGTCAGGATGTCAGTGAAGGACTGTCACCTCACTGAGATGATACAGAGCCTACAGGTCAGGATGTCAGTGAAGGGCTGTCACCTCATTGAGATGATACAGAGCTTACAGGTCAGGATGTCAGTGAAGGGCTGTCACCTCATTGAGATGATACAGAGCTTACAGGTCAGGATGTCAGTGAAGGGCTGTCACCTCACTGAGATTATACAGAACCTACAGGTCAGGATGTCAGTGAAGGGCTGTCACCTCACTGAGATGATACAGAGCTTACAGGTCAGGATGTCAGTGGAGGACTGTCACCTCACTGAGATTATACAGAACTTACAGGTCAGGATGTCAGTGAAGGACTGTCACCTCACTGAGATGATACAGAGCTTACAGGTCAGGATGTCAGTGAAAGGGCTGTTATCTCATTGAGATGATACAGAACTTACAGGTCAGGATGTCAGTGAAGGGCTGTCACCTCATTGAGATTATACAGAACTTACAGGTCAGGATGTCAGTGAAGGGCTGTCACCTCATTGAGATGATACAGAGCTTACAGGTCAGGATGTCAGTCACCGTTCCTTGCTTAGACTTCTTCCTCTCGGGGGATTGCTTTACTTTTGTTCAGCTAAGTCAGTCACACCATTGAGAAGTACACACAAAAGATCAGTAAGTAGCTGCACTTCAAAGTGATGCCACACTGACCTACATTTCACCAGGGTTTAGCAGTCAAGGGGTTAAATCAAATCACCAGTGTACATGACTGGGCTGAATTTTAGGGAGAGAATGATTTAGTTGTGGACGGAATCCATGATAGACAGAAAGCTGCCATTCTTTTCTTCTTCTTCTTCCTCTTTTCTTCTCTCCGTCATACGACCAACATCGACTTGCCGATGTCTCTGTAGTGGTTGATGCATGCTGGGTATTTTTTTTGTTTCTCCGTAACCCACCGAACACTGACATGGATCACAGGTTCTTTAACAGTGCGTGTTTCATCTTCTGCATGTGTACACACACGAAAGGAGTTTGGGCACTAGCAGGTCTGCACATGTGTGTTGACCTGGGAGATGAGACACATCTCCACCCTTTATCCACTGGGCAATGTTATCGAGATGTACCGAGATCACAATCACTCACTCATTCCCTCGACCGCTGGGGTCGTTGGGGGGACATGAGGAAGATGTCATAGCTCGCCACGCCGTTCTGTTGGCAGCTGTCGTGAGGAGATCTGGCATCGTCATTTTGGTCCATTCCTTGACGTTGTCGGACCAGCTCTTTCTCTGCCGCCCCCGTCTGCGCCCTCCCTCTACAGTCCCTTGCAGGATGGTTTTGGAGAGGGTGTTATGTCGTATGACGTGACCAAACCATGCCATCTTCCGTCGTTTGACAGTCGCCAGCAGTGGTTCTTGGGGCCCAACAAGGTTGCTGACCAGGTTCCTCACATAGTCATTGGTCTTGTACCGAGATATATTGTATTAAATGTAATCTGAAGGAAGGCGAAGGCAGCGTTGCTAGTTTTCAGTGTAGTTCAGAATGAGATGTATGTAAGTGTGATGAATAGATATGTGATGAATGATGGAAGTGGAAGTTGCCGGTTAGGTGGAATTCATTTCACAACAGAATTTGAAGAAGGAATAATCAAGTACAAAGTTGCCAGTGTTCCGTGGTGGGCCTGATTCGAAGGCAACATATATATATATATGTGTGTGTTTGTAGTTGTTATGGTGTCTGGTGTGTGTGTGTGTATGTGTGTTTGTGTGAGTGAGTGAGTGTGTGTGTGTGTGTGTGTGTGTGCGCGCGCGCGCATGAGCCAGTGACGCAGCTCAGAACGTCACTTTCTTTTCTCTTTTAGCTGTAATTAAGCAGCAGTGATACATGTCTAACTGTATGACTTTTATGCATAGGCATGCACACTTTGAAGTAAAAATGTTACCCTTTTGTATAAGTTTCATTCAAATGCAAGTTTCTTAAAAAAAAAAAATTTAAAAAAAGCAACAGTAACAACAACAAAAATGATTTGCACATCTGCTAACATACAGACTAACACATTCTTTCACACACGTGCACACACGCACGCACGCACACTGTTTTATGCTTTTTTTCTTTTTTTTTCAGATAGCTTGATGTAAAAAAGCAGTCGTTGCTTATTCAATTACCATCTTGAAATAAAAATTTTGACTTTGACTTTGACACACACACACCCACACACACACACACAGAGAATTTCCAAGCCGCGTCTTTCACATGGTGACATCAGCCCACCCACCCCTCACAACCGCCCCGCCCCCCCCCCTCCCCCTCCTACACCCCCCCCTGCTCCTTTCCCACATCCCCCTTCCCAGCCTGTCAGTGTCGATGAGGCGGGGGGGAAGGGGGGGAGGGGGATAATTTACGAAGCATAAAACAGCAGTAGACGTGAAAGGAGCTGCCCTCAAGACATGTAAATCACAACAGGTCTACATTGGTGACAGCAGGCGGACATAATGCATGTGCATGCATGTGGCTTGCTCTCAACAACAACAGTGGCTTTGTCGTTCTGAGTGAGTGACCAAAAAAAACAAAAAAAAAAGATGGGGAAGGGGGCGGGGGAGGGAGGGGTGTGGGGGGGTTGGAGGCAGGGTGCGACTTTCACATAACGGGCGTGATGACAGTGGGGATCTGATGACAGTGGGGATCTGACTTGAGCAGATGATGAAGGCTGCTTCTGTTTCTCTTCCTTCCCCACTTCCCCACTTCCCATCCTGTCCACACATTTAGTTATTATTATTATTATTACTACTACTACCTTTTTTATATTATAATTATTTTTTTTTTTTTTTACTTATTTATGTACGCTTTTCCATTATTTGTTCACCTTTTTTTTTTTCTCAAGGCCTGACTCAGCGCGTTGGGTTACGCTGCTGGTCAGGCATCTGCTTGGCAGATGTGGTGTAGCGGTATATGGATTTGTCCGAACGCAGTGACGCCTCCTTGAGCTACTGAAACTGAAACTGAAACTGAAACCACACATCTCCCCTTCTTCCACTTCTCCTCCGTAAGGAATCATGATAATATTTGTGTTTGTATTTCTTTTTATCACAACAGATTTCTCTCGGTGAAATTCAGGCTGCTCAAGAGCGCGTCGCTACACTACAGCACCACCCGTTTTTTTTTGTATTTTTTCCTGCTTGCAGTTTTATTTGTTTTTTTCCTATTGAAGTGGATTTTTCAACAGAATTTTGTCAGGAACAACCCTTTTGTTGCCGTGGGTTCTTTTACATGCGCTAAGTGCATGCTGCACACGGGACCTCAGTTTATTGTCCCATCCAAATAACTAGCATCCACACCACGACTCAAGGTCTAGTGGAGGGGGAGAAAATATCGGCGGCTGAGCCGTGATTCGAACCAGCCTGCTCAGATTCTCTCGCTTTCTAGGCGGACGCGTTACCTCCAGGCCATCACTCCACTATTAATAGTAATGATAATCATGATCATAACAATACTGATAGGGGGATACTTGAATGGATCACACTGTCCAGAAACCTGTTGCTGGTGCTGTACAAAATGTGTGGTTTTTATACATGACACATTACATCAGTGTTCCCTGCATACACACACACCAAAATGTACCTTGCACTGTCCCCTCAGGGACTGGCCACCCTTACTTCTCTTTCTCTCCTTTAACTCTGCTGCCCGACTCGTCCTCAGAAAGAAAAGATCTGAGCACATCACTCCTCTTTTGCAACATCTCCACTGGCTCCCTGTCTCGCACCGAATAAAGTACAAGATCAGCACTCTATGTTATAGATGCATTCACAAAACTGCCCCTTCCTATATCTGCGGCTGCCTTCACCTCTACACTCCATCTCGCTCACTACGATCGGCTTCGGATCCACTCTGTTTACGCATACCCAGATTCAAACACTCGACTGTTGGCCGCCGTTCTTTCTCTGTTTCTGGACCTTGCGATTGGAATGAACTTCCTTTTTCGCTTCGTCAAGTCTCCACACTCAGCTCTTTCAAGTCTGGCCTTAAAACCCACCTCTTCCCAAAATAGCCTCCCTTGCCTGCCCTACCTTGTCTTTAGTTTCTACAGTTTTAGAGTTATGCATGCTTGTGAATGACTGGTGCGAAAGCACTTTGATTTGTCTCTGCACAAGATCCAGCGCTATATAAATACCATTATTATTATTATTATTAACTCACTCAGTACGGCAAGTCCTCTCTTCTCCTCTACACAGACCCCTCGGATGTCCAGTGGGTGTCTGAATGACCCAACCTTTAGCTTCCATCGTCAAAATTGTGGTATTCTTTGTCAACATTCACCTCTTCAGTGCAAGAGCCTTCCACTTGTAATATTTTGATGGTGGTAATTGGGGAGAAACGCTGTTAACGTCGTCTCTTTCGCCGTTCGTATGGAAAGAGTTAACTCTCGCAACTAAACACCACCCACTAACCCCCTCCGCCGTTTTGAGGATAGTCAACCCTAAGCATGTAACGCTGGGTTTTTCGGAGTTGGTACCCAAATCCAGGTTCAAATCTGGGTTCAGCAGAAGAGCAACATCTTTGACAACATGTTAATGGCTATATTTCAGGATTATGAATTACCTAAGTGTGTAATGATTCCGTTTCAGGGTGGATCAAGACGTTCCAGGACTACTACCGGCAGCAGACGAGGAACATCTTTGAGAACATGGTGCCCAAACTGGAGGTGGACCGGAGGCGGAAGTTCATCTTCGCCGAGATGTCCTTCTTCTCCACCTGGTGGGACGAGCTGGACGCCATGAAGAGAGACCGCGTCAAGAAGTGAGTGTGGGCTGGGAACCTCCTCCTCCCCCCCTCCCCTCACCACTTCCACACCACACCATCTCTTCCCCCCTGCCCCCTCCCCATTTCTCTGACCCCACACTGTCTCTCCCCTCCCCCCCACCCCCCCCCCAATTTCTCCGACCCCACACTGTCTCCCCCCCCCCCATTTCTCCGACCCCACACTGTCCCCCCCGCCCCCCATTTCTCCGACCCCACAGTCCCCCCACCCCCCCCATTTCTCCGACCCCACACTGTCCCCCCACACCCCCATTTCTCTGACCCCACACTGTCCCCCCACCCACCCCCATTTCTCCGACCCCACACTGTCCCCACCCCCCCCATTTCTCCGACCCCACAGTTCCCCCACCCACCCCCATTTCTCTGACCCCACACTGTCCCCCCACGCCCCCCATTTCTCCGACCCCACACTGTCCCCCCACCCCCCACCCCTCCACCATTTCTCCGACCCCACACTGTCCCCCCACCCCCCCCATTTCTCCGACCCCACACTGTCCCCCCACCCCCCACCCCTCCACCATTTCTCTGACCCCACACTGTCCCCCCACCCCCCCATTTCTCCGACCCCACACTGTCCCCCCACCCCCCACCCCTCCACCATTTCTCTGACCCCACATTGTCCCCCCACCCACCCCATTTCTCCGACCCCCCACTGCCCCCCCCCCCACCCCCCCAACCACCCATTCTTGACACACAGCTTCAAGTAGTTGTTGATTTGATGTCATGAAGTGAGAGTGTGTCAGGAAATTAGAGAGAGTTATTTATTGCAGTTCAAAAGAAAATTTGTATTTTTCTTCATTGAACAAGTACAGGTTGAGATAAATTAGAACTTTGTAAGTTCAGTGTACATTGGACTAGGACCACAACACAAATATGGTGAGATTTTTTTGCATGGATGGGTGGGTGAGGGGAATGACATTTGATAATACTATGTTTCCACTTAGCAAATAATGTTTACCCACAAAGCGCTTGTAATAGACAGTGGATCAAAACCAAAAACACAATCAATTTCACTGAACCTCAGATGCCAGCATTATCAGCAGTTCAGATTGTATTACACGCTTTTTTGCTCTGTTAAACAATGTGAAAATGTTTAAATGTATTCAGGGTGTTGAAAGTAACATTGTCACATAATTTCACTCCTCCTACCCTGTCCGTACCTCCATCCATGTGTTTGTATGCCAATGATTAACAAACATTAAAGAGTGGTATCTCAATGCTGCTTCTCCTGCCATTTCATCTAGTACACGGGTAAATAAAAGGTACATGTGACATAAAAAGAGAAATACAAATACAAATACAAAAGGTACATTGGAACATTGAGGAAGTGTCTGGGTTTGTTCCAATGGCATGTGACATAAAAAGAGAAATACAAATACAAATACAAAAGGTACATTGGAACATTGAGGAATGTACATTGGAACAAACCCAGACACTTCCTCAATGTTCCAATGTACCTTGAGGAATGTACATTGGAACAAACCCAGACACTTCCTCAATGTTCCAATGTACCTTTTGTATTTGTATTTGTATTTCTCTTTTTATGTCACAACAGATTTCTCTGTGTGAAATTCGGGCTGCTCTCCCCAGGGAGAGCGCGTCGCTACATGGAGAGCGCCACCCTTTCTTTTTTTTTTCCTTCTTCTGTTTTTTTCTGCATAACCAGCATTGAGTTGAAGTTGTGTACCTTGCGTATGAAGAGAGTTTACCACTCTTTATTGTTTGTTCACTCATTCCACTCCAGGTACAGGTTAACTCGTACCATGATTACTTCCCCTTGTGGTCCAGGTACCAGTATTCTTGTACCAACCTCCTCAACCTCAACCTCAGGCCCATAACTACAAAGTAGTCGTTGGGGGAAGCCTGAGGACCGCAGACGCAACCTCCCTTCTCCATCTGTCTCTGTTGGCAGCCGCTGGCAGCAGCTCACGTGTGTGGAGTCCAGTCCATTGTTTGATGTTCTCATGCCAGTTCTTCCGCTGTCTTCCTCTTCTTCTCCCGCCCTCGATGGTGCCTTGCATGATTGTTTTGGACAAGCTGGTGTGTCGAGTGTTGTGTCCAAACCATATCAGCTTGCGTCTCTTCACAGTTGAAAGGAGAGGTTCCTGAGGTCCAGCAAGGTTCTCAATTCTGCTCCATACATGTTCATTGGTCCTGTGCTCGATCCAGGGAATTTGAAGGAGCTTCCTCAGGCATTTGTTCTCGAAGGCCTGGATCTTCCTTTCAGTTTCGGCCGTCACACTATTCGAATTTTGTTCAGGTTCATTCTTGCGTGGTACAGTTGGCATTCTAAACTGAACCATTTACGGATTCCGGAAGCATGAAAATTAAGCTTTGTTTGACCGATTAAATCAACAGTTCTCCATCGACTGTCGCCGTTTTAGTGAACCAGCCTGTGTTTTTTTGTTGTTTTTTTTCTACGTTTACGGATTCCGGAAGCATGAAAATTAAGCTTTGTTTGACCGATTAAATCAACAGTTCTCCATCGACTGTCACTGTTTCAGTGAACCAGCCTGTGTTTTTGGGGTTGTTTTTTTCTGCGGTGGTCTCATGTAGTGGTGGTCCCAGGGAGTTGTGGCAGGCATGTGGCTGTGGGGTAGAATGAGTTACCGTCAAGTTCAGTCAATTGAGCGCACTGGTATATAAGCCGCACCCTCTAAATTTTGGAAAAAAATTGAACTTTATACATACATAAGCTTATTTCCGGTACCGGAACACATACTGATACTACAGAAAAGCTGTCAATACTGTAGGTTATGAAATAAACACAAGCGGGAACAACACAAAGAAAAGCACACAAGCGGGAACAACACAAAGAAAAGCAAGCGAAAATACTGCTAGTGCCACAAAAAAATAATAAATAAACACAACAAAAATAAGATCCATAATTTAGGGATAGTCACATTTATTCAACATCATCCTGCTCACTGAATCCACTGAAATCTTCATCTTCAATGTCCGAGTTGAAGAGAACCAGCATAGCTTCCTCCGCCATCTTGTCACTGACTTCAGCCTCGCTTTCACTTCATGAACATGAAGGTGGAGGTCGCTGCTGGTTCGTCGCTTGCACTGTCATCTGCTAGGTCGATCGCCTTCAATTTGAAGGCTGTATCTTAGGCATAACATCGCATTTTCGGCATGATGAGGGTGTACACTTGAGCAGAGTAGAACTGAATGCTGATCTGAAGGCTTTAATGTGTGCGGATCTGATTTATAAAACGTGAACAGTTAGCACACTATCCCGAAGCTCATCCAAAAATTCATGGACAGAAATCATGATTTTGATGAGTTGAAGGGCAGCTAAGAATAAACGAGAACGTGACACTCCCGGGATGCTGAAAATCCTCAAATAAGCTGCATCATTGTAATAAGCCACAGAGGTTGAAGCTGGAGTAAAAAAAAAAAAGACGCGGCTTATAGACCGAACTTTACGGTAAAACATTTTTTAATCTCTCTTAGCCTCATTGCTCTTTCGTTATATGCCAGTGGTCGAAACTTTATTTTCACCTTTATTTTATTTTATTTTATTTTTATTTTTTTCTCAAGGCCTGACTAAGCACGTTGGGTTACGCTGCTGGTCAGGCATCTGCTTGGCAGATGTGGTGTAGCGTATATGGATTTGTCCGAACGCAGTGACGCCTCCTTGAGCAACTGAAACTGAAACTGAAACTGGCTGAAACTCGCATGTTGAGACTGTGCATCCTGTCTGCGCAGGCTGGTGGACTCTGGGCAGCTGGAGATAGTGACGGGAGGGTGGGTGATGACGGACGAGGCCAACACCCACTACTTCGCCATGATCGACCAGCTGCTGGAGGGGCACCAGTGGCTCAACTCCACCCTGGGTAAGTGGTGGGTGTGGGGAAAGGGGTGGGTGGGGGGGGGGGGGGTGAGCACCCTGGGTATGTGGTGGGTGCGGGGAAAGGGGTGGGGGGGGTGCACCCTGGGTATGTGGTGGGTGCGGGGAAAGGGGTGGCGGGGGCAGGGGGGCTGTGTGGGATGGATGTGGGTATAGTGGGACAGTTTCGGATGATATGGATACTTATACAGCGCCTGTCTTCAGTCGGAGACCAAGCTCTAAGTGCTTTACCAACACAGACTCATTTGCATAATAATGGTAATAATTATTATTGTATTTGTATAGCGCTGAGTCTTTGTGCAGAGACAGATCAAAGCGCTTTCGCACCAGTCGTTCACACGCATGCATAGCTCTAAAACTGGAAAAACTGAAGACAAGGAAGAGCACAACAGGCTGCCTACCTGGGTAGAGCCAACTGATGGCTGACATGGGGCGCTTATCATTCGTTTCCTGTGTCATTCAAATAGGTTTCAGTCATGCACACATATGCTTATACAGACATGTAGCATTTACCATGTTTGACCATTTTGTTTATCTAACCTGCCATGTAGGCAGCCATACTCCATTTTCAGGGGGGGTGCATGGTGGGTATGTTCTTGTTTCCATAACCCACTGAATGCTGACATGGATTACATGATCTTTAACGTGCGTATTGTGTGATGGATGGTAAACAATACAGGTGATGATTATAGTGTGTGATGGATGGTAAACAATACAGGTGATGATTATAGCGTGTGATGGATGGTAAACAATACAGGTGATGATTATAGCGTGTGATGGATGGTAAACAATACAGGTGATGATTATAGCGTGTGATGGATGGTAAACAATACAGGTGATGATTTTAGCGTGTAATGGATGATAAATAA
>NC_134910.1:2730079-2832579 GCF_041734735.1 Babylonia areolata | reverse complement strand
TTCTGGCGCCTCTGGGCGACGACTTCCGCTACGACAAGCCCGACGAGTGGGACCTGCAGTACGGCAACTACCAGAAGTTGTTTGACTACATCAACTCACACCCTGAACTGGGCGCTCAGGTGTCTGTCTGTCTGTTTGCTGAGTTTGGGTGGAGGGTGTTTGTGTGTGTGTGTGTGTGTGTGTGTGTGTGTGTTTGGGCTGGTGGTAGGGTTGTTGTATGTGTGTTATGTGAGAGCGTGTGTGTGTGTGTGTGTGTGTGTGTGTGCTTATACATATATAAATGTGCATAACTGTGAGTTTGGACTGATGGTACATTTGTTTGTGTGTGTGTGTGTGTGTGTGTGTGCTTATACATGTATAAATGTGCGTAACTGTGAGTTTGGACTGATGGTACATTTGTGTGTGTGTGTGTGTGTGTGTGTGCTTATACATGTATAAATGTGCATAACTGTGAGTTTGGACTGATGGTACACTTGTGTGTGTGTGTGTGTGTGTGTGTGTGTGTGTGTGCTTATACATGTATAAATGTGCATAACTGTGAGTTTGGACTGATGGTACATTTGTGTGTGTGTGTGTGTGTGTGTGTGTGTGTGAGGACTGTTGATGGGGTTGTTGTGTGTGTGTGTGTGTGTGTTAGAGTAGTAGAGAATTATTGTTTTTGTTAGTGCGTTTGTGTTAACTGTTCATGGTGTGTGTGTGTGTGAGAGAGAGACATACAGTAGTCCTATATGTATTCTTGTAATCTGGAATATATGGACAGGTGTGGTGTGTGCGCATGCATTGGTGTGGTGTATGTGTGTGTTTGTGCGGATGTGACAGTGTGTGCACGCACTATATGAGTAAGTGTGTGGGATAAAAATGAATAGCGTGGTGTGCATGTGCACAGTTGTGCTTTTATGTGTGTGTGTGTGTGTTTGCCTGTGTATATCAGTCTCTGTTTGTGTGTGTGTGTGTGTGGAAGTCAAAGTCAATTGTATTTCATGATGGCACATTTAATAAGCAGCAACTGGTTGTTGTTTTTTGTTTTTTGTTTTTTTTGTTTTGTTTTTTGTTGTTTTTTTTTTTACATCAAGCCATATTAATGATCTGAAAAAAAGAAGGAAAAGAAAAGAGAAAGCAAATCTGAGAGAGAAAAAAAAAGTAGTGGTGTGTGTGTGTTTGTGTCACTCTGTGCATGTGTATGTGTGTGTGTTTGCCTCTGTGGGTGTGGGTGTGTGTGGGTGTGTGCACCTGTGTGTGTGTACGTGTTTGCACTTGTATGTGTGTATTGTACATATGCACCTGAGTGTCTGTGTCTCTATGTGTGTCCTTCCATCACCTCAGTCACCCTGACAATCCCTTGCTCTGTCCCTCCAAATTCCCCTCCCCCCACACCCCTACAGGGTCAGTTCGGGACGCTGTCCGACTACTTTGCGGCGGTGCATGAGGATGTGGGGCCCGCCCCCTCCTTCTTTCCCTCCCTCTCGGGCGACTTCTTCACCTACTCTGACCGCAACGACCACTACTGGAGCGGCTACTTCACCTCCCGCCCCTTCCACAAGTATCTGGACAGGGTGCTGGAGGCCAACTTGAGGTACGTGCATGCCCCGAAAACGGGAGTATGGCTGCCTACATGGCAGGGTAGAAACGGCTGCTTCACCTCCCCACCCCTTCCACAAGTATCTGGACAGGGTGCTGGAGGCCAACTTGAGGTACGTGCATGCCCCGGAAACGGGAGTATGGCTGCCTACATGGCAGGGTAGAAACGGCTGCTTCACCTTCCCACCCCTTCCACAAGTATCTGGACAGGGTGCTGGAGGCCAACTTGAGGTACGTGCATGCCCCGAAAACGGGAGTATGGCTGCCTACATGGCAGGGTAGAAACGGCTGCTTCACCTCCCCACCCCTTCCACAAGTATCTGGACAGGGTGCTGGAGGCCAACTTGAGGTACGTGCATGCCCCGAAAACGGGAGTATGGCTGCCTACATGGCAGGGTAGAAACGGCTGCTTCACCTCCCCACCCCTTCCACAAGTATCTGGACAGGGTGCTGGAGGCCAACTTGAGGTACGTGCATGCCCCGAAAACGGGAGTATGGCTGCCTACATGGCAGGGTAGAAACGGCTGCTTCACCTCCCCACCCCTTCCACAAGTATCTGGACAGGGTGCTGGAGGCCAACTTGAGGTACGTGCATGCCCCGAAAACGGGAGTATGGCTGCCTACATGGTGAGGTAGAAAGGGTGATATACACATAAAAAGCTCAAATATTCAAGTGAACGTGGGAGTTACAGCCCACGAACACAGGAGACGAAGGAGAAGAGGTTGTGGTCTGTGGGTGGATGGCTGGGGGTGAGGGTGGGGGAGGGGGTGGGTGGGGTGGTGGTGATGATAATCTGAGGTTCCCTGTGTAGCCTGCGCTTAGTGGTGCATGTTAAAGAACCACCGGCGAAGGCAACCAAAAAGGATGCGAGTTATCCCAGGCAAACGTTAGTTGAAAAAATCTGCTGGGGCAGTAAAACAAATTAAAAAAAAAAAGTATATGTATATGTTTTTGTTTGTTTTGTTGTTGTTTTTTTCCTTAAACTTATGTATGTATATTTGGGTGGGGTTGCAATGTGATGACATGCTCTCCCTGGGGAGTGCAGCCCAGATTTCATGCAGAGAAACCTGTTGTGACAGAAAGTAATACAATACACATACAATACAATACAATGCAATACGATATGGTACAATACAATACTATACAATACTGTACTATTCTATACTATATGTTGGGTGAATGTGGGTCTGTGTGTGTGCATGAGGGCTGGTGCAAAAAGCAAGAGAGAGAGAGAAAGAAATAGGAAAAGAAAGAGAGAGAAAAAAACGTAGA
The DNA here is from genome assembly GCF_041734735.1 of Babylonia areolata. Classification (NCBI taxonomy): domain Eukaryota; kingdom Metazoa; phylum Mollusca; class Gastropoda; order Neogastropoda; family Buccinidae; genus Babylonia; species Babylonia areolata. Next base: position 2,829,728 of record NC_134910.1, on the reverse strand, counting down.
GGAAGGGAGGGAAACACAGCATTACCCCATGCACACACACACACACACACACACACACACACACACACACACACACACACACACACACACACACACAAACACACACACTGCCAGTATAAACATATTGTAAGTTTGTTGGTTTATTTGTTGTTGTTTTTTTCTTTGTGTGTTTTGAAGGTTTTCTTTTCTCAGAAAGCTTAACAGTAATGTCTTTTGTTGTAGCTGTTTGGTGATATTACAGTTTGTTTGTTTTTTGTTCTTTTTTGGAGGGGGTTCTGTTGTTAGCTCTTTCTTTTTACTTGTTGATTTTTTTTGTGTGATTTTTTTATTTTTTTATTTTTTTTTATTTTTTTTTATTTAGTCAGGCCTTGGGCGTACAGTATACCAAATAGCTGTACGTTGTTGCACTTGTGAGTCCTGTAAGTGTACTCGTTAGACATAATTTTAGCGGTAAGAAGAAACAAACATGTCTATGGTCATGACAGGTCAGCGGAGGTGATCTTCACTCTGGCGCAAGCGTACGCACGGAGGCACACGGCCTCCAACTTCCCCTCGGTGGAGATGATGAAGAAGCTGGTGATCGCGCGACGCAGTCTGGGCTTGTTCCAACATCACGACGGCATCACCGGCACGGCCAAGGACTTTGTTGTCAACGACTACGGGAAGAGGTTTGTTGGACTTTGTCGCTCTCAATGACTGTGGGAAGAGGTTAGTTTGGACTTTGTTGTCAACAACTATAGGAAGAGGCTAGTCAGACCGTCATTAACAACTATGGGAAGAGGTTAGTTGGACTTTGTTGTTCTCAATGACTACGGGAAGAGGTTAGTTGGACTTTGTTGTTGTCAACAACTACGGGAAGAGGTTAGTTGGACTTTGTTGTCAACAACTATAGGAAGAGGCTAGTCAGGCCATCATTAACAACTATGGGAAGAGGTTAGTTGGACTTTGTTGTCAACAACTATAGGAAGAGGCTAGTCAGACTGTCATTAACAACTATGGGTAGAGGTTAGTTGGACTTTGTCGTTCTCAATGACTACAGGAAGAGGTTAGTTGGACTTTGTCGTTCTCAATGACTATGGGAAGAGGTTAGTTGGACTTTGTCGTTCCCAACGACTATGGGAAGAGGTTAGTTAGTTTGGACTTTGTTGTCAACAGCTATAGGAAGAGAGGCTAGTCGGACTGTCATTAACAACTATGGGAAGAGGTTAGATGGACTTTGTTGTCAACAACTACGGGAAGAGGTTAGTTGGACTTTGTTGTTCTCAGTGACTACGGGAAGAGGTTAGTTGGACTTTGTTGTCAACAACTATGGGAAGAGGTTAGTTGGACTTTGTTGTCAATAACTACGGGAAGAGGTTAGTTGGACTTTGTTGTCAACAACTATGGGAAGAGGTTTGTTGGACTTTGTTGTCATGTTGTCAATGACTATGGGAAGAGGTTTGTTGGACTTTGTTCTCAATGACTATGGGAAGAGGTTAGTTGGACTTTGTCATCAACGACTATAGGAAGAGGTTAGTTGGACTTTGTTTTCAGTGACTATAGGAAGAGGTTAGTTGGACTTTGTTGTCAACGACTATGGGAAGAGGTTATTTGGACTTTGTCATCAACGACTATGGGAAGAGGTTAGTTGTTGGAACTCCCTCATTGGTGTTGTCCTGTGCTGTGCTGTGCTGTACTGTACTGTTGTAGAATGAAGAATTTAAGTGATAATGCAGAGGGAGAAATTCCAGTTTGTAAACTTACAAGGAAATATTTTCTTCTTTTATGAGGACATATCAACAAAGTCTGAAGCGGGAAGTGCTGTAGAGGTCTGTGAAACATATTACATCCCATGACACACTGTGTGTGTGTGTGTGTGCGTGTGTGTGTGCAGAATGTTGGAGGGTCTGACAGGGGCCAAACAGGTGATGGCCGAATCGGCCGCCTTCCTGGCCGCAAAGAACAAGGCGGCGTACAAGTACAACGCCAACTCCCCAACCCTGGACCTGGTGAGCATCTGATTGGTCCATGTGTTTGGTGAACTGCAATTTGATTGGTTGGTCTGTTGGTGAAGTTTGAACAGTAATTTGATTGGTCCGTCTGTTGATCAAGATGAATTTGATTGGTTGGTCAGTTGATGAACAACAGTTTGATCGGTCTGTTGATGAACAACAATCATATAAACAGTCTGTGAGTGAAATATATAAACAGAGCTTATGAATTCTGTAAGTTTCAGTTTCACTTTCTCAAGGAGGCGTCACTGCGTTCGGACAAATCCATACACGCTACACCACATCTGTTGAGCAGATGCCTGACCAGCAGCATAACCCAACGCGCTTAGTCAGGCCTCGAGTGCATGCTTACATATTTGTGTACCTATGAAAGTGGATTTCATTTTACGTAATTTCGCCAGAGGACAACACTCTCGTTGCCATGGGTTCTTTTTCAGTGCGCCAAGTGCGTGCTGCACACGGGACCTCGGTTTATCGTCTCATCCGAAAGACTAGACGCTCAGTTTGATTTTCCAGTCAAACTTAGGAGAAAGGGCGAGAGCGGGATTCGAACCCACACCCTCACGGACTCTCTGTATTGGCAGCTGAGCGTCTTAACCATTCTGCCATCTTCCTCTTCTCTGTAAGAAAAAAAGAAATTAACCTCCAGTATATTCATATAAAAACCAACAGTTAACTTTCAGTATATCAATATAATTATTAAAAAAAAAGTAAAAAATCCAAAAAAATCAGCAGTTGGCTTCCGATAATTGTGATGGACCGACAGATGAGTAGGCAGGCAGGCTTATCTGTCGGTGTGTGTCCTCATATGGGGGAAGAGGCCGATTCTGGATGCACAGCACTTCCCACAGGTGTTGCAAAGGAAAACGTCTCCAGAAGCTGAGCCCTGCTTCCTTCGCTCACGCTTCTCCATAATGGCCAGTGTTCTCTTGTTTTCAGAACGTCTTTATGCCACTAGAGCACAGCCGATAATGATATTTGTATAATTACTATCCACTGTGTCAAGCGCTCAGCATGAATGGGCATGGCCCAATCCTCTCCTTCAACTGTTTTTAACTGTCCTAACCAGCGTCAGGTTCCCACTGATACGTGGGTGGAGTGTTGAAAATCAGAGTGAAATGCCGTAGCAGGGACGCCACACCGTGCCACAATGGGGGGCCTCGAACCCTGAACCCTGACGTTGTATCAGAAGTCTGGCACCTCACCGATCCTGGCACGGCACCTCTCTGTTCATTTGGTTACTGTAAAAATCAGCTGTTAACTTCCACTATGTTCATTTGGTTACTGTAAAAATCAGCTGTTAACTTCCACTATGTTCATTTGGTTACTGTAAAAATCAGCTGTTAACTTCCACTATGTTCATTTGGTTACTGTAAAAATCAGCTGTTAACTTCCACTATGTTCATTTGGTTACTGTAAAAATCAGCTGTTAACTTCCACTATGTTCATTTGGTTACTGTAAAAATCAGCAGTTAACTTCCACTATGTTCATTTGGTTACTGTAAAAATCAGCAGTTAACTTCCACTATGTTCATTTGGTTACTGTAAAAATCAGCAGTTAACTTCCACTATGTTCATATGACTACTATAAAAATCAGCAGTTAACTTCCACTATGTTCATTTGGTTACTGTAAAAATCAGCAGTTAACTTCCACTATGTTCATTTGGTTACTGTAAAAATCAACAGTTAACTTCCACTATGTTCATATGATTACTATAAAAATCAGCAGTTAACTTCCACTATGTTCATATGATTACTGTAAAAATCAGCAGTTAACTTCCACTATGTTCATACAATTACTGTAAAAATCAGCAGTTAACTTCCACTATGTTCATTTGGTTACTGTAAAAATCAGCAGTTAACTTCCACTATGTTCATATGATTACTATAAAAATCAACAGTTAACTTCCACTATGTTCATATGATTACTATAAAAATCAACAGTTAACTTCCACTGTGTTCATAAGATTACTATAATAGGGGAAAAAAAACTGCACGCAGGAAAAAATATTTTTAAAAAAAATGGGTGGCGCTGTAGTATAGCGACACGCTCTCCCTGGGGAGAGCAGCCCAAATTTCACACAGAGAAATCTGTTGTGATAAAAAAAAAGAAGAAAAAAGAAATGCAAATACAAATAAATACAAATACAAATAAAAATCAACTTAACTTCCACTATATTCATATTATGACTGTAAAAATCAACAGTTAACTTCCACTATGTTCATTTGATTACTGTAAAAATCAACAGTTAACTTCCACTATGTTCATATGATTACTATAAAAATCAGCAGTTAACTTCCACTATGTTCATATAACTACTATAAAAATCAGCAGTTAACTCCCACTATGTTCATTTGGTTACTGTAAAAATCAGCAGTTAACTTCCACTATGTTCATATGATTACTATAAAAATCAGCAGTTAACTTCCAATATGTTCATATGATTACTATAAACATCAACAGCTAACTTCCCACAATATATCCGTCTAATTGCCTGTCTTTGCTAAAAGTCGGTTGGGCAGTCGCAGGACTAAGGTTTATAGATGAACTAAAAGCTAGGACCTGCCACTTGGGGTGTTGATGTGTTTTGTTGTTGCTGCCGTCATTGCTGTTGTCTATTCCATAACATAGTCAGCTTGTCCAAGTTTCAGATGAAATTTTTTGTATACCCTGTTGTGGCAGATTTTTTTTTTAGTTCAGATTCACATTTGTGATTGTGAACGCAGAATTGCTGAGCTCTCGAAGTGATACTGGATGGTTTGTAAGTGTGAGTGAGCGTGTATGTGTGTGAGGGAGAGACAGACAGAGATTGATTGATTGATTGATGTGGATACTTATATAGCGCCTATCTTCAGTCAGAGACCAAGCTCTAAGCACTTTACATTCACGGGGACATTTGCACCACAGGCTGCCTACCTGGGTAGAGCCGACTGACGGCTGCCACTGGGCGCTCATCATTCGTTTCCTGTGTCATTCAATCAGATTTCAGACGCACACACATACACACTCAGACAGACATGTAACATTTTACTTGTATGACCATTTTTTTGTTGTTTTTTTTATTTACCCCGCCATGTAGGCATCCATACTCTGTTTTCGGGGGTGTGCATGCTGGGTATATTCTTGTTTCTATAACCCACCGAACGCTGACATGGATTACAGGATCTTTAACATGCGTATTTGATCTTCTGCGTGCATATACACATGAAGGGGGTTCAGGCACTAGCAGGTCTGCACATATGTTGACCTGGGAGATCGGAAAAATCTCCACCCTTTACCCACCAGGTGCACCGAGATTCGAACCCAGGACCCTCAGATTGAAAGTCCAGCGCTTTAACCATTCGGCTATTGCACTCATGCAGAGAGAGAGAGAGTGTGTGTGTGTGTGTGTGTGAAAAAGAGAGAGAGTGTATGTGTACATATAAGATAAGAGACCCAGAGTCATGAATGAAGTGAGAGTATGTTCATTTGTATCTGTTTCCTGTGGTTAAGTAAACCAGTAAGTCTTGGTAATGGTTCGAACAGTGACTGCTGTTAGTATAGACCCCCTGATGTGATAGTGTGTGTGAGTGTGTGTGTGTGTGTGAGTGTGTGTGTGTGTGAGTGTGTGTGTGTGTGTGTGTGAGTGTGTGTGTGTGTGTGTGCACGTGTGCATGTAAATGCCTGCAGTCAGCTGTCTGTGTTCTGTTGGCAGGACGAAGTTCGAGACTCACACGACAGTCTGCCCCACAAGCCGGTCATTCATTTGAGCGATCAACCCACGTGAGTCAAGTTCTTGTTTGTTTGTTTGTCTGTTTTTGTGTCACAAGAGATTTCTCTGTGTGAAAAGAGGAGAAACACCCGTAGGTGCTGGGGAGGACCCAGAGAAGCACTGTCTCCATCCACCCTTGGAACAATCCTGCACCACCCTTGGAGGCCTGCGCTGTGTTCACGATGGGCGCAGGCACGCACAGGACACTCTGTTAAGAATTCAAGGGACATAACTGCTCCCGAACAGAGGCAAAAGAGACCACAGGATGCAGCTCGCGACAGCCTTAAAAGAAGTATCCCCATGGGTGTAGCAGCCAGTATTTCATGACTGCAGAGCCCACCGGCAAAAAACACCACCCTCCAGCTGCTGAGCACAGCCCCACAGACCAAACTGCCCCTGCCCGCAGACCGAATATTAGTGTGAATATTTATTTATTGTTTGTTTGCCTGTGGTTTTTTTTTTTGTCGCAAGGGATTTCTGTGTGAATATTTGTTTGTTGTTTGTTTATATTTTTTTTGTCACAACGGATTTCTCTGTGTGAAATGCAGTGCAGTACCACCTTTATTTCTCTCATATTTTTTTCTGCCTGTAAGTCATCAAAAAAAAAAAAAAAAAAAGAATAAATACAATTCAACACAGTTCAATACATTACAAATTCAGTGCATCTCAATACAGTACCATACAACGCACTGCAACACAACACAACACAACACAACACAACACACAGAGATGCCAGCTGTTTCCGTTTCGCTGAATTTCGTTACGCTCGATCGCAGTTTGTTCCGACATTATGCCAACAACAAAATTGTTCCAGTGAGTTCATTTTCAACAACATACCATGGTCACATGCTTTCCTGTTGTAACATAACATGTTCTGTTGTGTTGCTGTGCATTGTATGGTATTGTATTGAGCTGCACTGAATTTGTAATATATTGAACTGTGTTGAATTGGTTTTTTTGTGGTTTTTTTGTTTGTTTTTTTTTGCTTAGTGGAGTGATGGCCTAGAGGTAACGCGTCCGCCTAGGAAGCGAGAGAATCTGAGGGCGCTGGTTCGAATCACGGCTCAGCCGCCAATATTTTCTCCCCCTCCATTAGACCTTGGTGGTGGTCTGGACGCTAGTCATTCGGATGAGACGATAAACTGAGGTCCCGTGTGCAGCATGCACTTAGTGCACGTAAAAGAACCCACGGCAACAAAAGGCTTGTTCCTGGCAAAATTCTGTAGAAAAATCCACTTCGACAGGAAAAACAAATAAAACTGCACACAGGAAAAAATACAAAAAAAAGTGTGGCGCTGTAGTGTAGCGACGCGCTCTCCCTGGGGAGAGCAGCCCGAATTTCACACAGAGAAATCTGTTGTGATAAAAAGGAATACAAATACAAATACAAATAACCAAGACGCTCTAGACTTATCGATCACGAGGCCAGGGCAGTCACTACTAACCTTGGTCTCGCGTGATGGTGCTCAGCTAACCGCGTGTGTGTTCACATTGAAACAGCATTGAGTGGACCAGTCAGCTTAATTGTTCGCCCGAACAAGAGAGAACATGGCTGAATCAAGTTGCGTCTCGGGCGCAATAGCCGAGTGGTTAAAGCGTTGGACTGTCAATCTGAGGGTCCCGGGTTCGAATCACGGTGACGGCGCCTGGTGGGTAAAGGGTGGAGATTTTTACGATCTCCCAGGTCAACATATGTGCAGACTTGCTGGTGCCTGAACCCCCTTCGTGTGTATATGCAAGCAGAAGATCAAATACGCACGTTAAAGATCCTGTAATCCATGTCAGCGTTCGGTGGGTTATGGAAACAAGAACATACCCAGCATGCACACCCCCGAAAACGGAGTATGGCTGCCTACATGGCGGGGTAAAAACGGTCAATCACGTAAAAGCCCACTCGTGTGCATACGAGTGAAGGCAGAAGAAGAAGAAGTTGCGTCTGGGGTCAAACAGTGCCTGTGCCCGGTAGACTTGCTGATGTGGGTCAGAGTCCCGAGCGTTCCTACCAGATCAAATGTTCCTGCCAAATTTCCTGATTGTTCCTGCAGACACTTGACAGGGGTTGGCATCTCTGAGTTTCAGTTTCAGTTTCAGTAGCTCAAGGAGGCGTCACTGCGTTCGGACAAAACCATATACGCTACACCACATCTGCCAAGCAGATGCCTGACCAGCAGCGTAACCCAACGCGCTTAGTCAGGCCTTGAGAAAAAAAGAAAAGAAAAAAAGGTGGAATAAATAATAGATAAGCTTACATAATTAAATAAATAGATAAATAGATAAATAAATAAATAATAATTATAATATAGAAAAAGGTAGTAGTAGTAACAATAATAATTTAAAAAAAATAAAAAAAAACAAAAACAAAAAAACCGAACACAACAATACTTCCTCTTCTTCTTCTTCATCATTCATGGGCTACAACTCCCATGATCACTTGTATGTACACGATGGGCTTTTACGTGTATGACCGTTTTTACCCTGCCATGTAGGCAGCCGTACTCTGTTTTCAGGGGTGTGCATGCTGGGTATGTTCTGGTTTCCACAACCCATCGAACGCTGATATGGATAACAGGATCTTAAACATGCGTATTTGATGATTCTGCTTGTGCATACACACAAAGGAGGTTCAGGCACAAAGCAGGTCTGCACATGTGTTGACCTGGGAGATGGGAAAAATCTCCACCCTTCACCCACCAGGGGCTGTTACCGAGATTCGAACCCGGGACCCTCAGATTGAAAGTCCAACGCTTTAAGGCCAGACACGGTAGTACAAAAACGTATGAAATAAACTTGAAGTTTATGGCTTTCTGTGACATGGTATGCAAAGATATTGGACTAAACATGTCTAAAAAGGTCATTTTGTGCAATTTGTCGTGACGGTTTCCATGGAAACGAATCTAAAATGGCCGACAACAAAAAATTAAAAGTTTAGAACTTCAGTACCTTTATAGATATGTTATTTCTGTTTGTTTTATTTGATTTATTTGTATTTGTTCTTTATAATAGTGCAGAGGTATTTTGGAATTTGAATAAATACATTTATTTTTTGTTGTTGTTGAAATGTGTATAAATTCCTTGACATAATTTTTTTCAAATGAGTGTATATTCATTCTTTTACTAGTACTATACAAACCACCGCACTATAATAAAGATGAATACATAAAGAAAGAAAGTACCAAGTTTAAACATGCTATCTTTTAAAGTTTTTGAGCATTAGCATTTTGAAAAATGGTATTACGAGGACAAAACACAAAACTGAGAAAACAGGAAAAGAAGAGATGTGCTTGTACTCACAAGAAATCACACATGTTGATGCTGTTTGAAGCTTTATTTAAGTGAATATAGTACCCAGGTGAAACGGACTATAAAGATTAGATGTTGAAGAAGCAAATTATGCGAAAAAACGAAAATCACAGAAAATCATGATGGTGGTCAAAATTTCACTACCGTGTCTGGCCTTAACACACTCAGTACGGCCAGTCCTCTCTTCTCCTCTACACAGACCCCTCGGATGTCCAGTGGGTGTCTGAATGACCCAACCTTTAGCTTCCGTCGTCAGAATTGTGGTATTCTTTGTCAACATTCACCTCTTCAGTGTAAGAGCCTTCCGCTCTTTTTTGATGATGGTAATTGGGGTGAAACGCTGTTAACGTCGTCTCTTTCGCCGTTCGTATGGAGAGAGTTAACCACTCGGCTATTGTGCCCGTCTCACCAGCAGTACTAACTGTGCTGTGTGTGTGCACTGCTGCAGGCCGCTGGTGATCTACAACTCCCTGGGTCACCGGAGGTCGCAGGTGGTGACGGTGTGGGTGTCGCACGCCTCCGTGGAGGTGCGGGACCCCCAGGGCAACGTGGTCCACAGTCAGACAGAGCTGCATTGGGACCCCAAGGTTCAAACCCAGCCTGACAACCGCAAGTACAAGGTACGGTCAGTCCGAAATACTCTTTTTTTTTGGTTTTTTTTTTTTTTTTTCTAATAAACATTTTTATTCAAGTTTAGCATTTAATTAATGCATACATACATTACATATATACAGGCGGACATACAAAAATTGAATTTGTAATTATCAATAGTATTACTTATTATACATTATTTAAACTATAAAGCAGGAAAACAACAACACAACATTGTTTTTATACAGAAAAAAACCCACAAATAAAGTCATATGCACTGCATAAAAAAAGTAAATAAATGAAAGGAAAATATTTTTTTTTAAAAAGAACAAACGTTACATTCGTGGTTGTCATTCCTCCTCCTCCTCGTTGCCTTCCATCATTTTTATGTATGGGTACCATTTTCTAGAAAATGCTATGGACATCATTTCCATCGAGTGTATATATTTTTCGGTTTTGTATATGTTTCTTAGGTCTGTAAGGAAGTACTTTATACATGGTTTCCGAAATGTGTCCGAAATACTTTGTTCATGCGAATCTGCTGGGGGGGATTCCTTTTTTGACTCACTTGTGTAAACAAAGTGAGTCTATGTTTTAACCCGGTGTTCGGTTGTCTGTGTGTGTGTGTCTGTGTGTCCGTGGTAAACTTTAACATTGACATTTTCTCTGCAACTACTTTGTCAGTTGACACCAAATTTGGCATAAAAATAGGAAAAATCCAGTTCTTTCCAGTCATCTTGTTTAAAACAATATTGCGCTTTTGGGATTGGCACAAAAAAATAAAGAATGAAGCCTAATTATATGCAAACTGCATTTACTGTTATATTTATATTTTTTGTATTCTCTAAACTTGGCACTTTGATCTGATATTCTGACCCAACAGCTAGAGCAGTCATTATTATCATTTTTTGTTCAAACAGGAACTTCTTTTGCTAAGCATGGAATTTTTATTTATTTTGCAAACGTTTTGCTGCAGATAGTAAAAAGGGGAAATTACTCTGTAATGCTAGTGGAGTTAATTTGCTTTGAACTGATCTTTCTCATCTTAAACATTATATTTTGAAACAAGAGAGGCAAGGCCTTCAAGACTCACTTGTGATGCACTTTTTTTTTTAAAATCCAAGCTTTTTATGTATTGAGTATAATTTCAAAATGTAATGTTTAAGATGAGAAAGATCAGTTCAAAGCAAAGTAAGTTCCCCCAGCAGAGTAATTTCCCTTGTTTTACTGTCTGCACCAAAACGTTTGCAATAAATAAAACTTCCATGCTTAGCAAAAGAAGTTCCTGTTTGAACAAAAAATGATAATAATGACAGATCCTTTGTTGGGTCGAATATCAGATCAAAGTGCCAAGTTTAGAGAATACAAAAAATATAAATATAACAGTAAATGCATTATACTCAATACCTAAAAACTTGGATTTTTTTTAAAGTGTATCACAAGTGAGTCATGAAGGCCTTGCCTTTCTTGTTTTGTGTGTGCGATCATGGGTTTGTTACGTGTTGTTTGTACTGTGGTGTGCTGTGGATGTGCTATGCTGTGTTTGTGTTGTATCGTATTGCGTTGTTGTATTGTTCTGTAATTGCGTTAATGTGTTGTACTGTAAGGTAATGTAGTGTGTTGTAATGTATTGTGCTGTATTATAATGTACTGTAATGCAGTGAAGTATAATGTGTGGTAGTGTCTTGTAATGTATTTGACTGTATTTAGTTGCACTGTATTGCATTGTATTGTATTGTACTGTAATGTATTCTACAGTATTTCATTAAATTGTTCTGTGTTGTATTGTGCTGTATTGCGTTGTATTATATATAATGTGTTGCATTGCATTGTATTGTACTGTAATTCATTTTGTTGTATTGTTCTTTGTTACATTGTATTGTACTGTATTGCATTGTATTGCATTATTTGGCCATCACACCATCGATCGCCTCAAAGAAATAAAAGCAGAGAGAGGGAGTGGCCGTAAGTCTAACATGAACGGTAGAGCACGATGCTTTGCAAATCAAACAAATATCGGCATCATTTCCAAACCAACATTGCGCAAATTTCTTCAAAACGGAACAGAGTCTCTGTGGGCTTTTCCAAATACAATAGACTGAGCAACACACTAGACGCCACGTTCTTGGCATCAGAGATCTTTTCCCATCCCTCTTGCGGCCAGTCAGTGGCAGCCTCTGTGCGTGTGTGTATGTGTGTGTTTGTGTGCATGTGTGGGTCTGTATTTTTGAGTGCTTTTGTGCATGCGCGAGAGTGTAAGTGTACACAAGTGTCAGTAGAGTTCTTTGCACGTGCGTGTGTGTGTGTGTGTGTGTATGAGGGGGAGATGGGGGTGCAGGGGGAGGTGGGGTAGAGGATGAGGTATGTGAGCGTATGCATGCCTACACTGTGGGAGCAACAGGATATTGGAAGTATATTATATATATATATATATATATGTATATATATATATATATATATATATATATATATATATATATATCTTTGTATATATGTGTGTGGAGACATGGGCATATGTGTGTGTGTTTGTACAAGTAAGTGTTCATCTGTGTGTGTGTGTGTGTGTGTGTGTGTGTGTGTGTGTGTGCCGTGGAAGCTGTGATACGTAGACTAGAAATGAGTGTGTGGAGGAGGGGGGTAGAGGAGGTGCAGGGTAATGTGTGTGGTGTGTGTGTGTGTGTTGGAGCTCATGTACGTTTATATGTATTTGACTGTGCTTTCATATCTCTGAAACTGCATGTTCGGTGCATATCTGTTATGCATGTGTGGGTCACGGCTGTGCCGCTTAACTTCCAGCAGAGCTATTTAGTTTCAGAGTTCAGTGAGCGGTCAGGAGCACGGCTGCTGACCTAGATTCCTCTGGGATGGGAGGGGGGGGGAGGGGAGCGCGCGCCGCGCTCTTTGTGCCTATGTTTCCAGCAGAGAAAGGTGTATTGTTTAAGTGATTTTCATTTAATCATATTCGTGCACACCGGTTTTTGTTTGCTGTCATTTTTGTGTACATGATTCCAGTGAATGTGAACTTTAAGTGTGTTGTGTGATTTACCAGACACTGTCCGAGTGTTTGTGTTACATCCAGTTATTTGACCTAAGTGTGTGTGTGTGAGTGCCGACAAAAATGGAATCTGGTGCGGTAGTGGCAGCATTGCTGACTGGGCAACACACCTTCAGTGAACACTTGAGATGTTTGGATAATATGTGTTGTGTGTGTGGTGAGCGGGTTCTCAGAAGAGATAAAGATAAGGGGTTGAATGCAAGACTTTGTGCCAAGTATTCTTCTGAACTGTTTCGTTTTTTCGGTCTAGATGTTTCGAATGATGAAGAGGGCAAACATCCCACATGCATTTGTATCAAGTGCTACAAAAAAATGAACAAGGGGGGGAGGCAACACACGCAGTCGTCAATTCACTCAAAAGAAAGTATTAGGGATGCAGTCACAAGATGACAAACTGCGTGTCATCATGCAAGAGCACATGACTATTGTCTCCCCCATGCGTCAGCAAGTCGTACCCCAAGCAGGAGAATCACGGCACAAATCAAAAAGTAAAGAATAAAGAAATTTTCAGCCCTGTTCTTTTCTCCACCCTGAATCCCTCCCTCCCGCACACACACATTGTAAGGAAAAAACAAGAAAAGAAAAAAAATGTTTGAGTTTAGTCAGTGTCACACTTCAACTGAGTGGATTACCAACTACAAACAAGGAGTTCATACGGATTTATAAGTTCAGGTAGGAATGGATTTTATTATTTAGAACTTACAAATGCATGTCAGTACGTTACATTGTGATCGTTTACTAAAAGCATGGTATCGTCAAGGTGTATCTTTTAGACTGACCAAATGCATGTCGCAAGCAAAGGCACACATACTGACACGCACGCAAAACATCTAGTCGGCGAAAATCTCTCTCCCCCCTCTCTGTGTGCGTCTCTCTCTCTCTCTCTCTGCGTCTGTCTCTCTCCCTCTCTCTCTGTGCCTCTCCCCTTTCTCTCTCCGTACACGTTCCTCTGTTTCTCAGTATGTCTGTCCCTGCATATATATGTCTGCCTGTCCGTCTCTCTTCCCGTGATGTTGAGAGAAGTGTGAAACTTAAGTGGCTGGCAGCAGTTCTCAGTGGAGCTGATCGTTAAATACTGATACTAATTCCGGGGCGGTCTGCCACCTCTAGGTAATGTATCGGCTATATTTTCCTTCCAGTTGTATCGTGGAGACATGCATGTATATCATGATACAAGTTTTATCTCCAAGTAAAACGATGTACACACACAACACGGAGTTGAAATTGAACTACGTTCCGTGTGTGTTCCTCAGTTCGAACAGAATGTTCGTGTGCTCGCTAAGTTTTGGACCGCTTGTACACTGCCTGTAGGAAATTAAACCTGCTCATGTTTGGTATCGTTAAATTTGTCAGAAAATCACACATCCATTCACACCCATAGCGCCCTTCTTGTTGCATTCTGACATAGAGTATTATTTTTTAAAAGCACATAACCCTGTTTCTGACAGTTTATCAGCAGCAGCGAAGCTGTTCACAGCTGTACACACTGCCCGTGTAACATGCGCTCCGCAAAGAATAGCGCGAAGTTAGTGGTGCGCCAGAGCGCTGCCCCATATACTGCCTGCCTGTCTGTCCAGGCTATCACCTTTCCAACGTTTCGCGCTCGCTCGCTGTTCATCCCTCTCCCCTCCGCTTCGCGCCAAAACTAAAAGGGCTGCCTTGTGCCGCCGTGGGGTGTATATGTGAATGTGTGTCTTCATGTTTTACATCTATTTGCTTATTTATCATCATTGTTTTTTTTGTTTGTTTTTTTTTTGTTTGTTTTTTTGTTTTGTTTTGTTTTACATTATAGTTATTATAAGTTATTATTTTTTTATTACTTTGTGCAAGCTTATCTATCATTTATTCACTTTTTTTTTTTTCCTCAAGGCCTGACTAAGCGCGTTGGGTTACGCTGCTGGTCAGGCATCTGCTTGGCAGATGTGGTGTAGCGTATATGGATTTGTCCGAACGCAGTGACGCCTCCTTGAGCTACTGAAACTGAAACTGAAACTGCATTATATTGTACTGTAATGTAATGAACTGTATTCTACTGAATTGTATTGCATTCAATTGTATTGCACTGTAGTGAACTGTACTGTATAACTTTGTATAGCATAGTATTGTATTGTACTCATGTGACGTACTGCACTGTACTGTGCTGTATTGTATTGTATTGTACTATACTATGTGATGTACTGGACTGTACTGTGCTGTATTGTATTGTATTGTACTCATGTGACGTACTGCACTGTACTGTGCTGTATTGTATTGTATTGTACTATACTATGTGATGTACTGGACTGTACTTTACTTTATTTCATTGTATTGTACTCTAATGTGATGTACTGCACTGCACTGAACTATACTGTACTGTGCTGTGCTGTGTTGTGCTGTGCTGTGCTGTACTGTACTATAATGCATTGTATTGTTCTCAGATGTGATGCACTGTGCTGCACTGCACTGCACTGTGAATGTAATGTATTGCATTGCATTGCACCACACTGGCTGTGGACAGGTGGTGTTTGTGGCCGACGTGGAGCCCCTGGGCCTGGCGACGTACACGCTGAAGGCAGCGGACAGGGGACAGAACTCGCGCAACCACCTGGCCTCCACCACCTTCCTCCACGCCCCTGGGGTGGCAAGGCAGTGAGTGGCTAGGAGGTGGAATGGTGGGGGGAGGGGGGGGGAGAGTTGTGAGGAGGGGGTGAATGAGGGGTGGGGGGGGGGCTGGGTCGGGGGGAAGGTAATGGAGGACAGGGGGGAGGGGTGGGGGGGGGGGGGGGGTTGAGTGGTGTGGCAGGGAGATGTTAGAGTGATGTGGGTTTTTTGGGTGGGTTTTTTTATTGTTTTGTTTGTGTGTGTGTGTGTGTGTGTGTGGAAGTGTTTGCATGTGTGTTGGTGGTGGTGGTGGTGGTGGTGGTGTTTTATTATGTGTGTGCGTGTGTGAGAGTGTGCACTGGTGTTGTTGTTGGTGGTGGCGGTGCTGTGCTTACTCCACTACCCTCGTGAAATAAAAATCCGTTTCGTTTCGTTTCGTTTCTCTCTCTCTCTGTCTCCCCGTCTCACTCTTTCTCAGTAATTCTGCCTCCGCCTTTGCCATGACTGCACGCAGTCCAGACACTGTGACCGTTTGCAGTGACCTGTTTTCTGTGCGATCGGAGACCGGCCATGAGGACTTCACAATCAAGAACTCGGTGCTTGAAGCCGCCTTCTCCGGCACCACAGGAATGCTGAAGGTGAGCAACAGTCGGACAGGTGTCACCACCAGTTGGCCGCACTTTCACGTTGCACGGTTCGGTAATTAGAAATAAGGTTTTTCTGGTGGGGTTATGGTTAGAAGTGAGGTTTTTCTTGTGGGGTTCGGACCAGGGGTTAGTCCCTGGTCCTCCCGGGAACCCAGCATGCACCATAGGCGCACCCCAGCACGGGTAGAATGGGGGATACCACCCGTGGGCACCAGCCATCCCGTGACCCCAGCCCCAAGGGTCACTGGTGCCTTGACCTCGTTGAAGGGAAAAACCTGGCCAAGTCGGAGAGAGGTCAGGTCCGACTTGGGTGTCAGACAGGCCGAAAGGCCGGCGGTCTGACTGCCCGGAACCGCCTGACACGCGCGGGACTCCCCCAGCAGGGGAGACCGGCCGGATAGCGGGGAGACCTGCAGAGCAGGTTGCCACGCGCCCAGAATCCCCTCCCGTGGGGGAGACTGGGGTGGCTTGGCCCGGGGTGGGCAAAGTGGAGGTCCCCCCCCGGAACCAACTGTTTTTCTCCCCCAGGAGGAGGTGGGGGAGGGGGGTCGACCGAGAAGGGAGGAGGGGAAACAGCACTGGGGCCCCTGAGGGCCGTCTCCGTGTGGGGACCCGGGTAACGGCGGGGGGCGGCCTCCCCTTGGGAGTCCGCACCCAGCCGCGAGTTCCCACCACCAAGAGAGGACGTGCTACTCCCCCTTCCACCCGCCTCGCGCTGGGACACTTCGGGAGGTGACGCTCGAATCCCTTTCCCCCCGGTCCCCTTCATGACCGTTTTATCGGGACGAGCGTCCCCTCCGCGATCAGCGTCTGCAGACGCATCGCCGCGGTCCCTATTGGGAGAAATCATGAGCTCCGGGCCTGGGAGAGTCTCTTGGCGAGTATCTCTGCCAGCATCATGATCCCTGCCTTCGTAGGATGGCAAACGAGGCATGGTACCGCGCGTAAGCACCCAGCGAACAATACGATCCCCAACAGAGAAAGGAAAGACAGGATCGACTCAGAGGTAGAAAAATACGAAGAAATCGAGGGGGCCGAGTCGAAACGAGTACACAGAATGTAAGCACAATACACATGCAAGCCGCATATAACAAAATAAGGCCAAATGAAAACGCTTAATAGCCAAAAAAAGCGTTAGACGAGACAGAGCGAAAACCTGACAAGATGGCGTGGAGAGCCTTGGCCAAAGGAATGATTCAGCGCTTATAGCTGTTAGAGGCGTTTGATTGGCTAAGAGCGGGCCAGACTAAGAGGGGCGTCTTTTCACTGTTAGCCGCGTGAAATTACAGAGCAAACCATAGGCCTAGTTTGCATCAGTTTGACATGGTAAGTATATGTAAACACCAAACATGGAGTATAATACAAACTCCTCCTTTTTCTGGTGGGGTTATGGTTAGAAGTGAGGTTTTTCTTGTGGGGTTGTGGTTAGAAATAAGGTTTTTCTGGTGGAGTTATGGTTAGAGGTTTTTTTCTGGTGGGGTTATGGTTAGAAATAAGGTTTTCTGGTGGAATTATGGTTAGAAGGTTTTTTCTGGTGGGGTTATGGTTAAAAATAAGGTTTTCTGGTGGGGTTATGGTTAGAAGTAAGGTTTTTCTGGTGGGGTTACGGTTAGAAGTAAGGTTTTTCTGGTGGGGTTATGGTTAGAAGTAAGGTTTTTCTGGTGGGGTTATGGTTAGAAGTGAGGTTTCTCTGGTGGGGTTATGGTTAGAAATAAGGTTTTTCTGGTGGGGTTATGGTTAGAACTGAAGTTTTTCTGGTGGTGGTGTAGTTACAGTTTGTTTTTCAGGTGGGGTTATGGTTAGAAGTGAGGTTTTTCTGGTGGGGTTATGGTTAGAAGTGGGGTTTTTCTGGTGGGGTTATGGTTAGAAGTGAACTTTTCTGGAGTTATGGTTAGAAGTGAGGTTTTTCTGGTGGAGTTATGGTTAGAAGTAAGGTTTTTCTGTTGGGGTTATGGTTAGAAGTGAAGTTTTCTGGTGGAGTTATGGTTAGAATTAAGGTTTTTCTGGTGGGGTTATGGTTAATTAGCTTTTTCTGGTGGGGTTATGGTTAGAAGTGAGGTTTTCTAGTTGGGTTATGGTTAGAGGGTTGGTTTTTTTTCTGGTGGGGTTATGGTTAGAAGTAAGGATTTTTTGGAGGTGTGGTTACAGTATTTTTTCCCTGGTGGGATTATTGTTAGGAATAAGATTTTATGGTGGTGTTATGGTTAGAAGTAAGTTTTTTTTTCTGGTGGGGTTATGGTCAGAATTAGGGGTTTCTGGTGGGGTTATGGTCAGAATTAAGCGTTTCTGGTGGGGTTATGGTCAGAATTAGGGGGTTCTGGTAGGGTTATGGTCAGAATTAAGCGTTTCTGGTGGGGTTATCGTCAGAATTAGGGGGTTCTGTTGGGGTTATGGTCAGAATTAAGCGTTTCTGGTGGGGTTATGGTCAGAATTAGGGGGTTCTGTTGGGGTTATGGTCAGAATTAAGCGTTTCTGGTGGGGTTATGGTCAGAATTAGGGGTTTCTGGTGGGGTTATGGTCAGAATTAAGCGTTTCTGGTGGGGTTATGGTCAGAATTAGGGGGTTCTGGTGGGGTTATGGTCAGAATTAGGGGTTTCTGTTGGGGTTATGGTCAGAATTAGGGGGTTCTGGTGGGGTTATGGTCAGAATTAAGCGTTTCTGGTGGGGGTTGTAGTTAGAAATAAGGTTTCCTAGTGGTGTTATGGTTAGAAATAAGTTTTTGTATTGGGATTATGGTTAGAAGAAAGTTTTTTGGGTGGGAGGTTATGGTTAGAAATGTTCTTTTCTGGTTGTGGTGAAATTGTTAGAAATGTTGTGGGTTTTTTTTCTGGTGGGGTTATAGTTAGGAATAATGTTTTTCATCAGGGATCTTAATGTTCATCTTGGGTCTGGTCATTCCTGACTGTGCTCATATTACCATGAGTTGATGTGTGGCTGTGCGTGTCTGTGGCAGTCGGTGAAGACGCTAGCGACGGGTCAGGTGACCCGCATGGACCTCCAGTTTGTCCTGTACGGTACCACCAAGGCCAGGGACAAGTCCGGCGCCTACCTCTTCTTACCGGACGGCACAGGAGAGGTGAGGGAAGGGAGACTAACAGCTTTTGTTCTGTTCTCTTTTTTTCTTTTTTTTAATTTTTTTTTTTTTCTTTTTTTTTTTAGGGAAGGGACAGTAGTAGCTTTTGTTTTTTTTTTTTAGGGAAGGGACACCTTTTTTTGTGTGTGTTTTTTTTTTTAAAGGAAGGGACAGTGATAGCTTTCGTTTTTTTCTCTCTCTTTTTTTTTTTTTTTTTCCTCCACCCACCAGGCGCCGTTACTGAGATTCGAACCTGGGACCCTCAGATTGAAAGTCCAACGCTTTAACCACTCAGCTATTGCGCCCGTCGAGTGTTCCTACCAAATTCAAAATGTTCCTACGACAGGTGCAATAGCTGAGTGGTTAAAGCGTTGGACTTTCAATATGAGGGTCCCAGGTTTGAGTCTCGGTAACGGCACCCGGTGGGAAAAGGGTGGAGATTTTTCCGATCTCCCAGGTGAACATTAGTACAGACTTGCTTGTGCCTGAACCCCCTTCGTGCGTATACACAAGCAAAAAGATCAAATACGCATGTTAAAGATCCTGTAATCCATGTCAGCGTTCGGTGGGTTATGGAAACAAGAACATACCCAGCATGCACACCCCCGAAAACGGAGTATGGCTGCCTACATGGCGGGGTAAAGACAGTCATACATGTAAAATCCCACTCGTGTACATACAAATGAACGCAGGACTTGCAGCCCACGAACGAAGAAGAAGAAGAAGAAAATGTTCCCACCAAATGTCCTGATTTTTCCCACAAACAGCTGACAGGGAGAGGATTGGCATGTAAGATAAGATAAGATAAGAATAACTTTATTATCTCCACCTGGAGAAATTTGGTCAGGTGCATTATCACAACATAGACAAGTAAACAACATGGGGACCATAACTGTAAAAGCCAACAACAGCCCCAACAAATATTACGAAGATACAAATGTAAAAAATATCACATACATCGTTTCATACATACATCCACACACTGCAGGTAATAACTAGTATTCTTAATGTAAAAACAGAAAGAATTAAGAAACATTATTTGAATATAATTATAAACATAGCCTACTATACTGCACATTGATTATAATAGACAGATAAGATAAGAATAAAGATGAATTGCGGAAAACCACAACCAGATAATCAGCACACACCCGCACCGCACCCCCGCACCCCACCCCACCCCACACACGCAGATAACTTGATCAAACAAGAGTAATAAACATATGTTCTCAAATAAGAGCATTTCACATATTCGCTTTTAAAAACATTGCAATTAATTATTACATCGTAATTATTAAACAGAAATATATTTAGAATATGGACGTTAGCATCAGACATATTCATTGTACATGTCTGTGGGCAGGTGGTGAACGGCAAGAAGCAGCAGATCCGCATCACCCGGGGACCCATCGTGTCGGAGGTCAGGGTGTTCACCCCTTACGTGGAGCACGTGGTCCGCCTCATCAACACCCCGGGTAGGTTGTCAATGTGTCTGCAGCATCGTCTGTGTGTGTGATGTGTGTGTGTGTGTGTGGTTTGTTCACTTCAAGCATCTCTTCGCTTGTTACATGACAGTAGGTGGGGGGAAATGGTACAGAGTGTTTGTGTGTGTGGGTGGGTGTGGGTGTGTGTCAGTGTGTGTGTGTGTGTGTGTGTGCATGTGTATGTGTGTGTGCACTTGTATGTGCGTGTGTGTGTGTGCATGTATATGTGTGTGTGTGTGCATGTGTGTGTTTTATCTTCAGTTTAACGTCTGTTCACTATAAGTGTTTTTAGACGGGCATGTGTGGGTTTGCATGTATGTGTGTGTGAGTGTGTGCATGTATGTGTTTGTGTGTGTGTGTGTGAGAGAGAGAGAGAGAGAGAGAGAGAGAGAAACTGCAGGTGTGGTAGACAGGGGAGGTAATTAAAGAATGTGTCACCATGGAGAGATAAGGGAGGGAGATAATTCTCTTCATGAAGGCCGAGATGGACAGGTCAAAAGAAGCAGTAGAAGTCGTCGACACAGCCACAGCGACCAGACTCTCTTTTTAGTAGAAGCACATATGCGCTTTCTCATTCTGGTGGAATAGTTGTGGTGCTACTCCAGTTTGTTTCTCCCCTAGAGAAAACTAGGTGTAGAGTTCCTCTCCTTGCTAAGGAAGGAAGCCAGCTCACACAGCCAACTGTTCCTGCCACGTATGAGGAAACAAAAACTCTCCTCCGCAGCAGATTCCGAAGAGGCTGGGTAACCCTGAACGGAGGCTACCAGGCACACCAGGATCCCATCAGGACACTGGAGAGGAGACACCAGACTACCATCTACCGCCTTCGCACAGGACACTGCGGCCTCCGAGCACACCTGATGAGGATTGGAGTGGCAGCCACATCCTATGTGATTACGGCCAGGCTGACCAGACCCCATCCCATATTCTCCAAGACTGCCCCCTGTATGAGAAGATGCGGCAGCAGTCCTGGCCTGGGGGTGCTGACCTCAACACCAAGCTCTGGGGGACGGTAGCCGATCTTCGCTGGACGTCCGAGTTTGTGGCATCCCTCGGACTTCGACCCTGACTGCGCAGCTGTCAAACGCAAAAGAAAGAAAGAAAGAAAGAGTTCCACTGTCTCCCAAGAAAGAGGGACGCCAACAAGAGTGAAAGTGCTTCAATCTGAGTTTACTTCTCGGCAAATATTAAGAGAACTGATTTATAACCTCAAGCCTCCTTTGCTTACAACTGTCAAAATACTAAGGATCACAGTTACACTCGGCAGCTCTTCTCTCCTGTACAAACCTAAATGATGCCAGCTGGTAAACCCACACAGTCAAGAAAAACTCCAATCACTTTTTTGATGATTTTCAATGGAGGCCAGCCACACACACCAGTTAGCAGGCATGCCTCTGCAACATTAAAAGAGAGATCAACCAGGACTGTGCAGACTCTAAGGCTTTTTTTGTGGGCGGTTTTTTTGTTGTTGTTGTTGTTGTTGTAAAATATTGTATTTGTTGTTATATTTGTGTTATATAGTTTCAGTTTGGACAGCGCCACCCTTTTTTTTTCTTTTTTTTCCTACGTGCAGTTTTATTTGTTTTTCCTATCGAAGTTGATTTTTCAACAGAATTTTGTCCAGGAACAACCCTTTTGTTGCTGTGGGTTCTTTTACGTGTGCTAAGTGCAGCTCACGGGACCTCGGTTTATCGTCTCATCTGAATGACTAGCGTCCAGACCACAAACTCAAGGTCTAGTGGAGTGGAAGAAAATATCGGCGGCTGAGCTGTGATTTGAATCAGTGCACTCAGATTCTCTTGCTTCCTAGGCGGACGCGTTACCTCTAGGCCATCACTGCACATGCAGTCAGACTTGTGGGGAAAAGGGGGTGAGACTGGGATTTGGAACCCAGACCTACAACGGACGCCGCATCGGCAGATGAACGTCTTAACCGTTCTGCCCCTGTGCTCCTCACTGTGTGGGACATGTTGCAGGCGTGGATGGGTTATCACTGGACATGCACAACATTGTGGACATCCGCTCCCTCAACAACCGAGAGATCTCTCTGCGCATCAACACCGACATCTCCAACCCGGAGCGGGTCTTCTACACTGACCTCAACGGCTTTCAGGTCAGTCACCAGCACCAGGTTTCCGTACTGTGTTGTGTAATGCGTTACTCTGTTTTGTCACGGCCGATTTCTATGTGTGTAAAAAATAAAAATAAAAAAAAAATTTAAATGCTCTCCACCTCTTCTCCAAGGAGAGCGTGTTGCTACAGTGCAATGACGGGCGCAATAGCCGAGTGGTTAAAGCGTTGGACTGTCAATCTGAGGGTCCCGGGTTCGAATCACGGTGACAGCGCCTGGTGGGTAAAGGGTGGAGATTTTTACAATCTCCCAGGTCAACATATGTGCAGACCTGCTAGTGCCTGAACCCCCTTCGTGCGTACATGCAAGCAGAAGATCAGATACGCATGTTAAAGATCATGTAATCCATGTCAGCGTTCGATGGGTTATGGAAACAAGAACATATCCAGCATACACACCCCCGAAAACGGAGTATGGCTACCTACATGGCAGGGTAAAAACGGTCATACACGTAAAAGCCCACTCGTGTGCATACGAGTGAATGCAGAAGAAGAAGAAGAAGAAGAAAAAGCTACAGTGCAATGAAGGCCCCCCCACACCCCCACACCTGTGTTGACACTATCACAGCAGTCAACCCAAATCAGACCAGGAAGCATTGTGTGTGTGTAGTACTACTACTACAAAAAAAAAACAACCCAAAGACCCCTTCCCCCACTGCCCCCATCAATTATTGAGATAGCCACTTGAAGCACCCAACATGCTTTGAGATGTTTCCGATATATGTGATAGTCAGTCGTGTCCAACTATGACCATCAGAACAGCAGAGGAGGCAACTGCTGTTCCGACTATTTAGGCTAGAATTTGATTAAAGTGGAGAGTGTCTTGCCCAAGTTACATCCCCACTCTCTCGGCCAAGAGGGTTTTAGGACAGTCGGTGTTGGGATGGTTCCCAAAGGCCAACTAGCCCACAAGGCTGCAGCACTAAGAGCCAGTGCAATTTTGCCTCCTAGTTTGAGAGTCATAGTCCTTCACAAAAGACTAAGCTGTAAATGATTTCCCATTGACTGGAGAAACCATTGATTATACAGCTCTCACTTTGCTGTTGGCCCAAATGTAAACTTATGTCAATCTGTGATATAAGCCGAGTGTTGGAATCAATGGACCCGATATAATACAGCACCATGAAAAAAGGTAATAATGATCATAAATGATAATAACAATAATAATAATAAATAATTACAATAATAGTGAATATAATAAGAATATTGTATTGTTTTACTCTCTTTTTTTTTGTCACAACAGATTTCGCTGTGAAATTTGGGCTGCTCTCCCCAGGGAGAGCACGTCGCTACACTGAGAGCACCACCCTTTTTTTTTCTTTTTTTTTTCTGCCTGCTGTTTTATTAGTGTTCCTATCAAAGTGGATTTTCCTACAGAAATTAACCAGGGACAACCCTTTTGTTACCATGGGTTCTTTTACATGAGCTAAGTGCATGCTGCACACAGGACCTTGGTTTATCGTCTCATCCGAATGACTAGCGTCCAGACCACCACTCAAGGTCTAGTGGAGGGGGAGAAAACACTGGCGACTGTGGGATTCGAACCAGTGCGCTCTCAGACTCTCTCGCTTCCTAGGCTGACGCGTTACCTCTAGGTCCTCACTCCACAATAATGATAATGATAATATTAACGATGATGACAGTAATGATAAAGAAATTACTATTAAAGAGACATAATTTGACAACAAACAAGAACGCCAGAGAGTCGACAGACAGACAGAAAAAAACGAAAAAACTTAGCCGTATGGAGAGCATAGGAACAGGAGTCATGATGGCTGCCGGAAAAAAGAGGGCGCTAGCCAGCGGGACAAGGGGGAGGTTACCTACTTCTGGGAGGTTATCAGCCGTAGTACTTTCGTTTTCTCTGCATAGGCGGATAGTAGTTTGCACAGGAAAGGAATGTCAGACCCCTGCCGGAGTCTGCACTAGTTGGGTCACGGTAAGTATGTTATTTAAACGTAATTTTAGATAGAAAATTTCCTTTAAAGATAAGATAAAATGATAAGATAAAAAAAAACCCACAGATGCAGAGACGTCAGACGTACGACAAGCTGCCCCTGCAGGCCAACGTGTACCCCATGCCGGCCGCCATGTTCCTGCAGGACCCCTCCACCCGCTTCTCCGTCCTCTCCGCTCAGGCCCTGGGCGTCTTCCTCATGCAGCCAGGTCAGTGTCGTCCTCCCTCCACACCCTCACGCCCTCACTCCCGTCCACATTCCTGTCCCATCCCTACCCTCACATCCCAGCAACACCATCCAATCCTATCCCCACGCTCCCTCCCACCCCTACCCACACTCCCCCACCCCCCACTCCCACCCTCATCCCCACTCCCTCTGCCACCCAGACTCTCTCCCCCACCCATACTCCCACTCTCGCACCCCCACCCACTCTCCCACCCCCACCCACTCTCCTGTCCTGTTCCTACCCTCATCCTCACGTCCCAGCAACACCCCCACCCACATTCCTGTCCTGTCTCCACCTCCCTCCCACCCCCATCATCTGGCAACAACCCAGCCCCCTGTCCCATCCACGCGCCTAACCTCACCCCCACCATCACTCTCGTGCCGTCCCCATTCTCACTTCCATCCCTCATTCCTCATTTCCACCCCCACTCCCATCCAATCCTATCCCCACCCTCACTCCCACCCCCACCCACACTCCCTCCCACCCCCACCCACACTCCTATCTCCACCCCCACTCCCACCCCCACCCACACTCCCTCCCACCCCCACCCACACTCCTATCTCCACCCCCACTCCCACCCCCACCCACACTCCCTCCCTCCCCCACCCACACTCCCCCACCCACACTCCTATCTCCACCCCCACTCCCACCCCTACCCACACTCCCTCCCACCCCCACCCACACTCCTATCTCCACCCACACTCCCACCCCCACCCACACTCCCTCCCACCCCCACCCACACTCCTATCTCCACCCCCACTCCCACCCCTACCCACACTCCCTCCCACCCCCACCCACACTCCTATCTCCACCCACACTCCCACCCCCACCCACACTCCCTCCCACCCCCACCCACACTCCTATCTCCACCCACACTCCCACCCCCACCCACACTCCCTCCCACCCCCACCCACACTCCTATCTCCACCCCCACTCCCACCCCCACCCACACTCCCTCCCACCCCCACCCACCCTCCCTCCCTCCCCCACCCACACTCCCTCCCACCCCCACCCACACTCCCCCACCCACACTCCTATCCCCACCCACACTCCCTCCCACCCCCACCCACACTCCCACCCCCATCCACACTCTCTCCCCCACCCACACTCCTATCACAACCCACACTCCCTCCCACCCCCACCCACACTCCCTCCCCCACCCACTCTCTCCCCCACCCACACTCCCACCCCCACCCCCACCCAAACTCTCTCCCCCACCCACACTCTCTCCCCCACCCACACTCCTATCCCCACCCACACTCCCTCCCACCCCCACCCACACTCTCTCCCCCACCCACACTCCTATCCCCACCCACACTCCCTCCCACCCCCACCCACACTCCCACCCACATCCACACACACTCTCTCCCCCACCCACACTCTCTCCCCCACCAACACTCCTATCCCCACCCACACTCCCTCCCACCCCCACCCACACTCCTATCCCCACGCACTCTCCCACCCCCATCCACTCTCCCACCCCTACCCACACTCTCTCCCCCACCCACACTCCCTCCCCACCCACACTCCTATCCCCACCCCTCACTCCAACAACAACCCCACCCTCACTCCAACAACAACCCCACCCCTCACTCCAACAACATCCCCACCCTCACTCCAACAACAACCCCACCCCTCACTCCAACAACAACCCCACCCTCACTCCAACAACAACCCCACCCCTCACTCCAACAACATCCCCACCCTCACTCCAACAACAACCCCACCCCTCACTCCAACAACAACCCCACCCTCACTCCAACAACAACCCCACCCCTCACTCCAACAACAACCCCACCCTCACTCCAACAACAACCCCACCCCTCACTCCAACAACAACCCCACCCTCACTCCAACAACAACCCCACCCTCACTCCAACAACAACCCCACCCCTCACTCCAACAACATCCCCACCCTCACTCCAACAACAACCCCACCCCTCACTCCAACAACAACCCCACCCTCACTCCAACAACAACCCCACCCCTCACTCCAACAACATCCCCACCCTCACTCCAACAACAACCACACCCTCACTCCAACAACATCCCCACCCTCACTCCAACAACAGCCCCACCCTCACTCCTATCCCCACCCCTAACCTCATTCCCACCACCCGATCCCCACCCACACACCCGTCCCCATCTCACCTCCACTCCGCCCTGCCCCCCCTACACCCCCCCCCCCCACTTCCCCCAACAACACCCTTTGCCCCACATTCCCATCCACACGCCTAACCTCACCACCACCACCACCACCACCACTTAACCCACACACCCCCAGTCCCACACCCACACCCACACCCTTTCCCTAGTCACACCTATATATGTATGTGCGTGTGTGCGAGTGCTGCACAAAGGGCCTTTTTTATCTTTTTTTTTATGGATGAGACAACAAAAGGGCCTCGGTTTTGTTGTCTCATCCATAAAAAAAATAAATAAAAAAAAACAAAAACCCCCACGGTGTTAGTTTGTTGTTGCTGTTGGCGTGGCAACAGGTCAGGTGGACATCATGCTGGACCGACGCCTGAACCAGGACGACGGGCGGGGGCTGGAGCAGGGGGTGCTGGACAACCGCCTGACACCCAACCACTTCCGCCTGATGCTGGAGAAACGGCACTCCCCCGCACAGGTAAACCACATGCTCCCCTCTACACTCACACAGGTAAACCACACACTCCCTCACACACAGGTAAACCACACACTCACACACACACAGGTAAACCACACACACTCCCCACACAGGTAAACCACACACACACACCCACAGGTGAACTACACACACAGGTAAACCACACACTCACACACACACACAGGTAAACCACACACACACCCACACAGATAAACCACACACACACCCCACACAGGTAAACCACACACTCCCCCCCCCCAGGTAAACCACACACACACACCCACACAGGTAAACCACACACACACACACACAGAGGTAAACCACACACTCCCCCACACAGATAAACCACACACTCCCCCACACAGATAAACCACACACTCCCCCACACGCAGGTAAACCACACGCTCCCACACACACAGGTAAACCACACACATCCCCACACACAGGTAAACCACACACACACACCCACACAGGTAAACCACACCCACACAAATAAACCACACACATCCCCACACAGGTAACCCCCCATCCCCACCCCCACCAGGTAAACCACACTCACCCCAACACAGGTAAACCACACACACTCCCACACAGAGGTAGACAACCCCCCCCCCCCCCAACACAAGTTAACCATACACACACACACACACACACACACAGAGGTAAACCACATCCACACAGGTGAACCACACCCCTCCCCTTCCCCTGTGGACAAGGAACGGGTATTCTCGTACCAGCACACTATTCTAATTATGTTCATTCTTGCTTGGTACTGTTGGCATTCTAAACTGAACCGTTTGCGGATTCCGGAAGCATGAAAACAAAGCTTTGTTTGACCGATTAGATAAACGCTTCCCTATCTTCTTTCTTTTTTTTTTCTTTTTTTTTTTTTTTTTGCTGCGCATAGAGTTGACTTCATCCAGATTTTTGCTCCTTATAAATATTATTATTAGTAGTAGTAGTATTTTTTATGTGTTTTTTTTCTTTTTTTTTTCCCCCTCAATGTCTGATTAAGTGCGTTGGGTTACGCTGCTGGTCAGGGATCTGCTTGGCAGATGTGGTGCAGCGTATATGGATTTGACCGAATGCAGTGACGCCTCCTTGAGCTACTGATACTGATACAATCTATTTTTGCAGTTTTAGTGAACCATCCTGTGGTTGTTGTTGTTTTTTTTTGGGGGGGGGGGTTGTGTCTGCAGTAGTCTCATGTAGTGCTGGTGGAGGGAAGTTGTAACAGGCATGTAGTTGTGGGGGAAGAATGAGTTAACCTGTGCTGGTCGTTTCATCATGGTGTACCTTGCCTTGTGTGTGTGTGTGTGTGCGTGTGTCCTCCCAACAGTCGTCCTCCCCAGCGGTGGCCTACCTGTCGCTGCAGTCGCACCTGGCCTCGCTGCAGCTGACGCAGCCGCTCTTCGCCATGCCCCTCCACCACCCCCACCCCGACCCCCCTGCCGTCGCCCCTGCCCCCTCCTCCTCCTCCTTCCTCCCTGTGGTCGCCCCCCTGGCCAGGCCGCTGCCCTGCGAGCTGCACCTGGTGAACCTGCGCACGTTGCAGAACCGCGACGACGACCCCAACCTGAAGTACGTGCCCAAGGAGTCGGCCGCCCTGCTGCTGCACCACCTGGCCAGCGACTGCGGCTTCCCCCTGTACGGGGCCTCCTGTCAGGTCAACGACGGCAAGGTAAGGTCAGAGGGGTGGTGGTGGAGGTGGTGGGTGGGTGGGGAGTTAGTGTGGTGTTGGTAGGGGTTGGGTGTGTGTGTGGGGGGGACTGGGAGATTCCTTTTTCTTTTTCTTTTTTTTTGCCTTGTTTGTTTGTTAATGGGTCTCTCGGCTTATATCACAGATTGACATAAGTTTACATTTGGGCCGACAGCAGAGTGAGAGCTGTATTATCAGTGGTTTCTCCAGTCAATGGGAAACCATTTACAGCTTAGTCTTTTTGTGAAGGACTATGACTCTCAAACTAGGAGGCAAAATTGCACTGGCTCTTAGTGCTGCAGTCTTGTGGGCTAGTTGGCCTTTGGGAACCATCCCCAACGCTGACTATCCTAAAACCCTCTTGGCCGAGAGAGCAGGAATGTAACTTGGGGCAAGACACTCTCCACTATAATCAAATTCTAGCCCAAATAGTCGGAACAGCAGTTGCCTCCTCTGCTGTTCTGATGGTCATAGTCGGACACGACTGACTATCATATATAATGGGTAGGAAGGTGAGAGGGCGTGCGTGCGTTGAGGGTTTGGGGGTGATGGTGAGGTTGTTGTTGACCTTGCTGTTTGTTTGTTTGTTACCAGGGTAACAGTGGGAAGGTGAGAGGGTGTGCGTTGCGGTTTTTGAAGGGGGGGAAGGTGGAGGGGGGGGTGTTTGTTTGCATTGTTGTTTGTTTGTTACCATGGTAACGATGGGGATATGAGAGGGTGTGTGTCGGGGTTTTTGGAGGGGGGTGGGGGGGGATTGGGGGAGCTGTTGTTTGTTTGTTACCAGGGTAACGATGGGGATATGAGAGGGTGTGTGTTGGGGTTTTTGGAGTGGGGGGGGGGCTGTTGTTTGTTATCAGGGTAACAATGAACAATGGGGATATGAGAGGGTGTGTGTTGGGGTTTTTGGAGGGGGGGGGGGGGGCTGTTGTTTGTTATCAGGGTAACAATGGGGATATGAGAGGGTGTGTGTTGGGGTTTTTGGAGGGGGGGTGGGGGGGGGTGGGCGGGCTGTTGTTTGTTTGTTATCAGGGTGACGATGGGATATGAGAGGGTTTGTGTTGGGGTTTTTGGAGGGGGGGGGGGGGGATGGGGCTGTTGTTTGTTATCAGGGTAACGATGGGATATGAGAGGGTTTGTGTTGGGGTTTTTGGAGGTGGCGGGTTGTTGGGGGGTGGGGGGGCTGTTATTTACCTTGTTTGTTTGTTACTATCAGAGATGTTGGTGGTTTTACACTGTATCGTTATGACATCACTGTCACTGTTTTTCTTCTTCTTCTTCATCATCATCATATTGTTATTCATTATTATCGTGATTATTACGATTACCATTGTTATCATCGTTACCATATTACAGGTTCTCTTCTCCGAAATGTTCACTGACCTCAAGGCGACCCAGACTGAGGAGACCACCTTGACCTTGATGCACAAGGTGAAGGCTGTGGACCCGAGCCGGCAGTACGCCATCCCCCCGATGGAGATCAAGACGTTTAAAACGACACTCTTGTGACAGCGTGTTTAGCTGGGCTGGGGCGGATTGTTGGTGGGACGAGGGGTGAAAGCGGTGAGAGCAGGGTGTGGGGGCGGGGGGGGGGGCCTTGTGGAGGGGTGGGGCTGGGTGTCAGGGGGGTGGGGGGTGGGTTGGAGTGTTGGTTCTTTGTTTGTTGGTGTTGGGGTCGGTCTGTTCTAACTGCCTTTTGTCACTGGGTGTTGGGTTATCTTCTTATTTTTTTTTCTTTTTTTTTTTTTTTTTCACACACTTGCTTTTATTGATCCATATGCATTCTTGGTCTCTCTCTCTCTCTCTCTCTCTTTGTCTTTCAGTGTCTGTCTGTGTTTCTCTCTCTCAATCTCTCTCTCTCTCTCTCTCTCTCTCTCTCTCTCTCTCAGTATTTCTTTCCTTCTGTCTTTGTCTGTCACTCTCTCTACCTCTGTTTCTCCCTGTCTCTCTCTTTGTCTGTCTCTTTCCTCCCCACCCCACCCCCCTCTCTCTCTTTCTCTGTCTCTCTCTCGCTCTCTGTCTTGCTGATCCTCTTTGTGTGTGTGTGTGTGTGTGTGTGTGCTCCATCCTATCTCCAGGTCTATGTCAGTGTGTGTGTGTGTCCCTGTTTTGTGTTTGTGTTTTTTTCTCTCTCTGTCTTTCTGTGTGTCCACTTTCTGCTTCTGCTTTTTTTGTTCGCAGGTCATTCCCCCTTGACTCTTGGCTGAAGTATGTCAGTTGGAAACTCTGTAGGCGTGTGTGTGTGTGTGTGTGTTGTGTGTGTGTGTTTGATGTGTGTGTGTTTATGATGTGTGTGTGTTGTGTTTTGTTTGGGGGTTTGTGTGTGTGTGTGTGTGTGTTTATGATGTGTGTTTGTGTGTGTTTATGATGTGTGTGTGTGTTTATGATGTGTGTGTGTGTTGTGCTTTGTTTTGGGGTTTGTGTGTGTGTGTGTGTGTGTGTGTTTGAAGATGCATTCATGTTGTTGTTGTTTTTTCACCACCATTGATGTGTTATACATTTACATAAAAAAAAATAACCATCCTCAGAATTTATATTTTCACCTCCATACATCTCTCTCTTTTGTCACTTTCTCTGTCTCTGCATCCTCACTCTCTCTCTGTTTCTCTCTCTCTGTCTCTCCGTCCCCTCTCTCTCTCTCTCTGTCTGTCTCTCTATCCATTCTCTCTCACTCTCTCTCTGTTTAACTCTCTCTCTCTCTCTCTCTCTCTCTCTCTCTTGCCATTCTCACTCTCTCTCTTTGTCTGTCCGTCTGTATGTTTCTCCTTCCTCACCTATTGTCTGCGCCCCCCACCCCCACCCCCCACGAACCCCCCAACCCCCCACCTTTCTATTCACTCAGGTCTTGTTGACAAAGTCGAGAGCTGTTCAGGCCCTGGCGTTGGACGTTAGGGTTGCTTCGTCTTCATCTGTGTTAGCTCTCAGAGAAGCAAGAAGCCTTCTTGGGTATGGACATGATTTTTTTTTTTTTTTTTTTTTTTTGCTAGTCATGTTTGAGCGGCTTGTTCAGTCTCCTGTACAGTCAGAATAGATTTTTTGTGGGTTTTTTTTTGTTTTTTGCATTTGTATTTCTTTTTATTACAGCAAATGCGTGAAATTCTGGCTGCTTTCCCCAGGGAGAGCACATCGCTTTATTACAGCGCCACCCTTTTTTAAAAAAATTTTTCCTGCGTGCAGTTTTATTTGTTTTTCCTATTGAAGTGGATTTTTTTCTACAAAATTTTGCCAGGAACAACCCTTTTGTTGCCGTGGGTTCTTTTACGTGCGTTAATGCATGCTGCACACGGAACCTTGGTTTATCGTCTCATCTGAATGACTAGCGTCCAGACCACCACTCAAGGTCCAGTGGAGGGGGAGAAAATATCGGCGGCTGAGCCGTGATTCGAACCAGCGCGCTCAGATTCTCTCGCTTCCTAGGCGAACGTGTTACCTCTAGGCCATCACTCCACATTGTTATTGTTGGTGTGGTTTTTCTTTTGTTTTCATCATCTTCTTCTTCAGGAGCCAGTTGCATTGCTCGGACGGAAGATTGCCTGGCATGGTCGTAACCCGCTACTGCTAACTGTGCGTAGTATGGAATTGACCAGTGGCGTAGTTCGGTCAACGTAGGCATTTAGTCAACGTGCAGCTGTCAAAAAGTTAGAACCAAGCAATGGAACTGGCTCCAGTTATGGTTTGGGTTTTTTTTTGGGGGGGGGGGGTTGGGTTTTTTTTTACCTTTCCCCTGCTGCCTTCAGTAAACTATAACATTAGGAACTAGTTCTTTGGCTGCATTTGTACATTGCTAGGTTAGAAATTGGAGTTGTGATTTTTTTTTTGATTTTTTTTTTAAATTTTTTTTACTACATAGATTACCAAATGTATGTGATAAAAAAAATCAAATGAAATATGATCTAGTCATGTAAAATGCCTTAATGTTAAGATTCTGAAGGTGTCTCTTTTTTTCTCTCTTTTTTTCTTTCTTTTTTTTTTCTCATGGGAGAGAGTGAATTTGTTCTGGCTGCTTGTGACTGTCTTCTTTCTCTGCTTCTGCCTGTCTGTCTCTCACTCTGTCTGTCTCTCTCTGTCTTTGTCTCTCACTCCGTCTCCGTCTCTCACTGTGTCTCTGTCTCTTATTCTGTCTGTCTCTCACTCCCTCTGTCTCTGTCTCTCACTCTGTCTTTGTCTCTCACTCTGTCTGTCTCTCCCTCTGTCTCTGTCTCTCACTCTGTCTCTCTTTGTCTCTCACTCCCTTTGTCTCTGTCTCTCACTCTGTCTCTGTCTCTCACTCTGTCTGTCTTTGTCTCTCACTCCCTCTGTCTCTGTCTCTCACTCCCTCTGTCTCTCACTCCCTCTGTCTCTGTCTCTCACTCTGTCTCTGTCTCTCACTCCCTCTGTCTCTCACTCTGTCTCTCTTTGTCTCTCACTCCCTCTGTCTCTGTCTCTCACTCCCTCTGTCTCTCTGTCTCTGTCTCTCACTCCCTCTGTCTCTGTCTCTCACTCTTGTCTCTCTTTGTCTCTCACTCCCTCTGTCTCTCACTCTGTCTCTCTTTGTCTCTCACTCCCTCTGTCTCTCACTCTGTCTGTCTTTGTCTCTCACTCTGTCTCTCACATTGTCTCTCTCACTCTCTGTCTCTCTTTGTCTCTCACTCCCTCTGTCTCTCACTGTCTCTCTTTGTCTCTCACTCCCTCTGTCTCTCACTGTCTCTCTTTGTCTCTCACTCCCTCTGTCTCTCACTCCCTCTGTCTCTCACTCCCTCTGTCTTTGTCTCTCACTCTGTCTCTCACATTGTCTCTCTCACTCTCTGTCTCTCTTTGTCTCTCACTCTGTCTCTCTTTGTCTCTCACTCCCTCTGTCTCTCACTCTGTCTGTCTTTGTCTCTCACTCCCTCTGTCTCTGTCTCTCACTCCCTCTGTCTCTGTCTCTCACTCTGTCTCTCTTTGTCCCTCACTCCCTCTGTCTTTGTCTCTCACTCTGTCTCTCTTTGTCTCTCACTCTGTCTCTCACATTGTCTCTCTCACTCTCTGTCTCTCTTTGTCTCTCACTCTGTCTCTCTTTGTCTCTCACCCCCTCTGTCTCTCACTCTGTGTCTCTCACTCTGTCTCTCACATTGTCTCTCTCACTCTCTGTCTCTCTTTGTCTCCCACTCTGTCTGTCACACATGTGTATGTCTGTAAATGGATCGGTTCTACATCA
The DNA here is from genome assembly GCF_041734735.1 of Babylonia areolata. Classification (NCBI taxonomy): domain Eukaryota; kingdom Metazoa; phylum Mollusca; class Gastropoda; order Neogastropoda; family Buccinidae; genus Babylonia; species Babylonia areolata. The sequence continues at coordinate 2,795,436 of NC_134910.1, read as the reverse complement.
GGTAACACTTGGCTTGCTGCTTGCAAGAATATCTCCCCCCCCCCCACCCCCCCCCCCCCCCCCCGACCCCCCCACCCACCCCCACCCCCCAAAAATGTAGAAGGAACAAAAAAAGATCTTTGTAACTACCGCATTAATAGAAGAGGAAATACTGAGTGTGCAGCATGTAGTGCATGCGATAGATTTTGATGACAAGTGCTTCACTGTCACCAGTGATTTTGCCGGGTCCGGAATATCCTGTTTTGTGCAAAAAGATAGTGTCAGCTAGGTTGTCGCATTCCTTTAAAACCGGAAAGTGGTAAAGTTGAGGGGATAAACTATTGTAAGTTCATTCAGTTGATGTTTTTATATATACACATGAGCTTGTGTGTGTGTGTCCATGAATTTGTGAGTGAGAGACGTGAGAAGCCGGTGACTGCTGAACTTGATTTCACATATTATCGACCACCTGACATTATGGTGTGTCACCAGGTTGTTGGTTGGTTTAATAAACTTTTGAGATTCTTTGGCTGCACTTGTACATCATTCTTGGAGTGGTGTGTTCGGATTTGTGGAACTGATTGAAGGGATTGTTGTAAGAATAGTACAGTCCTGTTATGTTGTAGTGCATTATTTTTTTTTGGGGGGGGGATCCGGCGAAGAGTCACCATTTTTTTCATTCAGTTGAATAACAAGACTCGTTGTTTACCAGCAATGCTTTTAATGCTGACCGTTCCGTTATTGTCAACCATTTACGGGTTCTTGAATTGCCCGGCTTACTAATTTTTCTAATATCTTTTTACACAAATCAGCTATTATTAAAATGTCTGTTTACACAAATAAACTATTATTAAAATGTCTGTTTACACAAACCAACTATTATTAAAATGTCTGTTTACACAAATAAACTGATACGTGAATAAATGAAAAGATATTACACCTGGCCCAAGTCGTGTGCTGCTTGTTCAGCAGTATAGATTTCGAATGGCGTTGTGCTTTTCCTCACCATTTTCCTTGGTGTATGTTAATCATGTTATGATTATGTTGTTTTAATTTTAGTCACACAGTTGCACGCACTTGCGTGATGTTTGCTTAAGATGATTTTTGTTATGAATTTTTTTTGAGGGGGAGAGTATCATGCTATTCAAGTCTTTGGCTGTAACATTATATATATATATATTTTTTCTTTTAGATTAAAAGAATTTTGTCTTTTTTTGTTGTTGTTGAGAAGTCAGTTTGCTTTATGCAGTGCATACTTAAGTTCAGCAGTACTTGTGAGAGAGGCCATATGAGGATGCAGCAGGGTTCATAAATCAAAGCAACTGTGTGTGTGTGTGCATGTGTGTGTGTGTGTGTGTGTGTGTGTGTGTGTGAAAGTGCATGATTGCTTACATGTACTCTGTACGTGTGTGTGTGTGTGTGCATGCATGCATGCTCAAATGTGTGTACTTATGTGTGTGTGCATGGATCTACAGGTTTAAGGTTCGTGTAGCTGATGTTAAGCTCTGACTCCGTGTCTGGCTCAAATTCTCACCTTTTTTTTTTTTTTTTCTAAAGGAACTGGACCATTATCGCTGATACAGAAGATATTCCCTCCACAAGGTTCACTCTGTTCCCATCCTACATGTGTCTGCTACAGAGGTGTGTGGTTCACGTAGATTCTGACACTGTATACCCCAACACTCAGCTTATATCACAGATTGACATGAGTTTACATTTGGGCCGACAGCAAAGTGAGAGCTGTATTATCAGTGGTTTCTCCAGTCAATGGGAAACCATTTACAGCTTAGTCTTTTGTGAAGGACTATGACTCTCAAACTAGGAGGCAAAATTGCACTGGCTCTTAGTGCTGCAGCCTTTTGGGCTAGTTGGCCTTTGGGAACCATCCCAACGCCGACTGTCCTAAAACCTTCTTGGCCGAGAGAGTGGGGATGTAACTTGGGCAAGACACTCTCCACTATAATCAAATTCTAGCCCAAATAGTCGGAACAGCAGTTGCCTCTTCTGCTGTTCTGATGGTCATAGTCGGACACGACTGACTATCATATATATATATACCCCAGGAAATGGAGTTTGCCTCTCTGCGTACAGTGTAAAGAACGTTGCCTCCCTTCGTACATTGTAAAGAAGGGTCATACACCTAAAAGCCCAGTCATGCATTGGAATGATCGTGGGACGTACAGCCCATGAACGAAGGAAAAGAAGGAATGGGAAAGATCAGCTGGCTTTCAGAGTGGACAGCTGCTTATACATGCAAACAACAAAAAATTTTAACTCTCAGAATGAGAGTGATGGAGCGAGAGTAAGTGGAGTGATGGCCTAGAGGTAACACGTCCGCCAAGGAAGCGAAAGAATCTGAGCGCGCTGGTTCGAATCACTACTCAGCCGTCGATATTTTCTCCCCCTCCACTTGACCTTGAGTGGTGGTCTGGTTGCTAGTCATTCGGATGAGATGATAAACCGAGGTCCCGTGTGCAGCATGGACTTAGCGCACGTAAAAGAACCCACGGCAACAAAAAGGTTGTTCTTGGCAAAATTCTGTAGAAAAATCCACTTCAATAGGAAAAACAAATAAAACTGCACGCAGGAAAAAAAAATACGAAAAAAATGGGTGGCACTGTAGTGTAGCGATGTGCTCTCCCTGTGGAGAGCAGCCCGAATTTCACAGAGAAATCTGTTGTGATAAAAAGAAATACAAATGCAAATAGGGTGCAGCACAGGGAGGCAGGGCCCAATCCTTTCCTTTGTATTTGTATTTCTTTTTATCACAGCAGATTTCTCTGTGTGAAATTCGGGCTGCTCTCCCCAGGGACAGCGCGTCGCTACACTACAGCGCCACCCCTTTTTTTTCTTCTTTTTTTTCTGCATGCAGTTTTATTTGTTTTTCCTATCGAAGTGGATTTTTCTGCAGAATTTTGCCAGGAACAACTCTTTTGTTGCCATGGGTTCTTTTATGTGCGATAAGTGCATGCTAGCACACGGGACCTTGGTTTATCATCTCATCCAAATGACTAGCGTCCAGACCACCACTCAAGGTCTAGTGGATGGGGAGAAAATATCGGCAGCTGAGCCGTGATTTGAACCAGCGACGCTCAGATACTCTCGCTTCCTAGGTGGACGCGTTACTCTAGGCCATCATAGCTGTAAAGGCTATGGAAACTTTAACTAACGTTTTAACCTTAAAACCAGAATGCATGCAAGGACTTGTTGATGTTTTTAAAGCTGGACCTAGCAGCAAGAATGTTAACTGATGTTGATCTGTTTTTGAGGAACATTTTGCAAGAAGTGTGTACAACTTAACAGTTGTAACTGGAAGACTGGCATCGCTGAGTTTTGCGGTATTGAGACGGAAGGTAGGCCAGCTGATGTGTGGGGTAGTCATGATGGCAGGTTTGCACCAATTAGTGGAAGGAATAATAATAATAATGGTATTTATATACCGCTGAATCTTGTGCAGAGACAAATCAAAGCGCTTTCGCACCAGTCATTCACACGCATGCATAACTCTAAAACTGGGCAAGGGAGGCTATTTTGGGAAGAGGTGGGTTTTAAGGCCAGACTTGATGAAAGAGCTGAGTGTGGAGACTTGACAAAGCGAAAGAGGAAGTTCATTCCAATCGCAAGGTCCAGAGACAGAGAAAGAACGGCGGCCAACAGTCAAGTGTTTGAATCTGGGTATGCGTAAACAGAGTGGATCCGAAGCCGATCGTAGTGAGCGAGATGGAGTGTAGAGGTGAAGGCAGCCACAGAGATAGGAATGATTGTAGTGTGTGGCTGTGTCGTGTTTGGGCTGGTATGTGTTGCTGTGCTCTGTGTGTGTGTGTGTGTGTGTGTGTGTGTGTGCTAGCATGTAGTGTTTGAGTTACATTTAGTGCTGTGTGTTTGTTGTGACGTGAGTATGTGCATGAAAAAGTCAGATACACTACCATAATTATAGTCATCATTTTTGTTATCAGCCAAAGAGAGTTTCAACACAGTAGTCTTCAATATTTATTGAAAATAATGTATTTGTCTGCTCAGATGCAACTGTGTTCAAGATGAGGTTGGAAGAGCAAAATATTATTTTAATCTGCCTGAAACTTACAGCTTATTTATTAGTTTTTTTCAGTTGTGGTAGTCAAAAATAATCTGTCGAGGCTGGTAGATGTTATATTATTCCATGTGAATTACATGTTAAAACCTTGTCATAACTTTTGTATGCATGTGATTGGAGAGACAAGTTTCACTTTCTTACACACTGCCCCAGATTTGCAGATCATCAAATTCAGTTCATTCCAATGAAATATTTTAGTCGGAAAAAAAAAAGGGGATTGTGTTTGAAAATGGCAAGTGGGGAAACTTGTGAACATGGGAAGGGTTATATGATATATTCTTTCATTTAACCATTTTTTATTTCTGATTTCATGCGCATTAATGTTAAGTTATTTAATTTTGATGTAAAATACCAGTTTTGTTGCATGTTATTTTCTGTTCCTAAATCAGGGTTAGAGGATGAAATATTCACGATTCTCTAGTTCGTTTGTCTGTGTTAGTTTGTGAGTTGGTAGGTATCATGCTATTGACCAAGTTGTGTTTTTTGGCAGGTGTGATACAGGTGTTTGGCAGTTGGGTAGGGAGAGGGTGTATTGTTCTGTATGGGAGGGAGAGGGTGTATTGTTCTGTATGGGAGGGAGAGGGTGTATTGTTCTGTATGGGAGGGAGAGGGTGTATTGTTCTGTATGGGAGGGAGAGGGTGTATTGTACTGTATGGGAGGGAGAGGGTGTATTGTACTGTATGGGAGGGAGAGGGTGTCTTGTACTGTATGGGAGGGAGAGGGTGTATTGTACTGTATGGGAGGGAGAGGGTGTATTGTACTGTATGGGAGGGAGAGGGTGTATTGTACTGTATGGGAGGGAGAGGGTGTATTGTACTGTATGGGAGGGAGAGGTTATTGTACTGTATGGGAGGGAGAGGGTGTCTTGATATTGTACTGTATGGGAGGGAGAGGGTGTATTGTACTGTATGGGAGGGAAAGGGTGTATTGTACTGTATGGGAGGGAGAGGGTGTCTTGTACTGTATTACTCTTTTGTCACAACACAGTTCTCTGTGTGAAAAATCAGGCTGCTCTCCCCCCAGGGGAAAGCTTGTCGCTACAGTTTCTTGTCTTTATCTTCCAGGAAGTGTGTTTGTTTCCCTGTTAAAGTGGATTTTTCTTCACAATTTTGCCAGGGACAACTTTTTGGATGCTGTGGGTTCTTTTATGTGCGCTAAGTACATGCTGCACACAGGACCTCCCTCCCTCCTTTTTTTTTTTTTTTTTTTTTAAATCGTCTCCTCTGAATGACTAATGTCCAGACCACCACTCAAGGTCTAGTGGAAGGGGAAGAAAATACTGAACAAGTGTAGGATTCGATCCCGTGCGCTCAAGATTCTCTGGTTTCCAGCACAGATGCCTAACCACTAGGCCACCACCATACCACGGTGAAAGGGTGGGGAGGGAGAGAGAGGGGTACAGAGGTTGTGAAGCACTTGAAACAGTCTGGATACACGGGCTGTATTAATGCACGTTGTGGTTGCAGTTATCATTAATAATTATTGCTGCTTTGAGTTTTTAGAATCAAAACTCTTGAGTAAAGGAGTTTTGTGTGTAATACTTATATGCAATCATGGTACTGTACAGAAGGTGTTGAAACAACAACACGATTATTTGACATGTACTTGGAACACACAGTTGTTATGCATGCCTTTTGTTTTGTCTTTTTTTTTTATGGTGGGGGGTCGTGTCTGGCATACAGTGATAAAATTCATTCCAAGGAAACGTTGCTGTCATACGTGTGCATTTAGGTTTAGTCTGTTGTTTGCTTGTCTTTGAATTGGAACAATGAAATGTGAAACCTGTTAACATTTTTGATGAAAGCCTTGAACAGACTCACTGTTGCTGTTAATTTCACTGTTTAAAAACTTTTTTTTTTTTATTTTTTTTTTTTTTTTAATGTACATCTGGATGTAGTTTTTCTCATGTGCATGACCTTGAAATGTGTGTCATGATCTTTGTTCAGTTGATTTGCAAGAATAATAAATCATCATCATCACCATCGTCATATTCTTCTTTGATTTTTGTCATCATATTTCTCTGTGTATGTTTTTTTCTTTTCACCCCCTGTGTCTCTCCGTCACTATCTGTGTGTGTGTGTGTGTGTGTGTGTGTGTGTGTGTGTGCATATGTGTGTGTGTGTGTATGTGTGTGTGTGTGCATATGTGTGTGTGTGTGTGTGTGTGTGCACGCATTTGAGTGTGTGTGTGTATGTGTGTTCTTTTCTATTGCTGTCTGTCTTGACCACGCAAGAAATATCCTATTTTCTGTTGCTCTCTTTGTTTCTGCCTTCACCCCATGAGAAATGTTCTCATTTTTCTACAGCTCTACAGACCGCACAGTTTTGCATATCGTGCATATGGATGAGAAGCACAGTCACAGCAAATCTCTGAAGTTTGTGGATTTTTCGGCTCATACAAAACATCAACCTGGATCTCAGTCATTCATTATTCCAGTGATTTATTTATTTATTTATCTTATTATTATTATTATTATTATTTAGTTAGTTTTTTTTGTTTTCTTTTTGTTTTGTTTTGTTTTTTTGTACGCTTATAGTTGACTTCATCAAGTTTCTGCATCTTATACGTATTATTATTAGTAGTAGTTGTTTTCTTTTCTTTTTTTTTCTTTTTTTTCTCAAGGCCTGACTAAGCACGTTGGGTTAAACTGCTGGTCAGGCATCTGCTTGGCAGATGTGGTGTAGCGTATATGGATTTGTCCGAACACAGTGACACCTCCTTGAGCTACTGAAACTGAAACTGAAACTCCAGTGATTTTCCATGTCGACTTTGATTAGGTGAGGGAAAATGGGAACTATTACTTGCTCCGTTGACCACCTGGGTTTTTTGGGGGGTTTTAAATTATTTTTATAAAGTTGTTGAATGTTTAAAACCACAGAATGGATGATTGTTTAAGAATGAGGGAAATGACGTGAAATTATCGAAGGAATTTTTAAAAATTATTTCCAACCATAACATGTTTGAATGAGTTCTGTGGTTCTCTTGACTATCCCTTTTATTTGTTGGTGTAAGAAATTTGGAAGACAAGTTTTGTGTGTTTCTTCTGGTTTGTGCAATGAGGAAGTCAAGCGCATTGTTGTTCTCTCTTTCTCTCTGTGTCTCTCTCTCTGTCTCTGTCTCTCTCTCTCTCTCTCTCGCACATGACTATCTTGTCTCATTAACCATTCTCTCTCTCTCTCTCTCTCTCTCTCTCTCTCTCTCTCTCTCTCTCTCTCTCTCGCACATGACTATCTTGTCTCATTAACCATTCTCTCTCTCTCTCTCTCTCTCTCTCTCTCTCTCTCTCTCTCTCTCTCGCACATGACTATCTTGTCTCATTAACCATTCTCTCTCTCTCTCTCTCTCTCTCTCTCTCTCTCTCTCGCACATGACTATCTTGTCTCATTAACCATTCTCTCTCTCTCTCTCTCTCTCTCTCTCTCTCTCTCGCACATGACTATCTTGTCTCATTAACCATACTCTCTCTCTCTCTCTCTCTCTCTCTCTCTCTCGCACATGACTATCATGTCTCACTAACCATACTATCTCTCTCTCTCTCTCTCTCTCTCTCTCTCTCACATGACTATCTTGTCTCACTAACCATTCTCTCTCTCTCTCTCTCTCTCTCTCTCTCTCTCTCTCTCTCTCTCTCTCTCTCTCGCACATGACTATCTTGTCTCACTAACCATACTCTCTCTCTCTCTCTCTCTCTCTCTCTCTCTCTCTCTCTCACCCATCAACATACCTTCATGTCAACCAAAATTCCAGGTTTTGGTTCCATCCCCGGCATAATCTTCATCCTTGCTTTTCATCATGTTTGTTTTATCGTTCGTCGCTATGATTAAATCACCACTTCAAGTTTTGAAATGCAGAATGTAAAAAACTTATCCTGTGTGTGTGTGTGTGTGTGTGTCTGTGCAAACAGTTTACTATGGACTTGTTTCTTTTCTTTTCTTTTCTTTTTCTTTTCTTTTCAGAGTATGCCTTCTTTGTGTGACAGAGCATGTCGTAATGGTCAGTATATGTTAACCCCAGGACTAACAGAAAAGTCAGTGGAAGATTTGCATATATACCATCAGTTTGAACTTCAATCTGCTTCATTTCATGTATCTGCCATTCCCTGTTAATTCTCTCTTTGTTTTGCTTGTTTGTTGTTGTTTTTGTTTGTTAAAGAATGGTCTCATGGGCAGTACCAGTATCAGTAGCTCAAGGAGGCATCACTGCGTTCGGTCAAATCCATATACGCTACACCACTTCTGCCAAGCAGATGCCTGACCAGCAGCGTAACCCAACACGCTTAGGCCTCGAGAAAAAAAAAATATATATATATATATAAGAAAATAAATAAATAACAAAATAAATAAATAAATAAAATAAAATAACAAATAAATTTTTTTTTTAATTTTAAATATAAAAAAAATAGATAAATACATAGAAATACTTCTAATAATAATATTTATAAGGCGCAAAAATCATGATTAAGTCAACTTTAAGCGCGCGCGCGCCCACACACACGCACACACACACACACTCTCTCTCTCTCTCTCTCTCTCTCTCTCTGTCACTCTGTCTGTCTCTGTCTCTCTATGCCCCACACCACTCATTCCAGGATCCCCCACCCCCACCCCACCCCACCCCACCCCCACCCCCCATGCAAACAAACAAACACAGCTGGCGGCACTTTATAGGGTTCGTCTTTCACAGCAGTCTCATTGTCGGCAGTCCACAGGGAACGATGGATGTTTGGTGGCCAGGAGGCTAGTACTTCAGTTAGTTTTTTGGCTTCAGTTTGGATGTTTGTTGTGTGTGTGTGTTATGCACGTGTGGGTTTGTGTGTGTGTGATTGTGGTTGGGGGGGAGGAGGGTAGGGGCGGGGAAGGGGTGTGTGTGTGTGTGTGTGGGGGGGGGGGGGTTCAGTCTTATTTTCTCCTTATTTTGAATGACACTGACATGGGAAGCGTGAACTGGTGTGTTTGCGTGTGCCGGCTCAACTGTATTTTTATTTGTATTTGTATTTCTTTTTTATCACATCAGATTTCTCTGTGTGAAATTGGGGCTGCTCTCCCCAGGGAGAGCGCGTCGCTACACTACAGCGCCACCCTTTTTTTTTTTTTTTTTTTTTTCCTGCATGTAGTTTTGTTTGTTTTTCCTATTGAAGTGGATTTTTCTACAGAATTTTGCCAGGAACAACCCTTTTGTTGCCGTGGGTTCTTTTACGTGCGCTAAATGCATGCTAGCACACGGGACCTCGGTTTATCGTCTCATCCGAATGACTAGCGTCCAGCCCACCACTCAAGGTCTAGTGGAGGGGGAGAAAATATCCGAGCGGCTGAACCGTGATTCGAACCAGCGTGCTCAGATTTTCTCGCTTCCTAGGCGGACGTGTTACCTCTAGGGCATCACTCTCTGTCTGCCTCTCTATGCCCCACACCAGTCATTCCAGGATCGTATTCGTTTGTGCTTTTAATTCGTTTATATTCATGCATTCGGTTGATTTGTGTGAGGCATGTATCGGTCAATGTTTCTCTCCCCTGTTGTATGTGCATGAGTTTTAGATTGGTTGGTTGATCCGAGTCGCTGTTTATAGATGTGATTCTCTTTGTATTGTTAAATTTATCCTGTTCGCATTTTGTACAATCCCAAAATTTAGATAATCTTTTTTTTTCTTCTATTCTTGATGTGTCATTGTTGTTTTTATTCGTTTGTCTGTTTTATTTATTTTATTCTGTTTTCTCTTTGTGTGTGTGATATTGTTGTAGCCCCCATTATTTTTTCTTGACTGCAATTTTGTTTATATTTGAAATAAATCTCTCTCTCTCTCTCTCTCTCTCTCTCTCTCTCGTCAAATATTTCGATCAGTGCTAACATTTTTTTTTCTTATTTCTTGTTCTCATTTTGCTCATATTCATCACAGATAATCATTTTTCCTTCTTTTTTTTTTCTCTCTCTCTTATTCTTAAAAAACCACAAAACTGCTGTTCAGGAGATCGATTAAGTTAAAGAAAACAAAACAAGGCTGCGTGTTTGGATCATAGGAAAAATGAATAAATTTCAACGCTGAGTTGATCCATTGATTCTTCTGTTGTGTAGCCACAATCAACACGTTGATTATTTTGATTTGATTGGTTGGTGATTTGATTGTTGACTGATTTTCAAAAGCATGATTGTTCTTGATGGCATTGGTTGACTGAGGTGTTGATTGTTATCTGAGTATGCACTTCACAGCGTATACTGATTGATGTGTTGATTGTTATTTGAGTATGCACTTTACAGTGTGTACGGATTAATTGCTTCAGTATAACAGAATGTCTGCATCGTTGCATCATCGTTATGAATGTCCTCAATAATTGTGATTTGTCGGGAGATTGGGGCATGAAGCATCGTAGCTTTCCAATAAAGTTTATTTGGTCAGGGTGCTCTGTGTGTGTGTGAGCATGTGTGTGTGTGTGAGAGAGAGAGAGAGAGAGAGAGAGAGAGAGCATATGTGTGTGTGTGTGTGTTTTGTGTGTGTGTGCATGTGTGTGTTTTTGTTGTTGTTGTTTTTTTGTGTGTGTGTGTGTGTGAGCATGTGTGTGTGTGTGTGTGTGTGTGTGTGTGTGACCCTCTGTGTGTTTTGTTTTTTTCCGTTCGTGGGCGAGACATGACGACTCCTACATTCGCTCGTATGCGCGAGTGGGCCTTCACGTGTATGACCGCGTATGACTCACACCGAATAAAGTACAAGATCAGCACTCTATGTTATAAATGCATTCACAAATCTGCCCCTTCCTGTCTCTGTGGCTGCCTTCAACTCTACACTCCATCTCGCTCTCTACGATCGGCTTCGGATCCACTCTGGTTACGCATACCCAGATTCAAACATTCGACTGTTGGCTATCGTTCTTTCTCTGTCTCTGGACCTTGTAATTGGAATGAACTTCCTCTTTCGCTTCGTCAGGTCTCCACACTCAGCTCTTTCAAGTCTGGTCTTAAAACCCACCTCTTCCTAAAACAGCCTCCCTTGCCTGCCTCTACCTTGTCTTCAGTTGTTGTTTTTTTTGTTTGTTTTTTTCTCCAGTTTTAGAGTTTGAATGACTGGTGCGAAAGCGCTTTGATTTCTCTGCGCAAGATTCAGCGCTATATAATAATAATAATAATAATGAAACATAATGATGATAATAATAATAATAATAATGATAATAACCGTTTTTATCCCCGCTCACAGACAGGATCGACGCACCAGCAGTACGACATTTGCGCTGACTGACCTGAGCCATTGGGGAGAAAAAATTCTCTTAGCTGTCATGTGGAGGAAGGTATGACAGAATGGTTAAGACATTTATCTGCCATTTCAGTGTCCGTGAGGGTCTGGGTTCGAATCCCGCTCTTTCTGTGACCCTTTCTCCCAAGTTATGGAAAATCAAACTGAGCATTTACGTCACAGTAGGCATTCCGGGATGAGATGATAAACCGAGGTCCAGTGTGCAGCATGCCGCGTTTGGCGCAGTGATAAAGAACCCATGGCAACATAAATGTTGTCCTCTGGCAGAATTCTGTTGAGGAAATTCACTCTGATAGGAACACAAATATGATAATAATAATGTATGCGTGCCGGACTCGAGGCCTCAAACATGCACGCCGATCCCTGTGTGATGCTGCTGGTCAAACATCAATACCTACAGCAGACGTGGTGTAGTTTGTACGTGTAACAGGGTGAAAGTGTTCTCTTTACCCCGCAGAGAGAGAGAGGGAGAGAGAGAGAGAGTGCCCGTTCATGTCCCGTGTTAGCTTTAGCGTGATTACTTCACGTGCAAAATGATATTCATGTACGGTGGGTGTGCTGCATCTTGATATGTTTTTACGAAGTGAGTTCTCCTACCCTTTCATTGTAGAACCAGTAATTTTATCAGTTCTCAGCTTGAAAAGGGAAAAGGCAACAGCAGTGTGTGTGTGGGCCTCTGTCAACCTGATAGGGAGTATTCATTTACTTATTTATTTATTTCCCTCCTTGTACGAGTACAGCCCCTTGCCCTTTAACCCCCCGCTCTCCTGTTCCCTTTACCCAAGTGCCGATACGGTCCCCGTCACGTCCTCAATAAAGCCTTGAAGAAAACTGGTGCTAATGTGGTGAGAGAACCCTGCCCAACCGGCTACATACGGATTTATCTGAACGCAGTGATGCCTTCTTGAAACTCCAACTGAAGCTGTCATGCTTGGGCAACTGTGTGTCTTGGAATGCAAGTCACGACAAACAAACTTCGTTTGTGAAACAGAAAATGCAGAAGTGCGCTTTCACTGCACCACAAAAGAACTTATAAAGCAGTGACAAGACCAAAATGTTCTATATCTTCCGCTTAACTCTCTCCATACGAACGGCGAAAGAGACGACGTTAACAGCGTTTCACCCCAATTACCATCATCAAAATATTGCAAGCGGAACGCTCTTATACTGAAGAGGTGAATGTTGACAAAGAATACCTCAGTTCTGACGACGGAAGCTAAAGGTTGGGTCATTCAGACACCTACTGGACATCCGAGGGGTCTGTGTAGAGGAGAAGAGAGGACTGGCCGTACTGAGTGAGTTAAACCTTCAAACAGTTAAAAGGAAAAATATTGTAGGGTCATCACATCATTGTTTTTTATACTTCACCTGCACGGCCTTATCATATTTTTGTGTGCATGGCCGAATAAAGCCTGCTCTCACCAGGGTGAAGGAGTCGCCATACTTCACCATCATCTCCCCCCCCCCAAACCCTGAATGTTTTCATAATCATATACATGCACGTTAAACTGAGATCCCATGATCTTTCTAAGGGAGGGGGAAGGGGTGGTGGTGGTGGGGGGGGGAGAGTCAGTTGGTAGCATTTGACAGCCACTGTGGCTCCCTCGACACAAACGTGCCAGTAGGTCTCGTATTGTGGCTCCCTCGACACAAAGGTGCCAGCAGGTCTCGTATTGTGGCTCCCTCGACACAAAGGTGCCAGCAGGTCTCGTATTGTGGCTCCCTCGACACAACAAAGGTATCAGCAGGTCTCGTATTGTGGCTCCCTCAACACAACAAAGGTATCAGCAGGTCTCGTATTGGTCTCCACAGCTGTCTGACACTGGGCATTCTAGTCCCGAATTGTTCTTGAGAGAATCCTGTCTGTGCTGTGTCCTGCAGTAGATCTACGACAGCTGCTCTGTGTGGCCTCGCCAGTCGTTCTCGCAGTGGCTTGGGTGGGGTCACAGACAAAATTATGATGCATATAATTATGTATCTCAGTGGGTGGGCTTTGTCATGTTGCAGTTTGTACAGCACGGTACCGTCAGTCTTGTCGTCAGTGTTGCAGTTTGTACAGCACGGTACAGTCAGTCTTGTCGTGTTGCAGTTTGTACAGCACGGTACCGTCAGTCTTGTCGTGTTGCAGTTTGTACAGCACGGTACAGTCAGTCTTGTCGTGTTGCAGTTTGTACAGCACGGTACCGTCAGTCTTGTCGTGTTGCAGTTTGTACAGCACGGTACAGTCAGTCTTGTCGTGTTGCAGTTTGTACAGCACGGTACAGTCAGTCTTGTCGTGTTGCAGTTTGTACAGCACGGTACCGTCAGTCTTGTCGTGTTGCAGTTTGTACAGCACGGTACAGTCAGTCTTGTCGTGTTGCAGTTTGTACAGCATGGTACAGTCAGTCTTGTCGTGTTGCAGTTTGTACAGCACGGTACCGTCAGTCTTGTCGTGTTGCAGTTTGTACAGCACGGTACAGTCAGTCTTGTCGTGTTGCAGTTTGTACAGCACGGTACCGTCAGTCTTGTCGTGTTGCAGTTTGTACAGCACGGTACCGTCAGTCTTGTCGTGTTGCAGTTTGTACAGCACGGTACCGTCAGTCTTGTCGTGTTGCAGTTTGTACAGCCCGGTACCGTCTTGTCGTGTTGCACGGTTTGTACAGCACGGTACCGTCAGTCTTGTCGTGTTGCAGTTTGTACAGCACGGTACCGTCAGTCTTGTCGTGTTGCAGTTTGTACAGCACGGTACCGTCAGTCTTGTCATGTTGCAGTTTGTACAGCCCGGTAGCGTCAGTCTTGTTGTGTTGCAGATTGTACAGCACGGTACCGTCAGCTTTGTCGTGTTGCAGATTGTACAGCACGGTACCGTCAGCTTTGTCGTGTTGCAGATTGTACAGCACGGTACCGTCAGCTTTGTCGTGTTGCAGATTGTACAGCACGGTACCGTCAGTCTTGTCGTGTTGCACGGTTTGTACAGCACGGTACCGTCAGTCTTGTCGTGTTGCACGGTTTGTACAGCACGGTCAGTGGTACCGTCAGTCTTGTCGTGTTGCAGTTTGTACAGCACGTACCGTCAGTCTTGTCTTGTTGCAGTTTGTACAGCACGTACCGTCAGTCTTGTCGTGTTGCAGATTGTACAGCACGGTACCGTCAGTCTTGTCGTGTTGCAGTTTGTACAGCACGGTACCGTCAGTCTTGTCGTGTTGCAGTTTGTACAGCCCGGTAGCGTCAGCTTTGTCGTGTTGCAGATTGTACAGCACGGTACCGTCAGTCTTGTAGTGTTGCAGTTTGTACAGCCCGGTAGCGTCAGCTTTGTCGTGTTGCAGATTGTACAGCCCGGTACCGTCAGCTTTGTCGTGTTGCAGATTGTACAGCACGGTACCGTCAGTCTTGTCGTGTTGCAGTTTGTACAGCACGGTACCGTCAGCTTTGTCGTGTTGCAGATTGTACAGCACGGTACCGTCAGCTTTGTCGTGTTGCAGATTGTACAGCACGGTACAGTCAGCTTTGTCGTGTTGCAGATTGTACAGCACGGTACAGTCAGCTTTGTCGTGTTGCAGATTGTACAGCACGGTACCGTCAGCTTTGTCGTGTTGCAGATTGTACAGCACGGTACCGTCAGCTTTGTCGTGTTGCAGATTGTACAGCACGGTACAGTCAGCTTTGTCGTGTTGCAGATTGTACAGCACGGTACAGTCAGTCTTGTCGTTTGACGCCTCTCTCTCTCCTGTGTCTCTCTCCCTCCCTCATGTTTATTAATACCATTCTGGCTTGTGCCTCTCTCTCTCCGTCTCTGTGTGTGTGTGTGTGTCACAGTGTGTGTTATTACCATATGTTTGTCTTTTTGTACTGAGTATTGTGTTCGTATGCTATGACGTTAAGTAGCATTGTGTTGTGCATGCAATGACATATATAATGTAGTATTGTGTAGCCGGTGTAGACTCTGTTTCATGGCGGGGACTGCATCAAAAAAAGCGCGCCAGTGCTTATCCATGATCCTCGAAAATAAAGAATTTTGTCCAACGCTCAAACCACTCGGCTATTGCGCCCGTCGCTGAGGCATGTTTCTGTAATATATATCAGATAACGTCACAACTGAAAGATCGTGTTTGTCCACTTTTCCTCATTTCAGGTTAATGCATGCATGTCTCGGTTGATACCGACTGTTTTTCAACCTCTTGATCACAAAGTTTTGTTTGTTTGCCACTTTCTTCTTCTTTTTTTTTCATAGTTTCTATTCATTTCTTGTTATTACACTCTATTCTTATTCATCTATCGCAATATCCGAGGAAAAATTAAAACAAAAACATGTGTCAATAATTATGAGAATTAAAAAAAAAAAAAAAAAAAAAATCGGCATTAAAATCATTCAAAACCTGCATAACCTGGGAACAGAATAACCTGAATGGGAAACAAATTACACGTAAGATGGAAAGCGGAAAGTCTCACTACTACATCGTTATAATTCTGAATTGAACTGAACTGCACAAACCAGCCGTTAAAAAAAAGAAAGGAAAAAGATTGTTCTCAGGTGCAATGTTCTCTGGGGCTATCTCTTCAAAGCGATAGTTGTCAAAAGGGTCAGTTCTCATATTGTGATATTTCTCGACTTGGACCATCATCAACTTCCGCTTTTAACCTTGCGTGGAAACATTCAGGTGCTTTTCGTGTCTGCAAAGGCTGTCGCCGACTTAACCCCTTTGCCAACATGGTTGAATTTGGCTCAGGCCCGGTGAAAGAACACATCGACAACACCGTTTTTATTGTTCCAGGCATCATCATTGTCGTCTTAGTAGGTAAGGTGTCTGTGTTGTCAAATGAATAAGGATATCTGCCATATGTTCGTTATGTGTTCGTCTGCTACTGCCGACGTGTTTCACTTTTCTTGGGCTCATAGTACACGTGTCATGTGATAGGACTGATTGTCTTGGCAACTAATGGGTTGTTCTAATTTAACTCATAAAATGAACAACATAGATACTTTTACTTAAGGAAATGATGTGCAGTCTCCACATGAGCAACTCGCCCAGAATATAAATGCAGTATCTGTCACAGTAAAGTAGGTTTAATGATCGAAAACTCACCAACACACTGATAAAAAAACAAAAAACAAAACAAAAACAAAACATTTCAGGACTTGACCTGAAGAGCGTCAGCCAAAATGTCGTTAAACGCAACTCTTGCTGTACACAAGACATTTACTGAGCGATTAAAAAAAAAAAAAAGGTTTTCAATTTAGTATTAAGCAGTCAACATCAACTTCGTTCTTCAGGGGCGCACAGTCATATAAATTGATTATTCTGGCACCTAAAACTGGCGATCCTGTTGTGTTTCACTATCACTAAGTACTTTAATTATTACACAATAATGTAAGACTGCTTCATCCTAAACACCTGGCAAAGGAACAGTTTAAAATAAGCGAGATTGTTGTTTTAGTGTGAGTAGATCAATTTTAACTTAAGGAGTTTATGCTTCTCTTTCTCACCCCATTCCTTCAGTTGAAACAAACAACAACAACAGCAACACACACACACACACACACACACACACACATATTTATAGTTTAGTTTGATAGGGCTGTTAGAAGTTTGCAACAAGATTCAGATTCAACCAGGGTGGTTAGCCAGGTCACTTACTAGTACTGTTGTTTTTTTTTCCACCTTAGTTGCATGCAGGACATTTAACACCTTTTTTTCTCTCTCCCTTTTCTCTCTGGCGAATTAACATGCCTTCTTTATTTTTTTCCCTACATAATTTTTACATTTGAATTTTAACAGATATCTGCATGTTTTTTAAGTATGGACATTTGATCACTAGGTCACACAAGTAGATAACATGGTATAAAATTCACATTTTTGGTTACCTGTTTACAAATTCCATTATATTAACACCTATTCTGCTGCTGCTGCTGCTGCTGCTGACCAGTTAGCAAACTGGTGCAGGAATTAGATGTATTAGACTGACAAAGGCAACAGTTTTAGATATAAATTATAAAGACTGCCACAGGAAACAGTTTTTGATAAGTATTAAGCAACTGTAGGTGGCATTTGTGTACTGGTATATCTGGACTACTCCAGACGACAGTTTTTGACAAGAATAATGGACTACCATGTGGGACAGTTAATTGTTATCAAGTATAACTAGACTACTGTATATGACAGTTGTCAAGAAAGTATGATTGGCTACCATAAGAGGCATTTGTCAACAGCTATAAACTGCTGAAGGTGATGGTTGTTAAAAAGTATATAGACTACTGTATGTGACAATTGTCAAGTCATATCTACAGACTAGTGTAGGTGGCAGATTATGTAGAGCTGTAACAGTGACGGGCGCAATAGCCGAGTGGTTAAAGCGTTGGACTGTCAATCTGAGGGTCCCGGGTTTGAATCATGGTGACGGCGCCTGGTGGGTAAAGGGTGGAGATTTTTATGATCTCCCAGGTCAACCTATGTGCAGACCTGCTAGTGCCTGAACCCCTTCGTGTGTATATGCAAGCAGAAGATCAAATACGCACGTTAAAGATCCTGTAATCCATGTCAGCGTTCAGTGGGTTATGGAAACAAGAACATACCCAGCATGCACACCCCCGAAAACGGAGTATGGCTGCCTACGTGGTGGGGTAAAAATGGTCATACACGTAAAAGCCCACTCGTGTGCATACGAGTGAATGCAGAAGAAGAAGAAGAACAGTGATGATATAAACATAGTGTCTGTTGAAATGCACAGGGGATTAAGTGTAATGACCTAGATCACAGTTCAGTGTGGCCAGGCAGCCCAGTGCAGCAGCAGACAGGTAGGCTGTCACTGAGCAAGCTGTGAAGATGGCAGGGAAAGGGTCAATAGTACAGTATACTTCACCTGGATAAAACGTGTGGGGTTTAGAAAGACAACCTGTGTGTGAAAATAAAAAGACATGAACATTTCTGTGTTTGGTTGTGTGTGTGTGTGTGTGTGTGTGTGTGTGTGTGTGTGTGTATGTGATGTAAGCATGTGCATCTTTGTGTGCAAGTGTGTGTGCTTGAAGAAATTTTTTTTTAATAAAAAATGTGCAATAAAAGCCCAGAAGGAAAAGATAGCAGCCAGCTGACACAGAATACAGCCAGAGCGTTACTTTGACACAGACAATAACCAAGATAACCCATCATAAAGTACAGCTCATGGGAACGGGGAAAGCTGTTGCCAGTCCCACCACGTGGCCTCCGTCAAGCAGTGTTCGCTTCACTTCAGTCGTTGCAGGAGCATCACTGTGTTCTGTGTGTAGGTTTTTTAACACAGGATAACAGGCCACCTGTGCTTAGTTAGGTCACCTCGCTTTTAATTATATCCCGTTTGATTTTAGTTTGCGTCATTCAGTTGGGACAACGGTGGGTCGTTTGATCAGTGCAGAGAGGGCATTATATTTAATTTTAATGCTTACTCTTGTGTGGACATGAACATCCCAACAGCTGTTTCCATTGTCAGTCTTGAAAATATACAGTGAATCGTGGTTTTCTCTCTGCGGCTTGGTAGCAGGAGTGGGTTTTTTTTTTTTTTTTAACCTCCGCTTATGTTGTGACCAATACATATTGATTTGGGTAGTTGTGAATTGATACATGATTGTAATTGTTGGATAGAACATATTTCGTCTGAAAGACATTTGCATTGGTATTGAAACCATATCTGTGCTTTATTGGTAGGTAAAGTGTCACTGTTTTGGAAACCATATGGCAAGTTTTTTTGGGTTTTTTTTACCTCTGCTTTTGGTATGAACAGATCTTTTTCTGTTCACACAGTAATCATAATTATTTTCTTGTTTTGCTTGAAAGTGAAATAAATGTCATCAGGTTTTTCTAGATAAATTTCAAAGGTTATTTGTGACAGTGATCAGTTGAGTTTAAAAAAACACACAAACAAACCTGGTTTTGTTGGGGAACATAAAGATGCAGATTTTGCTATAGTATGGTTTAAGACAAAGATTCAACAAAGATTTGTGGTTTTATTTATAATCAAGAGAAATATGATTTCTTTAGAGGTACTTATTGAAGTCTAACTGGGCAAGTTAAAATTATGAGAAAGTGTGTGTGTGTGTGTCAGTGAGTATATATGGTGTGTTTTGAAGATGCGTGGGGCATGCACAAATGCGCGCGCGCACGTGTGTGTGTGTGTGTGTGTGTGGTTATTGTAGAGTAGATGGGGGAGTAAATGTTAATTCTTACTGTGTATATACTTGATTCGTTTTAATATATTCACCTGCAGAATTTTACAATTTTTCATTTTCACTCAGAGTGGGGGAGAGCTAACAACACCAATACATCTTTTCATTAATCGAAAAAACAAACAAAAAACCAAAAAAACCATGAAAGACTTGTAATGCCACATTTTACTTTCAGATTCACAAGCTAACAACACCAATACATCTTTTCATTAATCGAAAAAACAAACGAACAAAAAAACAAAAACAAAAAAACAAAACATGAAAGACTTGTAATGCCACATTTTACTTTCACATTCACAATCAAAGGCAGCATACTCCCAGCTAACAACATACATGACTTTGCAAAAGTTGTTTAAAAAACAACAACAGCGCTACAGAAGAGCATCGCTGTAGACTAGAGTTTTTCGTTGACCGCCACTACTGAGGGGAACGGAGCCATTCACTTTACTTGATTTAAACAAAATTTTATTCAGTAAATATGTCACATGTACAGATAGACAGTGGAGCAACAACAAGCTAATAGCTTATATCGTGCTCAGGAATGTGATTAAATACATTTGTTTCGTTTGACGGCTGGTGGACGCTACACAATTGCAATTATGTTGAAATACACATTTTCCAACTGCATATAAACGACAGTCATTGCAGACATACATTGTTTCCCCCCTTTTTTTCTTTCTTTTTTTTTTTTTTGAGCCGCCGTGGAGATTAATATATTTAAAGAATTTACAATGAATATAAACATCATTTTTAAGATATGTTGTTCACGCAACAGAAAGCAGAAAAAGGTAAGGAAAACAAGTTCACTTTACTTGTTAAAATAACACTTGTCTGAACACCAACTCCAGGTTTACCTTGTCGCAGAGTCTGTTGAAACACAAGTCAGCGTACTGTAAGTCCAAAGGAATTAAAAAAAGAAGAAAAAAAAAGAAGAAATTGAAAAACGATAAATAAACGAAAAAAAAAAGTAAATTAAAAAGATGGGTGATGCTGGAAACGAAACGGTCAGTCAGTCTGTCCCCGGCAACCAGTCGATGAACATCATTCTGTTTGTCCTGTTTGCAACTCTCTCCGGTGGTGTCATTGGTAAGTTTGGTTGATGGCGGAAGCAACACACAGTTTCTTTTATAGATTTGTGTAGCATTGTCGTAGTGCTCACTTACGGCTTGCTGTCAAGTTGAGGGATTGATTCAGATATTATCAATATCATATCATTATGTGTTTGTGTGTGACAGTGCTTTACCACCAAGTGCTTGTATTGTTGTTCAGCTTCCTGAAAAAAGATTTTGTTTGAGAATGTCTGTATATATTATATACAAGAGAGGCAAAGCCTTTGTGACTGACATGTGAATTTTTTTTTTTTTTCTCAAGGCCTGATTAAGCGCATTGGGTTACGCTGCTGGTCAGGCATCTGCTTGGCATATGTGGTGTAGCGTATATGGATTTGTCCAAACGCAGTGACGCCGCCTTGAGCTACTGAAAACTGAAAATGGATGGCGTCATCAAAATATTTCATTGGCATTTGGGAGGGTGGGGAAGGGGCTGTGTATTTTTCTTGTTCCATGTATACTATAATTATCAAATTGTTTCTGGCTCTATGTGTGTGTGTGTGTGTGTGTGTTTAAAACTCTGAGAAAGGTTATTGATTTGGTTATGGAAGAGGGAGGTATTAAACTATATTTTTGGTTCATTTGCTGTAATATTCTTTCCCAGAATTTTTATTCCGAGAAATGGTTTCGTTAAATTACATTTTCAGCCCTGGTAGACAGTCGGCCAAGCTCTAGTCTAAGCCATAGCTATAGGGGAAATTAAAAAAGATATATAACCACAGAAATACATGTTTCTAGTTACTATATTGTCTGCTTATTGTGTTATACTATATTGTCTGGTTACTATTAGGTAGGTCATGAGATCAAAGAAATATGAATGTGACTGGTCAGTGTTGGAAAAATGTCAAAGATCAGGGTAAATCTGAAGGTGTTTTATTGTTTGTATAGACCTTCAGTTTATTGCCTGTCAGATTATTTGTCTAAACTGTGGGGTGTGCTGTGTGTGTGTGTGTGTGTGTGTGTGTGTGTGCTCTGTGGTGTGTGACTGTGTGTGTGTGTGTGTGCGCTCTGTGGTGTGTGACTGTGTGTGTGTGTGTGTGTTTGTGTGTGTGTGTGTGTGTGTGTGTGTGTGTGCTCTGTGGTGTGTGACTGTGTGTGTGTGTGTGTGCGCTCTGTGGTGTGTGACTGTGTGTGTGTGTGTGCTCTGTGGTGTGTGACTGTGTGTGTGTGTGTGTGCTCTGTGGTGTGTGACTGTGTGTGTGTGTGTGTGTGTGCTCTGTGGTGTGTGACTGTGTGTGTGTGTGTGTGCTCTGTGGTGTGTGACTGTGTGTGTGTGTGTGTGTGTGTGTGCTCTGTGGTGTGTGACTGTGTGTGTGTGTGTGCTCTGTGGTGTGTGTGTGTGTGTGTGTGTGTGTGTGCGCTCTGTGGTGTGTGACTGTGTGTGTGTGTGTGTGTGCTCTGTGGTGTGTGACTGTGTGTGTGTGTGTGCTCTGTGGTGTGTGCTCTGTGGTGTGTGTGTGTGTGTGCTCTGTGGTGTGTGACTGTGTGTGTGTGTGTGCTCTGTGGTGTGTGACTGTGTGTGTGTGTGTGTGCTCTGTGGTGTGTGACTGTGTGTGTGTGTGTGTGTGCTCTGTGGTGTGTGACTGTGTGTGTGTGTGTGTGTGTGTGTGTGTGCTCTGTGGTGTGTGACTGTGTGTGTGTGTGTGTGCTCTGTGGTGTGTGACTGTGTGTGTGTGTGTGTGTGTGCTCTGTGGTGTGTGACTGTGTGTGTGTGTGTGCTCTGTGGTGTGTGACTGTGTGTGTGTGTGTGCTCTGTGGTGTGTGTGTGTGTGTGTGTGTGTGCTCTGTGGTGTGTGACTGTGTGTGTGTGTGTGTGTGTGTGCGCTCTGTGGTGTGTGACTGTGTGTGTGTGTGTGTGTGTGTGTGCTCTGTGGTGTGTGACTGTGTGTGTGTGTGTGTGTGTGTGTGCTCTGTGGTGTGTGACTGTGTGTGTGTGTGTGTGTGTGTGTGTGCTCTGTGGTGTGTGACTGTGTGTGTGTGTGTGTGTGTGTGCGCTCTGTGGTGTGTGACTGTGTGTGTGTGTGTGTGTGTGTGTGCTCTGTGGTGTGTGACTGTGTGTGTGTGTGCGCTCTGTGGTGTGTGACTGTGTGTGTGTGTGTGTGCTCTGTGGTGTGTGACTGTGTGTGTGTGTGTGTGTGCTCTGTGGTGTGTGACTGTGTGTGTGTGTGTGTGTGTGTGTGTGTGCGCTCTGTGGTGTGTGACTGTGTGTGTGTGTGTGTGTGTGTGTGTGTGTGCTCTGTGGTGTGTGACTGTGTGTGTGTGTGTGTGCGCTCTGTGGTGTGTGACTGTGTGTGTGTGTGTGCGCTCTGTGGTGTGTGCTCTGTGGTGTGTGCTCTGTGGTGTGTGTGTGTGTGCGCTCTGTGGTGTGTGACTGTGTGTGTGTGTGTGTGCTCTGTGGTGTGTGACTGTGTGTGTGTGTGTGTGTGTGCGTGCTCTGTGGTGTGTGACTGTGTGTGTGTGTGTGTGTGTGTGCAGCCTTCTTCACCTACAAACTGGTGTCCAGCTTGAGGCAGAAGCAGAAAGCCAAGGAGGAGAAGAAGAAGCAGAAGCAGCAGAAGAAGGAGAAGGAAACACAGCGGAAGCAGAAGAAGAAGTGATGACGGCTCCCTGTTTAGTTCCTCCCCCTCCCCTTCCCTTCCCCTCCCCCCACGCCCCCCCCAACATCTCCACTCCCATCGCGATACTTACACCACCACCACCACCACTTCATCATCGTACTGCCGCCGTTTTACGCCATCCCATAGGTTTATCGTGACAACAGCGCCATCGACATTCATGACGACACACTTTCCGTTCCCCCCCCACCCACCCCCCAGGAAGGACTTGTGATGCCATCTTGCTGGCAGCAAAGACGAGCGAGATGACAGTGCACTGGTCTGCCTGATTGTGTGTGTACGACGTTGTGCAGATTTTTTTTCCGTTTTGACATGTAATCAAAAAAGGATCGATAGTTATCCACAGTGTGGATGTTTTTAATTTCTAGGTAGTCTTCAACTCCCAAGTGCTTGGGCGGTGTGGTGTGAATGTGGCTGTGTAGATCTATACAGCTCTTGGTCAATGTATGTCTCTGCATTATTTATTTATTTATTTGGTAAGAACACTTGGAAGTAATACTTGTCGTCTGCAAGGGGGCAAAAATGAAGCAGATTTTTCATGAAGACCAAACTGAGGGCAGAGCTATACAAAAAAAGAAGAAAAAAAAAGAAAGAAAAAAAAAGGGGGGGGTCAGTAGTGGTGATGGGAAGAGATCAGATGAGTGGATAATTTGAGGAACAGAAAGTGATGTTTTGTGGTTGGAACACAAGTACCGAAATTTGCACTGTAAGAGAGTTTTGGGAAGAGTGGGGAGAGGGAGAAAGAACAGATACAGAGAATATTCCTCAAACAGAAACATTGTGTATATATATATTTTTTTAATGTGTAAGTGTAACTGTTTTATAAGAAGTAAGAAAAAGATAGCGAGCACACACACACATATGGAGAAAAAACAACAACAAAACCATGAAAAGTTAATTATTTATGGTGGTGGTAAAAATTTAAGAAATTCTTCAGAAACTTGGACCCCCCCCCCCCACCCCCCTCCACTGTTTGCTAAGAGGAACATGGACATTGTAGAAATGAGGGTTTATGGCAGAAAGCAAACGTCTGAAGTTCTGCAGTTTTTAATGTTTGATTCGAATGAAAATTGTTCTGTGAATGGTGAATTTATTGTTTATTGAACAGCAGAATGAGGAGACAACACTGACACAGTTTTAATCTTTGTGTACACACACAGTTTTGTCGTAAGTATATTAATTGCCAGACCATTTTGTTTGTCACGACTGGAAAGGAAGTCATTTCAGAGACCTCTGTGTGTTCGTGTTCAGTATTTTTACACTTGTAGCAGCGCTATTTAAAATTGTGCATTATGCTTATGTTTTTTCATCAAGAGGACCAGCCAGTGCCATTGAAAAGTCACGTGTTATAATTTTTTGAAGTGAAGACTAGAGCAAGATTGAACCCATGCTGTGCATGATCATGTGTCAGAAAGCACTCAGATAAATTCTGGAACTCCTTTGCTGTGGAGTTTGGGACATAGAAAGTTACACGTTTGAGATTTCAAGACGTCCATGTTCTTTTCATGGGCTGTACACGTGGAGTGATCCAAGAATGGCCAACACATACACACCCCCTAGTGGTTGGTTACCTTAATGAAATACTGTTTGCAAAAAAAATTGTGAGCACAGTATTCAATTGGCCTTTTTTCACTGCCCATCTGACTACCATCATTCTGGCTGTGTGGTGGTCACTGTTGAGTTGGGAGGTACTTTCCCACCCTTCACTTTTGGGAGGGTTACAGAAATGTCCCTTTTGTTATCTGAGCTACATTCACAAGAAGAGTCGTGTGTGTATATTTTTTTTCATACACATAATTTATTAATGTGTGTGTGTGTACTACACTATCGCTACACATTCACAAACTTGTTTACTATGTAAAACAGAATCTTGAGGCAAAGGGTATGAGTGGAAACTGGCTTGATGGGAACAGATGTCATTTTTGTTGTCATGATATTATTGTGAAGTGTGTAATGGCACTCTTGATTGATTCAGATATTTGTTTTTTGTTGATGATCATGTTCCAAATGACTTATCCCCACTCGCAAGCCTGCCAGTCAGTCTAGCTATGGGTATTATTCTGCCATCGTATTGTTGTATCTGTTCTACTTATTCATTCTTATAGTATGAAGTTGTAAATCTTTTAACGTACTGTCGAACCTACGCTGTACATTTCATTCATTTTGTGTTGTCAACACCTCTGCAGGGCTGAGTAAGAGTTGTGCTTCAAGTGGGCTTTTAGTGTCAAGTTCCTGTGTGCATTTCAAGGCTTTTAGTGTTAAGTTCCTGTCTGTGCATTTCAAGGCTTTTAGTGTGAAGTTCCTGTGTGCATTTCAAGGCTTTTAGTGTCAAGTTCCTGTCTGTGCATTTCAAGGCTTTTAGTGTTAAGTTCCTGTCTGTGCATTTCAAGGCTTTTAGTGTTAAGTTCCTGTCTGTGCATTTCAAAGCTTTTAGTGTTAAGTTCCTGCCTGTCTGTGCATTTCAAGGCTTTTAGTGTTGAGTTCCTGTCTGTGCATTTCAAGGCTTTTAGTGTTAAGTTCCTGTCTGTGCATTTCAAGGCTTTTAGTGTTAAGTTCCTGTCTGTGCATTTCAAGGCTTTTAGTGTGAAGCTCCTGTCTGTGCATTTCAAGGCTTTTAGTGTTTAGTTCCTGTCTGTGCATTTCAAGGCTTTTAGTGTTAAGTTCCTGTCTGTGCATTTCAAGGTTTAGTGTTAAGTTCCTGTCTGTGCATTTCAAGGCTTTTAGTGTTAAGTTCCTGTGTGCATTTCAAGGCTTTTAGTGTTTAGTTCCTGTCTGTGCATTTCAAGGCTTTTAGTTTTTAGTTCCTGTCTGTGCATTTCAAGGCTTTTAGTGTTAAGTTCCTGTCTGTGCATTTCAAGACTTTTAGTGTCAAGTTCCTGTCTGTGCATTTCAAGGCTTTTAGTGTGAAGTTCCTGTGTGCATTTCAAGGCTTTTAGTGTTTAGTTCCTGTCTGTGCATTTCAAGGCTTTTAGTGTGAAGTTCCTGTGTGCATTTCAAGGCTTTTAGTGTTTAGTTCCTGTCTGTGCATTTCAAGGCTTTTAGTGTGAAGTTCCTGTCTGTGCATTTCAAGGCTTTTAGTGTGAAGTTCCTGTCTGTGCATTTCAAGGCTTTTAGTGTTAAGTTCCAGTCTGTGCATTTCAAGGCTTTTAGTGTTAAGTTCCTGTCTGTGCATTTCAAGAC
Organism: Babylonia areolata; assembly: GCF_041734735.1. Lineage (NCBI taxonomy): Eukaryota > Metazoa > Mollusca > Gastropoda > Neogastropoda > Buccinidae > Babylonia > Babylonia areolata. The sequence goes on along the minus strand of NC_134910.1, from coordinate 2,769,046 downwards.
TTTTCCTCAACTCCTTGTGATGTCTGCTTCACTGCGTCACTGTATCACTATTTTCAATGTAGAGGTGTCCCCACCCCCTGCCCCCCTGATTCTGGCATATACAGCTAGGAACATTTCCTCATCTGAGGTGGAATCTGTGATGTTAGCTGTGGCAGGTTTTCATTTTTCTCTCCAGGGGAGAGGCAGCCTGCTGGTGAAGTGTATCATACTCCCAGTTTGGCGAAATATACTTACCTTGTCAAACTGACGCAAACCAGGCCTATCTGTTTGCTCATCTCGGCCAAAATTTATTGCGGCAACTCGGTGATACAACATCTCACCATTAGACAGCCGTCTGCTAGCCAATGAAATGCCATTTCCGGCAGTAGGTTAACAATCATTCTCAATGGCCGCCATGTTTCAGATAAGTGACATTCTCGATTTGCTCAGTCTTTGAAGTGAGAGGATCTGAGCATGTGGGATCGAATCCCACGCTCGCCGGAATTTTCTCCTTCTCTACCAGACCTTGAGTGGTGGTCTGGAAGCTACTCATTCGGATGAGACGATAAACCAGGGTCCTGTATGTAGCATGCACTTCGCGCACATAAAATAACCCACGGCAATAAGAGTTGTCCCTGGCAGAATTCTGTAGAAAATTCCACTCTGACAGGAAAACAAATACACTTGCAGATGGGGGGGAAGAAAGAAAAAAGAAAGAAAAAAGAAAGAAAAAAAAAAAGGCTGGTGTTGCACTGTGGCAAAATGTCCCCACTGAGAGCTGCTCTAAGAGATCTGTTGCAACAAAACAAGTGACACAATAAAGTGGAGTGAAATCTGCACCAACACTGATGACATGAAAACAACAGTGTCCAGACCACAAACACTTCCAGGACAACAGAGGTTCTGGAAGTCTTGAAAGGACATCCATACTTGAACGCTAGAGCTTAGGTAGTAATAATATAAACGTTCATGACGATGCACGTCTTCTTGAGGGGTTAACTGCTACCAAGTTTAAAATAAGGTCTTGAAGAGAACTTGCCACAGCTAAAATTGCTCAAGATTCTACAGTGGAGATAATTTTTTTTCTTGCATGTGGTGTTTTTTTAAAATTAATTTTTTTTTTTACATATCTTTTTAACTTAATCCTGGATTGATTCATATTGTTTTTTGTTCTCCAGCAATGAGACACTTTGTGGTTGTTTGTTGTTGTGTGGTGAACTTTCAAGTGAACCAACTGACTGGTCAGTGCTGTTCGACTTGTGTCCAGCGATTGGTGTTGGGTGTTCATGGTCAGGTCAGTGACCAGTGCTTTTTTCACACACTTGACTTGAATAACGATTAATGGTTACATGAATTGATCAGTGGAATGATCTTTTGTCACCATCGATGAATGACTGGTTTTGGTGTGTTATTGTCCATGATGTCTCTATAGCATTGTCGACCAATTGCTTGGTTTTTAAGTGGCCATGAACCAGAATCAAGGGTCTGTTTTTTAAGTGATTATAAAGTCTTGACAGTTTGATGAATGATTTTTTCCCCCCAGACTGCACTTAGCTTAAGCTTCAGAATTAAGTTTAAAAATATTTTTCTAGCGCTACCGGTTGATGGTAGCTGTGCTTTTTAGAGAATGGTCTTGTGGTTCAGTTGACAGGTTATAGGTCGCCAAATGTGTGTGATAAAAGATTCTTGTTTGTGTGTGACACGAGGTTCTTTGCGAGTGTGATATATAAGGCTCCAGAGTATGTGTATGAATGCAGTAGAAGGCTCATGTGTGATAGAAGGCGTGTGTGTGTGTGTGTGCTAAAAGGCTTGTGAGATAGAAAGCCAAAGGCCATCATGTTTGTGTGTGTTGGATCATTAATCAGACTTAACTAAGTGATTTTGAAGTGTGTGTGTGTGTGTGATATAGAAGGCACTTTTGTAAAAGTTGAATATGTGATACTCTGTCTAATGTTACATTATGAACTTTGACTTGTGTTTGAAATCTCCAGTATTTTTATAGACACTTGCAGTTCTTAGGCACAGTCCCCACATGTGTGTGGAAGAGGAGGGGTGGGGGTAGATTTTGGTTACATAAGGTATAGGGCATCCCTGGCAGTTTAGTACAGTTCATGTTGGCTCATCTGTTAAATGAAACAGCACACTAACAACTTAAAAAAACAACAAAAAGTGCAGAAAAAGAAAATGTTAACATTAAAAACAGGAAATCATAATCGACAAATAACACCTCGTTAGAAACCATGTCTACCTCAATCAGCGTAACTCTTAAACCAGTTTAAAACGTTTGAGCACTCCTGTAGCTAACACATGTATAGATAACCAGTTAAATTAAAAGTGAACATGAAACAGTAAGTGTATAGTCAATGTATGATTCCATCATCATTCCAGTTCGACCCAAGTAGATTTCAGTTTGAACAAACTAATGGTGCACTTTCTATTCTTATGCACAGTAAACTGCTTTGTAGTAAGCGGTGGAATCTTTAGGAACTGCACACTGGTAGGTAAAAGATGAAACAGAGCTGGACTTGCTCGTTGTCCCAAGAGACCATGGTTGTAATCACCTACTTCTTAAATGAAGTACACGTGTTTCCCCATGCTAGCTTGCTTGTAGGAGACTGCTTTTGTATGTGCGGTTCTCTGCTGTAAAGGAGCCATACTCCTTTTCTCTGCAGTGCATGGTGGGTGTAAGTATTTGTTTCCAGGATTCATTGAACACAGATTTGAGGATCTTGAATGTGTGTGTGTGATTGTTTGCATGTATTTGAAAGGGAAAAGGCATTAGTATGTGTTGCACGTAGGACATTTTACTTTCCGTTCCATAGCTCCCATTAAGTATCACACACTCACAAAACAAAAAGAACCCATTTAGAAAAAAAAAAAAAAAGATTTAGTTTCCCCCACGATCTCTACCTCCTGGTAAATTTAACAGACACTTGCACTGTCCTAGCAGATTTTACAAACACTAAAATGATTTGTGCTGTCCCGGTAAATTGTACATGGACACTAAATGTTTTGTGTTGTCCTGGTAAATTTAACAAACATGAAATGTCATGTGTTCTCCTGTAAAGTTCATCATATACAGTTAGCATCAGGTGCTCCATTCTGATCATAAAAAACAAACAAACCACTCACATATGATCATGAATCCTGACAGAATTATAAACTGCTGGAGTTGTTTGTCTTCGATTTTGGGTTTTTTTTGTTTGTTGTTGTTGTTTTTTTTCTTGATCAAGTGATGATGTAAAAATTAGCAAGTTATTTCTCTCAGATCTCTATCAACGAGCTGTCGTTATCCATCCAATCAGATCTGCAAGCTGAGATAAGAAAATGACTGTTCTGTTCCTTGGAGGAATTGAAAGACATCGCTTTCTGCTCCACGGAGGATCTGGAATTGAGGGAACAGCTTTTAGTCACAAGATCACCTCTCCACATGGCATTAACAGTTCTGATGCTGAATGGAGAGAGAGAGAGAGAGAGAGAATTGTTACTCACCCCCAAACTCCTGACATCTTAGGACTTGGGATAAAAATTATCAGAAATGGGCTTCTTTCACCATCTTTGTTACAAGAAACACAAGAACCCTGTACTGATTTTTTGTGTGTGCCCCGTTTAAAGATCAGGTTTTATATGTCTGATTTACATTCTTAAGACTGAAGTTGTCATGAATTTGTCTGTCTTTTTCTTTCTTTTACTTATTCCCTCCCTTCTCACACTGCTTCCATTGTTCCCAGAACTGCTTGACCCACCCAGTGCAAGAACTTTTTTCAATTTAAAAGCATGAAAGGGGTAGGTAAGGCAGAAAGTTGAAGTATGGAGAGTGTAAGTATAGCCCATGATACTGAAGTCATGAATTTTGATTGGTTTGAACAGTATTTCTTTTTATTTAGAACATGTTAACATCACAGTAAAAAAAAAAAAAAAAAAACAGGACAAGAAAACCTTTGGCTATGTTCACACTAAGCCCAGCCAGTTGCTGTCAACCTGACGCTGGAAGTGGAACACACTTCAGACACAGACGGATGATGTTAGCTGCAACGCTCTCCAAACAGAATAAACTTAATATTATTGGGATTCACGCTATCACTGAAGAGTCCTGTCCCTTGGACCAGCCATCAGTTTCATTGGTTTGCATTCCCCAAATCAAACAGCCGAGACATGTTAATTGTGAGCACGTTTGCGTGCTGGTATCGAGTGCTGCATGTGCAGCGAAACGAATGCGAGGTGGGAAGTAGATTTTATACTTACCTTGCAGCAAAGTTGCTCTGAAGGCTAGGTTTACCAAGCCTGGACTCGCGAGAACCCAGCCACTCGTGCCAAGATGTGGAAAAAAGAAACGCACTGTCCTAGCGTGTCTCGCCACAACCTTGCCTAACTAGCATGTAAAAAACGCAACTCTGGCTGGATACCAGAGTGAACATTTCCTGCTTCCATACATAGCTGGAAAGCGCTAAATAATGTATATATAATTCTCGAACACCTGCTGCCAGCAAATGGCTGGGGTTATGTGAACTTAGCCTTATACAACGTCCTGTCCCGATATGATATATGTACATCATAAGTATGTGACGGATGTCTTCACAGCTAGAAGTGCAGTCGTTTTCTGTTGAAACCACAGTATTAACCACGGTGGTTTGCATCCACAATGTGCTACATAGCGCCACACTCTCAGGTGGTTTCATTATTGTAAGGAAACATACATGGCTGAATGGGAAGAAGGGATGTATGAAGTCTCCACACAGACCAGTCTTGGAGGACAGTATTCTACAAACCCCTTCTCACCCAACCCGTTATACAATGCACTTTTCATCTTCATGAAGAAAAAAAAAAAAAACTCTCCTTTTCATGTACTTCTTTCTGCTATTGCCAGCGCTTTCTTTATTCTGATTTTTACGGTCTCAAATGCTGAATTGTGGTTTCATGTGGTCCTTTTCCAAATGTATTTTCTGTTGAAGTGGTATGTCATTTCTTTTTGTAGGTTTTTTTGGTTTTGTTTAATGAACCAGAACCCACTTTGGTAAAATGGCACCAAATATTAATGGGCAATCATACACACCACAGAATGAGACGAGTCATGAAAGTTTAGAATTATCCACCTCAATTTTTTTTTTTATGTATTAAAAATTTTTTTTAAACACTTTTTCCCAGTTTTTACCCAATAACAGAAACTGTAAACATATTCAGACATCCCTATACATGATTATGTTCCGGTTATATTTGCCCCCCCCCCCCCCCCCCCCCCCTTCTTAGAACCTGTTCCTTCGTCTTGTCCTGTAGATTTTATTTTCCAGATCCAAGGTCAATACATATTTGTTCCTGGAAAACTCACTGCAAGGATTATGACCTAAATAAAACTTAATAGAAATGAAATGTCCTAAGAGTGACTGCCTTGAAAAACAGTATGGATACATGCATGTTCATCTCTCAGTGTGTTGGCAAAATGCGGAAAGAAACCAAACCAAACCATGAATAATAAAGTAGTAAATTAAACTTGAGACAAGCATTCAGTTCACAAATGGATTACGATGGTTCAGGTTTGAATGTTTCCATTCAGGGAGATTGTATCATTGCCAGGTTTGAATGTTTTCATTCAGAGAGATGGTATCATTGTTGTGTAAGGACATATCACTACTTCTTGCTATCGGAATCATGGACCTGGTTTTTTTTTTCAACCAAACTCATTATTGCTGTGCACATGAGCTTGCCTAGTTATCCCCCCCCCCCCCTCCTATTTCCTCTTTTTTTTTCTCTCTAAGTTTTCCCTTTCCCTTAATGTAAAATGAAGTAGATGGTGGAGGTATGTTAATATGTTTCCTCTGTAATATATATTTATTGTCCAACATAATTTATATATACTGTGTGTGCGTGTGCATGTTAATGGTTCTGGTAAAAAAAAAAAATCAAAAGTATTAATGTTTCCTGTTTTAAAAGAATTCATTTATAAACCTTTAATATTTGCACTGTTGTAAAAAAAAAAAAAAAAAAAAAAAAAAAAAAAAAAAGAAAAAGAAGAGTAACTCTGGAAAAAAACCAAAAAACAAACAAAAAACGACTGTTTCGAAATAGTTCAGTTCTGCTTGAAACTCGAGTTAAAAGGTTTTTTTTCCTCCCCCGCCGCCCTGAAATAATAAAAATTCAATTACTACTTTCTGCCCCCCCCCCCCACACAAAACAATTTTTTAAACTATTTATATATATCACTTATTTTGAATAATTTGGAGTCCTGATTTATAAAATTGTGAAGTTGAACGTTCACAAGTCCCGAGGACTGCTGTCTTCTAGAATTCTAGTCTGATGTCATTTTGTGATGTACAGTGAAAAAACATGCTACAAGACTGCAAGTACAACACACTGAAAATGTGATTTTTCTTCTTCTTGTACTTCACTGTGTGTGATAACAGATGCATTCCAACAAAACATGGACTCTTGTTTGGCTGAAATTAAGTGTGACAACGGTGTGTGTGTGAGTGTGTGCACAGGTGCGCACATATACTGGCACAGGGACATGTAGAATTGACTGTGTATTGTGTTTATTTCTTTGGTGAGGGAGTGTATGCATGTGTACTTAGCACACACCACTTCATTAGCATCAGGGATAAAACTGCCAGCTGAAAAAGCCACCATATATGGGTTGTCAATATTCTTCGATACTAGGGGTGGAACTAGTGAGTCAAGCTGGGTGGACTGGGTAGGGGGAATACCTATTCTCTGACATCTGGTACTATATACATGGGTTGCAATTCTGCGAGAACTTGCAGACCTATGTACAGCATGTTTCTTGAGCATCAGTACTTTCTCAGAAGCAGAATAGTTTTCTTTTCTCTTTTTCCCCCCCCTTCTTTCTTTGGCTATTTTGAGTGTGCTTCAATATTAATGGCTTTCCGTCTTAAAGTGAAAATGAAATTTCTCAGCAACATAAGAATGAAACCGTTTCTTATGCTCACACACACAAAACCTGTCACCCACTCTTTAGAGTCATTCTTTTTAAGTGAACAGCCCTCTTATTCCGGACTCTGGGGCCATCTCTTTCAGCTGGTCTTTTCCTCTCTATGCCACTTTGTAGCACTGTATCAGTGAGTGCAATGCATGACTTGACTTCATTCCCAGCCAAGCATATATAAATCACAAACTGTGGAAATGTATAGACCTAATGAACAGGCTATGGTTTCCATACTGCTGACAGCCAAAGTTAAAGACACAGGAACCACTCTATCAAAATAAAAGCACATTTCCAATCACAAACTGGAACAAACCTTACATGTTCAGTGCTGTTCTCATTTCATTTGGATGGCCTGCTGTACTGATGGCAAGTGTCAACCGTTTTTTGAAAACATTGCTATGAATTATTCAAACTTTATTGGAGCTGGATTCAGTATTCATATTCATTAGGTTGTAATACACTGTTGTTTAAAACATTTCCCACAGGTGTGACTGAGATAATCATTCTGACAGCAATTTTTACAAGGGAAATAACCTTTTACATTACCTCCCTTTACATCACCCGGTATTTTAAACCATGTGAAATGGCATAAGTATTTCAGACATAATACAAAGCATAAAAATTCCTGTACTTTGAAGCGCTAAGAAATGGCTATGAGCAATGCAGTAATGTTCTGGCATAATGTCGAAAGCCAGAAATTCTGTTCACCAGCCAGACTGGTTCCTTCAACACAATCATCAAATCCTGGATACCACCCAGCAACTACAAGGAACACCTTGATTCTATCACTACCACACCTGTACCTGTGACGTAACACTGCTTGAGTGTCAAAGGAGTAGAAGCCCAGCCTGTATATGTTTATTCCTGCTGTGGTGATGGAATCGTAGAAATACTGGAGAATGAATCGCAGAAATGTCGGCCGGGACAAGTGCAATTTGACATCCAACGTACACAGATTGCACAAGTCACGACCCAAACAACTACGGAAATCTCAGAGCACACTCCACAACAAAACTGTACCACAAATAAGCAGAGAGAACAATCCCTGCACATCGATCTCTACACAAAAGACAAATCAATTTCCTATCACTGCATCAAACCAAACTTTTTTTTCCGAGAGAAATTATACTGAAACAACACAACCCAGCACAAAGACCAAACTACTACTTGTTCCAGTCTTTACAAAATGCATCACAGTAACAACTGAACTGAAGTAATTTCTTTATGTTCTAGCCTCTCAAGAGGAACAAAAACGAATCAACCAAAATGGGAAAAAAACAATCCAAACTCAGCAAGCTGAACTGGACAAGGTACAACACTATCGAAGCCTTCATGGCCCATTTGCGATTCCTGCTGATTAAATGAAACAAAAAATGTGGATGGTCAACACATGGAGTGTGCTTGCTTCCTTCATCCTGGTGACGAGTGCAAGAACAAGGCAGGCCGGGACCAGTGCAATTTGTTTCCAAAGCCACAAATAACTGCTTCTGATACCAACCGCCTTGCACCCACTGTCTTCTCTGCCCACAGCAAACACCGGTCCTCTGCTGCCAAGGTACCACACAACCACAGCATTTTCAAAATCAGATGACCAAAAAGTGAGCTTCATTTCCTAACCTTTGTTCCCCTTCTCTCCTCTTCTCAGTTCAGAAGTTTGTGCAAGCAGCAATAAGGCCGGGACAAGTGCAATTGGATAGCAAAGTCAACCAATGATTGCACAGGTCACAACCTCACCACAACTCATTTTTACTGATCAACACCACCCAAAGGACACACTTCTTTCTTCTCCAAACGCAACATAAAACATGCCCACTGAAATCTGTTAACTCGAGATCTGATGTGCAATAACTTTCTTCACTTATTACAATATCTTCAAAAGCACAAAATCAACCAACAGCAAATCTTCATGTGACTGGCAACAGCCTAGGCCCACAACTTTCGCGTACCTAAAACTTCCAGATCAACCAGATGAGATATTTCTTGTCATCTTCAAAACTGTTTCAACTTAATCCTATATCTATCTATCCTATGCAAGCTGGGTACTGATCAGTTTGACAATAGCGGTTAGGAATACATCAGTAACAGAAAAGCCAGTTCTCATCAATACTAATGAACCACATCCTTCTGACGATGACCTGTCTTACTAGGTGTGATCTGCACACACTATGCAAATGATATTTCAACTTCCAAAACCCGACTTGTCCACAGGAGAAAACGCCCAGGTACAGAAGGCCGGGACAAGTGCAATCTGTACTCAAAACACCAGAATTGCACACGTCAAGACCTCATGCACCTGTTCTGACCAACAGCAAAAGCCAAACCAAGGGATGACTCCATTTCTGGTTCACCAATCACTAGAGTCAGTAGAGAGAGTGAGGGTAAATTACACTGATATAACCAATACACTCTCCCCCTTATAGCTGTGAGCTATAAAGAATACTTTTACACAGCAAACACACAGTTACTGATGTGTACAACTGAAATGATAGTTCCAAAACAAAAGGCAGCTGGACAAACAACTACATGAAGAGCATGTGACTGGAACAAACTAACAACTATAAATGTACTTGCTGTGACCAGCCAACTGAGCACCAAAGATCAGTTTTCTGTTGAAAGAATGCTGTCCAGGTGGAACTTGTACAGCTTCTGCAACAAAAACCCATATTTAATCATTGTCAAAGCTTCCATTTCCACAAACAATCCTGCTAGTGTAAAAACCATAAAAGCCCAACTCCTTGCCAGTGAAGGAAACCAAAATATCAAGACAATGTCAGCACCTCTAACCACCAGCATGGTTTACATCAGGATACTATCACCTTTCTTCACAGAGCTCTACTGAAAATGACACTGGCACCCAGAAGAGGCCAATGAAAGACTACTCCACATTTTCAGTGTAGTATAAAACAATATCAACAATAGGAAACTTGAGAACGCTTTGAAATAATACACAACGCTACCCTCCTTTTCACATATTCTCACAATAAACACAAGAGAAAACTGGTTCTGCATGCCAAAGCGTTCTCCCAAATAAACCCAGCAGCACAAAGGCGGCAGAACAAATCTGTGGACAAGCTTTGTAGTGTGTAGCCCACCCCAAGTCCACAGGTAATGAAGCCTTACTGTCTAGACCCTGAACCCAACCATTCAGCACTTTCCGCTAAAGGGATTAGGGACAGTATTAGCACTAAATGGCAGGCAGGCCAGTCTTGGCCAAGAAATCAAACTTAATGCTTTATACAGCTGCTCTCTTCACTTCACCTACACCCCATAGAACTGGTGAACTGTGCAGCCCCTTGTTCACCTGGACCTGTCAAAGCATCACACTTTATGGGCAAATGAATAAAGGTTGGAATTTTGCTGGTTTATAAGATGAAGGGAAATTTAAAAAAAAAAAAAAAAAAAAAAAAAAAAAAAAATTGCATACAAAGCTCTGAACTTCATAATCAACCAGTCAACAAAAGAAAAAGAAGTTATGTCACTGTCAGTGTTTCCTGCCATCTGCCCAACTCGCACCCTGTCCCAAAGTCTATGTGCCTCTCTACAGTACGCTGTTCCAAGTGCCCACACCAACACACAAATTCTGAAAGGTGTAATGATTCCAGACTTACTACAGTACGCAATATACCATTTTTAGTTCTGCTTTGTCAAGCAGGGCTGTCACTAGCTTCCCCCCTAACCCCCCCTTTCTCTTTTTTGGGAGGTTTGGGGGGGGAGGGTTTAATTTCTGTGCCTTCATAATTGAGTAGAAAAGGTGGAGTAAACCAGACTTCTTAGAAATGCCTTTTAAAAAAGATAATTTTCATTTTTTCATATTGTTAAACCCAGTTCTAAGTGTTTTGTTTTCAATGGAAATGAAAGGAAACTTAAAAGCTCATTACTGTATTAATTCAAATCCCTGAAAAAAATATTTGTATTCGAAAGCACTTCAATCTCGATTCTCTGACCAGAGCTGATCTCTTCAATCTTTATTCCTTTGTTTACAACACTGACCTCAGCTTCAAGGAAAATCTGTCCATGAATTATTAGCAATAGAAAACAGCTTTACAGTGATCATTTAACACTCCTTGTTTTAGTTCCAGGTTGACAAAGAAGACTTTTTAAAATTTTATTTTATCATTTCTCTCTCTCTATATATATATATATTTATATATAAATCAAAGGCACTTGCCTCAGATGCGTGGAATCACTTCTTTCATTTATGTATTTTGCAGACATTGTCCTCTAACTCCACTGGGGAACACAAAGACCATGCAGGAAGGCAGTGGCTCAGGGCAACAGACTGATCACCATGACCCCACCGGTTCTCCCCTGACCCCTACCCTGACCCTTGCTCTGCCCTGCAGATCCTTACCACCCCGAAGACAATGCAAACCCCCTCTTCTTCCCACCACACTGGCATTAAGGACAAAGATCACCACCCACCCCAAACACCCCCTTCTTCCACCTTCCAATACCACCCAGGTTAGAATCAAGCATGGTCATGTACAGGTACCGACAAAGGCATGGCATGCCACAAACTCATCAACTAAACGCTTGCTTAACACAAAACAGTGCCATTTTATATCTGGCTACCCTGGTAGTACAACAAAACGCCAAAGCTATCTTGTTACGCTCCACTACGTCCCATGCCTTCAGTTAACATCCTATCTCCCCAGGCCCAATACTATTTTATCCATTCATATGCTTCATTACTTTTGGGGGTGATCTCACAGTAAAAAAAAAACAACAACAACAAAAACCCACCACCAAATGTGAAGCATACAGACTTCAAGAGATTTGGTTGAAGACTTGCTTACAAAAGTTAAAAGTGCATCATTCAGAAACTACAAATTGGAACAGTACACACGCCCCGATGCAGTTCTCAGAAGTTGAATATTATTTTTATTAGCTCTACCAAAAATTGCATTCTCCACATTTATTTAGTAATTTTCCATGACTGTGCCTGAGAGTGTGACTATGAGCTGAACTAGAATGAAATAGGAATAAATCCAAGCACTGATAATTTTCTACATAGGTTTTTAAAAATAAAACATACATTTCAGTTTATAAACATTACTGCACATACAAGGTTAAAAACTAAATACGTTATGTTTCATTACAAAGCATACATGACAGTGCAAGGTTTATAACAAACCTGTGCATGTTTCATAATCATGACAAAACACATGAAACAGTTTATAACTGTTAAAAGCACACACACACACACAAGTTGTACATGATTGCAGGCAATACTCTCAACTTTCCCCCCTCCTCCAACACCTACAACACCACAGATAAAACAACACTCATCATCAATACAAAGCCAAAACATGGTTCTTTTAACCAATAAGCCAACCACCCCTACACTCCCCCCCATCCCTCCTCCAGAAAAACAATGAAAAAAACCCAACCCAACCCACACACAAAACCCCAACCCACACAACAGAGGCCATACAAAATTTGGCCGCCAAACTTTGGAAGCAAAGGCGGTGGGGGGGGGGGGGGAAAGAGACTCCCTCACCACAGAAAGCAGAAAGTCCACTTGGGCTTGTCTGGGGGAAGAGAAGGCCCAGCCTGATAAACTAGCTCTCATTCCCTGGTTGCCTGGGGTAGTGTTTGAACAGGACACCACATATAAGCACACACACAAACCACTGCTGTCCACTGTTTCAAGTCATCCTAAATTTGGTCTACAGCTGTACTGTGTAGTCAGGGTTGCCAGCTAGCCGGTTTGTGTGAGAGGGAGAGAGAGCATTTTTGTGCATGATGTGGTGTGGTGTGTATGTGTGTGTGTGTGTGTGTGTGTGTGTGTGTGAGAGAGAGAGAGAGAGAGAGAGAGAGAGAGAGAAAGAGAGACAGACATACTTGTGTGAATGAAACAAGCACATATGGGTGTCAAACAAGCAACTGAATCTAAAATGTATCACTGGTTCACAAAGTTTTCTTGTAAATCTAACAAGCATTCTCCAGAAATAAGACTGCAAACCATGTATCCTACTAACACACAAGGTGAAGAATTTTCTAAAGAGCCAGCCACAGTAATTTCAATTCAGTTAGCAACTCACACTTCAATCTTTTCAGCCAGCTTGAAAACTGTAGTCACAGAGAAAAGATACCAAGAGAACAGCTTGAATGGGAAGAAAACTAACATGGCAAAATGTAAATCAATTCAAAATGATGCTCAGATTAAACTGAAACTCATACCTGCCAATATCTGGCCTCGCCAATCATTCATAGAATCTGGTGTCATTTTTTGAAAAAATTGTTCATTTCATTTTTTCTACCTATTTAGGAAAAAAGAGAAGAAAAGACAGAAGACTTCAATGTGCTTAAAAAAGTAAAGAAGAAGAAAAGTCCAATGCAATACCTGAGAGGGATAAACTGCATGACATTTTGTCATCTACTTGCTTTTCAGGTAAAGTTGCAGAACACTGTCACGTTAGGGAACTACCAGCGTTACTCAACAGACCCTACAGTCTTGATACAGCTCTTACTTCATTTTCTTTTGATGTTATCAAAATTTGCTTTTGGGGGTGAGAGGATTAATGTTTCATTTTCGTTTTCTTTCATCACAAATTTACAAAGCAGTACAATTCACACACAATTATGTAGACAAACTCAAATACCCCGCACACACATACTGAGGAAAGGAGAAACTGAACTCCACTCACCTGCCCGTACAACAGGAAGCCCCCCCTGCCCCTACACACACAAGTGACCAACAAGCTGACAGTAGCCCCACTTTTATACACCAAGTCAAACGGTCGGTCCCCTCTCTCCTTTCCCCCTAGCCAAGCCACATGTGCTTTCGGCCTCCCCCCACCACCACCCTCCCCCCAAATGTGTGGTGGGTACACAACGGCCCCTCAGACCTGGAACACATTGGACAACACTCTTCCCTCACCACATCAAAGCCAGCAAAAACTCGCCTAGTCTTCAGCTGTGTTGGGCCGAATTAGCATGTGTGTGTGTATATATGGGCAATGTGTGTGAAGGGGCTTGATGAATAGGCACAGCGGTTATAAAAACCAGACACGGAGTGAACAGGAGGAAAGGGGGAAGGGGGGAGGGGGGATATGTACAGCACATATCTGGAGAGGAGAGAGTGGAGGGTGCACATCCAAACTGACAGCTACACACACAAAAGTACAGAAAGCTTCACTCCTTGCAAAGTAAGGTGGGGCCCCCCCCACCCATTCTTCTCCCATACAAAAGACCAGACCAGGACAGGAATGGGGGGGGGGGGGGGGAGGGAAGTAGCATACTCAAGGGAAGGGTAGGGAAGGTCTTTTCCACACAACCCCTTCCTTTCATCAGGTTCTCATTCACATCCACATGGTGAGGTCGGGAGTCAAGGAGAATGCAGGGCCCTGTCAATGTGTAACCTGCCCCTGGCTGCTGGTCATTAGCAATGAATGGTATCACCCTTCCTGGGAAGGGGAGTGGCGGAGTGGAGGGGTAGGATTGTTTCATTCTTACCCCCTCTTGTCTCTGATCTTAGCTCTAACTTCACCAGCTTCTCTCACACAACAGTCGTTATGGGGATAATCTAATTCATGGTGCATTTTTTGTTTTGAATACCTGAATGTGCAATATACACAAGCAGGAGCGCGCACGCGTGTGTGCTTGTGTGCACTGGAGCATGCCAATGCCGATTTCTATCGCACGGTTGTAAACGACAACACAATGCCTTAGACACAGGTTTTTGGTGTGTAGTCAAGCCCCCTCCTTATTTTCTTTCAACCACAATGCCTTTTCTGCACGTGTGACACTGAGCCATACAGACACCCTAAAACCCAGTCCGGGAAAGGGGGACACTAGCCCACACCGCCATACCACACCACACCAAGCCAGACAGACTAAACTCCACATTTCAACGTGACACAGGTATGCCCAGTGAGCTGTGCATGACACGACAGGGCGATATGGGTCACCTTCTTCACCCCCCCACCCCCACCAACACACACTGGCTAGACCAGTCCGTCCCCTTGTTAACCGCCAACAGTAAAGCCCTCCCAGCCAACTCGTGGTGGCGGCAGTGTAGTGGTAGTAGCGTGACAGCCAAGACCTCGACGGTATCTCAATTCCCGCCACACGTCGCCCTCCTCCTCTACCCCCAAGTCCCCCTTCCTCCTGTCAACTCTCTTCCTCTCTACCCCACCCCCAAAACACACACACACACTGATCTGAGCCTTACTACTGACAATGCCAGCTCGGTCGGGACACATACAGAACTCGGATACAAGGCTTCTCCCTTCTTTCAGCACGCCACTTATATAACTTCCAACTTTTTCCACCGTTGTGTGTGTGTGTGTGTGTGTGTGTGCGCGCGCGCGCGTTTGCACGCCCCCACCCTCTCTTAAACGTTTTGCTTCGATCAACATGCGAAGGGGTGGGTGAGGTGGGCGAGTGTGGGCCCTAAGTGACCGTTACTTCTCCCTCAATTCCACGTGTGTGCACATGCACCAAACCCCAAGACGACACACACGACACTTTTTGAACGGGTCGTTATCATGTGGAAAGAGCGGTTTCCTGTCGTCCTGTCCACCCCAACAGACACTCAAGTGGCAATCCCAGCCGCCACATGATCCTGTTCCATGTGGTTTCTTCACCAGTCGATCCCATTACGGATGCTGCCTTCCCCGGGGAAACAGCCAATGCCTTTGGCGAACTTGGCCCCTAAATTTCACACCACTCCATCATTGCGGTCAAACTTGCATCGTCAGTCTACACTCCCTTTATTTGTACCACTTGAAGAGTTATGTAAACAAATCCAACACGAAATTGTCGCGAACGTGGCCAAGGTCAGTAAGTTCGCTCTTCCTTTTGCGCCCCCCCCCCCCCCTTCCCCGATTTGCTTGGCAAAGTTCAGTGAGCCAGCTCTTAAAAAAACTAAACTACATTAGTTTTCCACCCAGTGAGCCATTTTCTGTCCCTGTTCACAGCAAACCAAACAATGCGGAGCAACTTGTGTGTGTATGTGTGTGTGTGGGAGTACCTGCATGAGGTGTGACATGTACGTCCTCTCTTGCAAGTGAATACACAAGACAGGTAAAATTACTAACCACCCCCCCATAAAAAAAAAAAAAATCAAAAAAAATCGAGGTCTATGTAGAAAAATCCAGGTACAGTTGATCTGACTTACATTAATCATGCAATTATATACTTGTACAAAATTTACATAGGTTAATGATGAAACATGAACCGGAAAATACAGTACACTTCTTCAGTTCTTGGCATTGAACCTGGTATGCAATCTGGTAAATAGTTTACTCTGATAATTAAAACACATCCCTTGTATATATAATAATAATAAAATAATAATAATAAAAAAAAACCCCGTTCCCCACAGGCCTGTAATTCAAACCTTAAGGTCATCAAAATGATTGGGGCAGTTATCTGTAAATCACTGAGCAATCTTGAAAATGGTGAAAATATGACACATATTTAAACATTATTTTGTCTGTGACCATTCATTTAGGTAATAACCTACTGGCCTACAAGTCACAAAAAGCATTACAATGATAAATAATATTTTCCATCTATAAAACACAAGGAAGCTAGCTGTTAAACTGCTTTTCTACTCAAAACATTTATGATCAAATCACTTTGAAACAAAGCACATCACGTTGCTCCTCACAAAACACCCTAACACATGTATTAACTATATAACTACCCCCACTAATCACGACAGTCTTTTTTCTCACAAAGTCACCCACTAATCACGACAGTCTTCTCTCACAAAGTTGCAAAGAAACTTCATTAAGCCTGCCCTTCATCAATTAGACAGTAGTTATGAAGTATCCTAGCTGTAAAATAACCACTCAGAATCTTAGAAATGGAAACTCTCAAGTAATCACAATGTAACAAGTTTGTGTCCGTATCAAGCTGTCAAAGCGTGCAGACTGATCCATCTCCGCACACCATGTGTATTGTATTATAAATAAAATAAAATGAACAAACAGCACAATATCAAACAAGTACATGATGTCTGACCTTTGCATAAACACACACTAAACAATCCATTCAATCACATATGGAAAGAAAACCTTTCAGCTCTCAATATTTCATGTCAATTGCAATAGAAAAAAACAACTTTCAACTTAAAACATCAGGTTAATAGCAATACACAACGATGTTGGTTGGAAAGGGGGGGGGGAAGTCGTGTCACCACCCAATGTTCAAAACAATACCATGCAAAACATGACTATCATTTTCATAGTCAGCTGAGCGCGTTGCTGGGGTTGCAGCCTTTGAAACTTGTGGTGTGACCCACATGGGGATTATGCCTTATCTCAAGCCAAGCGCCAAAAACTCCAGTGTGAATGTGCCCAATCATATAAAAGGCAAACAAGTATCCCTGAGATAAAGCACAGTTCTGAAGTCTGTGATTGCTACTTTAAGTACTTGCAACAGATGAAATACACAAAATACATCAAGAAATGTGGGCTGGTATGGATTAAGAGCGGAGATTAAAAATGGAGGAACAGTGCCTTTTTTCGTTTGTTTTAAAGCTAAAAAATAGTATTGAAAAAAAAAAGGGGGGTCTGCAGAATGACACATTTTGAAACACTAGATATTTTTAATTGTTTTGTCAAAGTAAAACCAAACCCTGCAGCTTTTAAGATTTAATTCAACAAAAGGTGACCTGGCACTGACTGAAGCATGATCTGTGTACATGTCTTGTGGCAAAACGCTGTAACTGGAGCTCTGCCAGGAGAAATAAAAAGGCATATTCATATGATAAACCACTTTAGGGGGACTTTTAAAACCCACCGCTCCAACCGGTGGTTCAGGATCCTCCAACTTTCATGTGTTTATATCATAATATACGCAAAGCAACATAATTTAGTAACGAAGAAGAAGAAAACAAACAAACAAAAAAAAAACCCCAACTTTCAACACTAACCTGACAAAACGTTCCAACTGACACTTGCTCCGTTCAAACAAAACTAAAGGTAAGTATCACGAAACAATGCCGTACATACCAACACAAGCCAGCGCTTGCACCAAGCAATACTGACGTGTGAAGAAAAAAATACCTCCCAAAAAACTTTTTAATAAACTACAGAAAACCACAGGGCACGATACCGCCAACGAAAACGAGCCGTCAACGTGACGGCTCCAACGAGTCGTCTGCTCACACGTGCTCTCCTCGTGCGTCTTGGGGTGGCGGCGACGACGTATTCCGGGTGGAGGGCTACCCAGAGAGAGAGAGAAAGAGGGAATGAGAGAGGGGAGCGTCCCCCAAACCCCGTCGTGCAAGCACGCCAAGGAGCAAGCTCGTCTCGACGAACACACACACGCGCGCGCATACACCGGCCGCCAAGGTAACCAACACATTGTCACTAAACACAAACACGGACCCACAAGAAGAGTGTGTGGACACACTGTCACGTCACTCCTAGCCTGCTTTTCTGCCTTCTCCCAACTCCCCTTTGCACACAGTTCTCCACGTCCGTTTTGCCCCGCCGACGGAATAGCTCCCGGGCCTTGGACATATCACGCGTCACTGCGCTATTCTCTTCGCGCGACCCATCCAGATTTCGGATTAGCGCAGAAAAGCACGATGGCCAGCTCTCGAGCCAAGATAACCCCGCTATTCTATCAAAGCTCCAACGTAGAGTGGGACTTCTGAAGTAGCTTGTGTGATCGAAGGTAAAGCTTGGTGAGTCTCACAAACCGCTAGCCGAGAGCGCTCTTCTCCGCCAACTTAACAGCCCAATCACCTTTACTGTGCGGTGACTATGGAAGGGTTTGAGGTGTGTCGTAGTGCTAAGGAGCTTTCTTTCAACCCCCCCCCCCCCCCCCCCCCAACACATTGTCGAATAGCGCGGGTGGCTTCACCACCACCTCTTTCATTCCCCTTCACTTCATGGAGACCAGAGGGGTGAAGGGGGGGAGGGGGCAAATAGAAGGTGGATGGGTGTGGGGGGAGGGGAGCGGCTCACTATAGCGAATGTGACGATCGACAGGGGACAGCCATCGCGCTTTTCTGTGCCCCAACACACTGGGTAGGCTGACAGGTAGAGGGGGACAGGCACAACACACGCCTTAACACGACACAGCTCCACTCTGCTACCTGTGTGGAAAGGTCCACTCCCTCCCTTTTCCGTCCCTGTAATCTCTACTTCCCTCTTTCTTTCTCCCACCCCCACATGTAATGAACCGTTGGTTTGTTTCTCTTTCTTCGAACGGTCTACTTCACACTTTACATCATGAACTTTCACCGTTTTCAGCCCCTTCCCCTCCTTCAGCAATTCAAAAATCAATGGAACACTCCCCTCCCAAAACAAACAAACAAAAAACACCCCCCAAAAACAAACATCCATGTTGTCAGAAGCTCTAAAGTTTCCTACCTCAAGAATACTAACTGAAATAAATTCAGAGTGGCATAAACACTAAGATGCATGGTGCAGCAATATAAAATTATTTTAACATACATTTTATGCATGCCGTGACTGTGTGAACGTGCAACCCCACTAACCATTTTTCCCCTGTACAAACAAAAATACTGAACCCCTAAAAATTAGAAACACACACATACACACACACTGCTCCCTGAAATTTCTTCAAACTGATTCCTATTTTCAAGTAAAAAGGATTTACTGCTAAGTACGTTACTTTTCTTCCAACACTCCAGACAAAATAAATCATGTTCTTCATACTTGTTTCCTCTTAACCATTTTCCTTTTCCTTTTTTTTTTTTTTTTTTAAAGATAATTTCCCTTTAACCTTTTCATTGACAGAAAGGGTGAATCCACTGAGGTGTCACAATAAAAAGGCATTATCTAACATCAGGAATTTGTAACAAAAAACACTGGTTTTTTATTTCTTCTGATCTGCTGCAAGTAGTTCACTTTCCACCGTGCTTCAGCAGAAAGAAACAAAACAAAAAAAAACACCATTCTAACATGTTTCACTGTTGCAAGAAGATTTACTGATTCTTAAAGCAGGTTTAAAGAGCAATGGTCACAAAACTGTGCAGTGATATTTGATCATGGTCACTGATTGCCAATGGTTGCATATTATCATCACTGGAAGCACTGGCTGACCCACACACTCCAGCTTCTGGCCGCTTCTTCCTGGATTTAAAACAGTTCTGAGCTGGTTTTCTTCTTCCGCTGCATCTCTGTGAGCGTTACATTTAAGGCAAATGCCAACAACTGGATAATCCCACAATGTCTGTGTCCATTTAGTTCTAATATCAGTCATTTCAGCTCCTTCAACCCTCTCCATTAGGATGGCTGTCCCAATCATCTGGGATGGGCATTCACACACTATTCTGAATTAAAGCACGGTCTCTATAAAGCTACCCAGAATATTCATTCAACAACGTCAGCTGTGGTATTGTGCAGAATGCTTATCCACTGTTATGGTTTAGACATGGGTTATGTTTTAAAAGCGTGACACTAATCCAGTGCTGAAAGTATAAGGAAAATGTGAATCCATTAGTTTTTCTAAGACAGATTTTCAGGAATCAATAACTTGGCTAACAAACTTGTCTTTAACGTTTATTGGCATGGGTATCATAACATTCTTCACATGCTGATTATCTTATGAGATAATGTGTGTGTGTGGGTGCATGCACGCACGCATGCATGCGTGTGTGTGAGAGAATTTCTGTTCAGTGAGTATTAACCGTATCTGCTGTGAAATTAGTTCTGGTTCAGGTAGGTGGTATGTATTTATATTTGTCCAAAACTGTCAACATAAGTTGTTTGATACTGATCATTGTGTGTATGACAAAATTAATAAATGTTATCGAGAATACTTTCAACCTGTTGATATGCCTTTTCAAAAATATTATGGCTAGACAGGATTTACTGACAGTTATAACCTAGTTTCACTTTGTTTCTCTAACATTTGCAGTTGCTGAGAAAAATGCAAACACTAAATTTTTCCAAGCACAGACAGGCACACCCACCCACCTGAAAAATGGCAACTGCATAAATTCACTTTGCGTACACAACTAATATCCATCAATATTTCTAATAACATCTAACATATGCTCAATTCTTCTCTGAACAAGTATAAAGAATAAACTTTTTTTCCCCTTCTACCAAGAAAAAAAAAAGGGGGGGGGGGGGGGATATTTTATTAGCATTAATGATCAATGAACATCGAGAGAGTCATAACAAACAGTACCAAATAAAAAAGCATGGATCAGCCCCCCCACCCCCAATTTCATTCCACAACCACCATTTCTGCCTCTTTCCCATAACTCCAACCCCACCCTTCATGGTAGCACCAAGATTCCAAAGGAACCCAGAGTTCGTGCCCCAGTTGCATGTGGTGTGGCCATTGTCAGGAGAGGACAAAGAGTGAGCTATCAGTATTGTGGCCCAGCACAATAGGATCGAGGACTGATCTGTCACAGGCTGGCAGGGAACAAACCCTCTCCACTCAACCATGCCCATACCTTTGGTAGTGTCCTGACAGTGACTGGCACTGTCCCTGCATGCAATAATATACTCTCTGGCTTGTTTCCTCTGTGTGTGTGTGTGTGTGTGTGTGTGTGAGTGCATACGCGCCCACATATGTGCGTAAGACTAAGAGCAAGCATCAAATTGACAGCAACATTCTGTCCTGACTCATATACTACAATCTATGGTACACAGACAGACAGACAGACAGACAGACACACACAGAGAGAGAGAGAGAGAGAGAGAGAGAGAGCATCATGCATGACTGACAGCAACAATATAAACTCTTGTTCAAGCATTTTATGCAGTAGCCAATCATACACAACTCTTCTCTCTCTTCTTTCATGTACATACACAAGTGCGTGCATGTGTGCCTTCACGCATGTGTGGAAAGGGAGGTGAGGTTGGGAGGGTCCAGGAGACAGAATACAAGGGGTCACTCTCCAAACTGACAATATCATGTGTGCTACATGACATTTTAATTACCAAAGACACCCAAACATCTTATAAATGCTGATACAACTTCCTCAGATTTGCAGAACACTGAGAAGAAACATATAAACAATCAGAACATGACTGAGCATGCATGTTGTGTACAGGCATTCAAAAAGGATGTGTAATTTCTTCTCTTGATCTGAAATCAATGGACATTATGATGACTAAAGACAACAATGGATACTTCACATAAAAAATGGGGGAAATGCCAATTTACTGGCTTATCAACACCCCCTCCCCAGCATTTAAAAACTTTTTTTTTTAATGGATCAACTTTGCCTTTTATTTCAAAATGACTAGGAAAAACACAGCTATCAATCTAATCATTTACTGATTTAGGCTTATTTATCACAGATTTGTTTTCTTAAAGGCGAAAAAGGGAAGGAGAGAAAGAAGGAGGGAGGGAAAGGTGGGGTGCATAAGGAGAGACAGACAAAATGAGACTGGACCGACCAAACCACCTTTTATTTTAGGGCAGGATGATGACTGGAGGGTCCCAGTGTATCAAGTGACAAAAATCAACAGACCATTTCAAATAGCACGCAGTTCAAACCACCTTCTACATCAACAAGGGCACTGAACCAGAAAATCATACTGCCATGGTCCACTGCTTTATAGGCTTTAGGACAAAGGTACTGAGAAGTATAACGGATTTAGTCAAGTATGCCCAGTGTGTAACTCGTCAACTCACTCGCCCTTCATGATTTTATGCTTTCCAGCTGACACACAATTCTTCCGTCACAGCTTGAAAATTATGCAGAAAGCTGAAGCGCTGAGGGAGTGAGGATGGATGGTGACAGCAAGAGAAACTGATACAAATACCACAGGCTCCTCTTTCCATGCACACACACACACACAATCGCACTCACTAGCAATCCACACATATGTGAACACATTCTCTCACATGGATGAGAGAGAACAGTGACAGAACAAGAGCAAGCAAGAGAACGAACGAACGAACGAACCATTTATTCAATATAAGGCCATTGCCCCATTTGAAGGGGTTAAACAAAAGTAAAGAAACTTTTCTACCTTATATAATGTTATGAATATTGTTAACATACAAATAACATACGGACACAAAAGTATTGCGTGAACAAGTAAATACTCAGATTCCAAGAGTTTCAGTTTCAGTTTCAGTAGCTCAAGGAGGCGTCACTGTGTTCGGACAAATCCATATACGCTACACCACATCTGCCAAGCAGATGCCTGACCAGCAGCGTAACCCAACGCGCTTAGTCAGGCCTTGAGGAAAAAAAAGAAAAAAAAAAGAAAAAGAAAAAAAAGGGGGAATAAATGATAGATAAGCTTACACAAATAAATAAATAAATAATAACTGTAATGTAAAAAAAAAAAGAAGAGAAAAACAACAACAAAACGAACAAGCAACAAAAAAGCAATCGTCTTTGCCTTACTCTCTGAAGAGCAAGCAAGAGAGAAAGAGAGAGAGAGAGAGACGGGTAGGCACTGCATTCCTTTGGTTAAAGTTTACACATGCAAACTGACACACATACAACCGTTAGGTAATATGCAACTCATTGCATAAACAAGCAAGTAAAAAACACCCCACAAAAATCTTGTTTTCATGTCCTTGCCCTTTTCCCATTTGGGAACACATGAATCAGTTGGGAAAATGATATTGCAGTAACAAATCTTTTGCGAATTCAATGACGAGAAGTGAAGAACATACTCATACTGAGCAAACAAGCATGTTGTGTGAAGCTACAACACAGATAAATTACAAGCCACTCCAACTAAGACACCATCAGTATGAAGAGCCTCAAAAGAGGTCACCAACAGGTAAAATGACAAACGTGAATATCCTTCATTCCTTGTCAGTTCTTTTGAAGTTTCTTGAGACACCTGCAGTGTGTGTGAAAGAGAGAGGTGCCATCTGTTCAATACAGCAATGGTACCAAGCAGGCAAAGTCAAGAAAGATGGGAATCCAAACAGTAAACACTACAGATCCAGTAACCAAGATGCTGGTCATGTGGCTGTAAGAACTGTATACACTGGCCTGTCATAATGTAATCACTGACAGCAAATACCTCAGAGAGAGAGAGAGAGAGAGAGAGAGAGAGAGAGAGAGAGAATGTATGACAAAAGCAATGCCAATCCTTTACACAGAATAAGGGAATAGTCCTGCCCCACACAAAAAACCCCAAACCTTTACAGCCTTTACACCACACTGCTGACAGTGCCGCTTATCAGACAGGCCGGGACGAGTGCAATACAGAAGTCTTCAATTCCACCATGCATTGCTCTCATTCTGGTCTAGCTGAAGGCGGCAATGGTTGTCAATACCAACTGAACAAAGACACTGATTTCTGTCGTCCATAATAACAGACAGGAAAATCAGAGCAAATAGCAGCAAAAAATAGTTTGTAAACACCTGAGTGAAAGGATCAGTGCTGGAGAGAGAGAACTGACACAGAGCTGGCAGAAGCACTGAAGCGAGCAAAAGAAAGCCAAACAACTTTGGTGGCAAGACAAAAAGGAGAAGGAACTCCTTATCACATAGGAATGTTGTAGCTGTTTGGCTACCAATCACTAAAACCAGATGCACAAACTTGTCTCACAAACCATTCTGACCAGTTACTGGAAAAGGATCAAACTTAATAACAAATCTTCAATTTACTGTTTTACAATAACAAGAATTTTCAAGCTTCACCCATATCCTTTATGGTCCTGTAAAAGTGTTATATACTTTGTCAGTTTGGGTTATTTCAACTTACTGTATGTGTTGCAAAATACCTATGACAATGACACACACACAAAAATCAAAATAGGAAATTTAATATTGGGCTCACTTTTTGACTGATCATATGATTATCATGGTAAAAACAAACAAAAACAGTCCTAATCCCTATCAGAACACACACAACAAAAAGCAGGACCAAAATCACAGGTGAAAAAAGGCGCAATTCTGTGTCATGTATGGGGAAAGGGTGGGTGGGGTGAAGTGGGCACATGTATGTCTACCCACCTGCAACTGCATGTGAATAGACATGTTATTTTATACAAAAAACACATGCCATTTTCACTGGTGTGCATGCAAGGTTTATAATTCATTTGTTCCCACAACCAACACCTATATGGGCTGCATGATCTCAGCATGCAACTTTTATTTTACTTATTATATATATATATATATATATATATATATATATATATATATATATATATATATATATATATATTTGTGGTACAGAAAAAGAGAGACAGAGCACAAAATAATAAACATTTGAAAAAAACAAGTTTCACCCTTGAGATCAAGCGAAGTACAAAACAGAAGAAGAAAAATGAACAAATAAAAGATCTAGAAGCCACAGGCCCTGAAAACTGGTAACAGTTGTCCAGTTCACTCTTTGTCATGCACAATCGCACATCAACAACTTTTTGCCGAGTTTGGTAACTGCACACTCAACATGGGTTAAATTAATAAAATCACCCAGTCAACCCACAACCAAAAATGCAAACTGCTCCACGCTTCAACATGCACCGCACTGACTGAACTGTCAGATGGATTTCAAAGGAGGACACTACTGACAGTAACTTAAGTGAAATTTTAGGATTTTTGAAAATAATTATTTTAATTCCATGACCAACATTCAACTTGCTGATGATTACTGCAGTACTGATCTAGGACCATGGTTCAGCTGGTCTAACCTTTTACAAAGCCAGCACCTGAATTCATTGCACTGTTTTCACTTCAGCCCTGAATTAGTTGTCAACAGGTTCTGTGGATTTCCAGCCAACATGGGCTCTCTGTTCTTTCTTGTCAGAAACCAGTGATAGAAACAGAGTTCACACCGCTTCTGTATTTTCCACTGCTGAACAGGTTTTATCACTCAGACCGACTGAAAAGCCTGAGTCTTTACCTTTTTCTGACTAAAGACCTTCAATGCTTCCCATTTCAGTACTCTGTATACCTTAGACTGGAGCCTCATGTGATGAATGCTAGCCATGACTGGTTAGTCATGACAAAACAGGTATTCCCAACATTTTTCTCATCTGTGGAAAACCTTTTCAAACAGCATAGAACTTCACTCAGTCAGACCCGCTCATGAATGATGTGACTTAACGCGCAAAGCCCGTCGTTTGAATTCTACAGTACATTAGAACTATTCAGTCTCTGCTCCTCAAGACAGTATTCAACCATATCAATACACAGTTCCCTGTAACTTGTACAGAGTGTAACAACTGTACCAAACCATCTCTGACACCGCCTGTAAAGTCTGTCATGTACCATTTGCACAGTAAGCATATTATGTACTGTTAACACAGCATATTATGTAATATTAACGCATTAAGTCTGTAATGTACTATTCATTCTGCATGCACAGTCAAGTCTGTAATGTACTGTTACCACATTTAGTCTGTAATGTAATGTTAGATCATTCAAGTCTGTAAAATTAATGTACTGTTAATGTGTTAGCACAATAAGTCTGCAATATACTGTTAGCAGATTTAAGTGTGGCTGAATTATCATTTCAGTTGAAAAAAAACAACTAAATGCTGTGTAACTGTAAAAAATTTTTGATTTGTAAAAAGTGAAAAATATGGTAGTGAACTTCAGCTGAACACCAGTGACCTTTGTTTCTTTAATAATCAATACAAAATGCAAATATGTAATGAACACAGGTCCAATCAAATCAAATCATGTTGCTTATTGCCCAGCCAACTGTATTTGTATTTCTCTTTTTATCACAACAGATTTCTCTGTGTGAAATTCCGGCTGCTCTCCCCAGGGAGAGCGTGTCACTTCACTACAGCGCCACCCTTTCTTCCCCCCTGCGTGAAGTTTTATTTGTTTTCCTATCGAAGTGGATTTTTCTACAGAGTTTTGCCAGGAACAACCCTTTAGTTGCTGTGGGTCCTTTTACGTGCGCTAGGTGCATGCTGCACACTGGACCTTGGTTTATCGTCTCATCCAAATGACTAGTGTCCAGACCACCACTCAAGATCGAGTGGAGGGGGAGAAAATATCGACGGCTGAGCCGTGATTGAACCAGCGCGCTCAGATTCTCTCGCTTCCTAGGCAGACGCATTACCTCTAGGCCAACACTCCATTGTATATGTGAAGACTATGAAGAGATGTAAGAGATTTGGGTAAGGCATGCATGTGTGTGCATGCACAGAAGCGTGTACAAGCATGAATGTGCATGAATGTAGGTGCCTGTAAAATATATTAAAACCTATAACCCAACCAAACTTACAACACAAAACTGAAAGACGATTGTTGTCATGTTTAGCATTGGTCTTAAAAAAAAAAAAAAAAAAAAATTTTTTTTTTTTTTACATTTCCAGCAGCCCAGGTAACTTCATTTTTATGCATGTACTGCTTCTTGATTCTGTTCCCACACAATATACATCATCAACTGTCAGCTTAAGTGTCAATACCAGCCACCAGCCTGAGCTACCCGAATGCCTTTAAAAACAGTACTACTAGACGTCAACAAAGTCTGCACAAACGTCTCAAAAAAGACGTAAGCCGCAATGATCAGTCAGCACACGGCAGATTCTCATCTTTTATTCATCAGCACAACACCCCATTCAAACCCCAGTGAAAAGACTTACCTTCAGAGGACCCGGCAGCCACACAAGACCCTGGTAGTTCTCCAAAAGCATTCCACGCCGCCACAGCCACGCTACCTAGGGCCCCCGACTGCTCCACACTTTCCACCCTTCACCACCACCCGAGTTCTCCACTCCAACAGGTGACGTGCACGCACTGAGGTCTGCCAAGGTCCTGCAAGAGGATTTATACCATGCATTGCCCAGGGTTCAGTATAGGTTTCAACTTGTTTTCCCCCAGTCCAGCTATTCAACTGCCAGACCCCCCTTTTCTGGGTTGGTTATCAAGGCAAGTCAACCTGTGTATGGAGCCAGCTGATAATGCAAGGAGTAGGACCACCGCCACCTTTCACTTCACTGCCAACTTTCACATCTCGAAACAGAAAGCAACCCCCCACCACAGCCCCACCGCTACCCTGCAACCCAATACTCTTCCCACCTCCCCCCAACCCCTTTGTCAATGAAGAACTCCCTTATCAAATCCATCAAGTTCATCACCTCAACACCACTACTCCTCCTCCCCCACACCCCAAAAGAAAGTCCCCAAATGGCCCAATAAACAGAATTCACCAATGACTGCAAAACTTGCAAAACCAATTTCACCTTTAGCACTTTAAAACTTCAAAAATCTGACACAATTTCCCCCATGCCCCCCTTTCCAAATCCCACAGCTGTGATTTCCCCCCCACATGCGATGACATATAGATCCAGACTGCACCCAATCAAAAACCAAAACCAAACCAAACCAAGCCCCTCCATTTTCAGGTGTACCATTTTTCTGATAAGGGACAGACATACATCTACACTGGCACTATCTTTTAAAAAGAAAAACTATAAACAGCTTTCACACATTTCGACAGCAACAACATGGGTGGGTGAGGGGTTTAGCCCTGCCTTATCACCTGTCCCCTACACTTCACAGGCATTACGCTGGTGTACACTACAGCCCAGTCCTTTCCTTATCAACCCACCCTCACCACTGTTGGCACCCCATTACCACTGCTTTCTGTCAAGGTTTCATGAAAATCAACACATACCTAACCTGCCCTGTTCTCTTCCCACACAACATTCTACATGCCCACAGGTAAGTTTCATTTTCTGGCAATTTCTATCATTCTAACTTCCTGGATTTAAAGTCAGCATCTCAGTGTCCCCCCATCCCTTTCCTCCTGCTCACTTCTTTAGACAGTCACACAGACTTCTGATCTGGCAATGTCAGCACTCATAACATGTTTGTTTGGGTGTAATTTTTGTTGTCTATTTATTTAGGAAAATTGTCAATAATTTTTTTAAGAAATATTCCCGAAATCCAAAGCATATAGGCATCAAACTGGTTCACAACTAAGTTGGTATGGATGAATGAAAATATAAAGATATCTTGCATCTGAGAAAGAAAAATATGCAACTGAAATGGTTGTATCCAAACACCTCTCACCACACAATTTTCTGATAATGCCAGCTCACTCATCTCTTATCATCCATGAGATCATTAAAATGTTTGGTAATCATTTTTTTTTTTTTTTTAAATCAATGGTAATGGATATTTTATATATATGCATCTACATGTCTATTTGAAAACTACTGATCTGTCCGAACATCCAGTCTTCCGCATACAGCTAAAACCACCCTCCAGTGATGCTACAGAATATCAACATTTTCATGCATCATTCTCATCCTTCCTCCCCAAGCCTGCCTCCTCCCACCTGCAACTGGATACAAAAAATTGTACCATTTCATTCACTTCTAGTTTTAATTATCATCTCTACTAAGGTAATGTTCATACCATCATACCATGTTACTACATTTACTGATCTCAGAGTTGAGGCCAAGACATTAAGCAGGATTCAGTATGTGTATTCAAAGTGCGATAGCATGTGTACACATATTTATTTCATCCTCAATCCATGAATAAATTGTCTGTCTGTGGTGTGTATGGTGGTGAGATGGTCAAAGATCACTATCTGGGGTAATTACCAGTGTTGTGTCACCACATAAACATTTATCTCTTTATATTTTAAAGTCAGCCAGGGTTCGTCACTAACGGGAGCGCTGAGCGGAACGCTCTGAAAAAACAAATTGCGCTCTGGAAAATTCCTTGACTCAGAGCGCTTGCGCTCTTGATTTTGAAAAGACATAAGCATACACTACTGTATCTAAATTGTTATTCCATTGTCCATCACAAACAAGAGTCAAAAGCGCGATCGTTTTGCATTTACCGAAGTTTGAAAGCCGTCTGTTTACGTTTTGTTAGTTCAACCAGAAGTAGGCCTAGTGAATCAGGGGAGGCCTTGCAAAAGAGCGCTCTTCAGACTTGAAGAGTAGAAAAGTGGAGCACACGATCGAATTCGCGGCCGTGCAAAATCAAAATGAATTTATGTTTGAGACTTGTTGCTCTATGTTTTTAGTGTGCGCTCTTAGTTTTCAGTTTGCGCTCATCAAAATTCTGGAACTAGAGCGCAGGCGCTCATGTGAAAAAATGTTAATGACGAACCCTGTCAGCCATTATTACCTAAAAT
The DNA here is from genome assembly GCF_041734735.1 of Babylonia areolata. Lineage (NCBI taxonomy): Eukaryota > Metazoa > Mollusca > Gastropoda > Neogastropoda > Buccinidae > Babylonia > Babylonia areolata. Next base: position 2,739,136 of record NC_134910.1, on the reverse strand, counting down.
CTAACTTTTATTCTTCACAATGGCATCACAGTTAAGTGTGTTGTTTTTTCTCTCTCTCTCCAAAACTATGACTTCAAAATACAGTTAAAATTAAAAGTTATTCTGCATGCTGTTGTATGATTGTTTCCAAATAGAACTGTGGGGACAGAAATGAGCCAGCAAGGACTTCTAACAGACGGCCTTTCTGGGAAGATAAGACACAGGCACACACACATTGAAACACTTGCCCAAACCAGACCATGGAGAGTCAATAAATCTCCATATCAGACAGAACTAATAGCTGCTCATGTAATAGGCCTCGCAAATAGCTCAGACGCCCAGAAACCTGTCCTGAAAAAAGGCACACTCCTTACCTAGCCAACCGTCTTGCTGTCTGTACAACCTGCAATAGTCTACCCATTTACCTCCCCTGTTGAATTGTTTTATCGTTGACTCCCGACCTCCAATCAGCAGCAGCAACGAGGGGCCGGTGATAATATTTACATACAATACTGGTGCCCCTATCACAGGAAGGAACAGGGAGCAGTTCATGTACACAAAAGCACCTAAGATAACCTTGTTCACATTGTTCCGAATGCATACTGGAAACGGCAGCCAGTGCAGTTTCTAGGAGAGGGAGACGTTTACTCTTAGAAAAGACCAAGGCTATGTTATCTACATGTGTATCAGATATCTAACTCTGGAAACCCCACAACCCCGAAGTTGCCGTGTTCATGATTTCAATCAAGAGCAATTTTAAAACACTGCGTATGTTAACAAAAGGGGCAAGGCGTTCAGGACCCATGTGATAACCACTTTATCAAACAAAGGAATTGTGGATGGAATATATGAATACTGTAAGTGTAAAGCAGTACATCTCACAACAGAGTAATTTAACTGACTTTTAACCTGACTTATAAAAATGTTTGTTTTGGCCATAACCAATTATTCTATGATGTTTGATGAACACTGATAAAAAAAAAAAAGAAAAAAAAAGAAAAAGAAGCAACCTCTATCAATTACATTTGACTATTTGTCAAACATCAAGGCTTTGGTATCTTCTTGAGGTCTTTCCAGGGCTGCAACTCCCAAGTTCACTCCTCTGTACACCAGTGGGTTTTTATAGGTATGACCATTTTTACTGTGACATGTTGGCAGCCATACTCTGTTTTTGGGGGTAAGGCTTTGGTATAAATACAGTGCTAAATTACAATGTTTTTATACTAGATACCATCATTAGATATGTCTGGCCACAAACAAGGCTCTGTAAATTATTTCTATAAGAACTTCACAAAGAGATCCATCAGTAAAGGACACATCAAGTGATCAACACAAAGTGGATTTCACCTTAAACTGAGACTTCAGAGACATAATGCATCAGCTTTTATAATTATGTTTACATAGTGACAAGCATAATGACTATAAACATTAATTTTGGCGATACCAAATCTGAATCTAGTCTAGATGAATCATTTAACTCACACCAATGGCCCGATCCCCATCTCCCATCATTTTCTCCCCGTATTTCCACAGATCTGAAAACGCTTAACAAAAGGCCTTGCTATGACATGTTACTGCAAGGATAGCAGAATGGCTTTTTTTTCTTCTTCAGTGGAAACTTTTCAGCGGAAAATGAAATTTTAACCACAAAAAATAGCAGATCAGCAGCAAATTCCCTAACCTGATGAATACAACTGGGGTACATGTCTGTTCCTCCCTATTTTGTCATTTAACACGAGAGAGGATGAGAAAGTGGATGGGACAGAAACAGCAAAATGGGGACATCACACCCAACTGCACTTGACTGCAGAATGGAGACATCACCCCCAACTGCCCCAGAGGACAAAAAGTTAAGTCACCACTGGAAGACTAAACTTCTAAAGTAATAGAAAAGTCTACAACATGGAAGTTCTAAATCTGTGACGTTTACTTCCGCCCCCCCCCTCCCCAGCAGTTTCCTAATTGTTTTTCCCTCTGGTCTGACCTTGCATAATGTACTCTCTAACCCACTAAACAACCATGAGAGCTCTAAGTGTCAAACACTATACAACAGACACCTCAGCCAGACTGAACACCCAGCATAGGAAATGAGGGAAAAGAGATCAGGAAATGAAGCAAAGAAAAAAAGGTGGACAAAGAAAGTAAAAAAGAAACAGAAAGAATGGAAGGCTGGGAGAGCGGACTGTGTGAACATGACATTTCCAATGCTCTGTCACTTGGTTTATGACCAGATGTTCTAAACAGAAACATTCTTAATTAAATCAATAAATCATCAAATGTCAAACAACTAGACTGATCCACTCATTAACTCCACACCCATTCACTCTGTACAACAGTAGTTCTTCATTGATGGTGACACACCCACCTGTGCAAAACCTATTTAACTCAATCATAAAATGACCTACATACAAACACCTGTGCAAAACTTTTTGAATTCCATCATGCAATCACCTGTTTACTCACAGGAATATTTTTCTCTTTCCACATCTACTCAGGCACACAGACACTTTGACCAGCATAGTATACTAAATCATTATTAGAAAAATACAAAGAAGAAATTTCAGCATGTTAACATCTGTGACATTTTAGCTTTTAAACTGAATCCATGTAATAAATCACTTCACAGATAAGACAGTCACCATTTATCAAATCACAAATTCAATCATATTCAAGAAGTAAAATTTGGCACTTGAATTTATACAATAAAACTAGTCATTTCCAATCCTGATATAGTGATAAAGAAATATTTTCATCACATAAAAAAGGACAAGCCTTCGCATCTGATACTGAATGACAACAGAAAATCTTAATCAATACCAAACAGATCCATAACTGATTGAATTTTAACCTTTGTGTGCATGGAGAATGAGAATGTAAAGGAAACTGGAGCACTATCACTACTCAAAACTTTGGTTCCTACAGCATATGCATTTAACCCGGCAAAACCCACAAAGATGAAAAGCCGTATCAGGCTGAACAAGTGCTGAAGAATCAGACCACCCAGAACAAATAAACCTCCACTCCATGATGCACACACAAATCATTATAAATCAAGCCTCACACACACACACACACACACACAAAACAACAACAAATAGTGAAATACACACACACAACACATTTAGTTAAGCAACTATTGCATGATTCTTATACATGAGGATCACAATAATAAGACAAAATAAAATACACTCACACACACGATCTGATGAATGCTGAAGTGGTACAATGATCGTGAAGGATTTTATTTAGACACCATGATACAGGTTAATAAATACAACCGATAAAACTCGGGAATAAGGGTGGAGTAGCCTATCAGGCTACAAGTTTTATATTTATATATTGGATACATAAATTTCAGAAACAATTGCTTTTATTGGGTTTTTTTTTCCAAGGTTAAAAAACAAAAGTACGTTATACAAGCCAAATATTTACTATTCCTCTCTTCCTCTTTGGTGACAATCAGTTATTTATTCCCCATGTATTTCAACTGTTTTAGTTCTGAATTGGAAATCCCTCTTCTTTCCAATATAAAATTTCTACAGTATTTGTCAAAAGCATGCAGTGCCTAAAACTGATATGCATTTAATAACATTAAAAAATATAAGCGGAGTATGGCTGCCTACATGGCGGGGTAAAAACGGTCATAAACGTAAAAGCCCACTCGCGTATACGAGTGAACGTGGGAGTTGAAGCCCACGAACGCAGAAGAAGAAGAAGATGATTAAAAAATATGACACTTTTCCATGCACAATCATTCACTCAAAAGCTGTTGAAAGGACAGAGAAAAAGTTTGAAAGCTCAACAATGACTTAGAGTTAGACACACACACACATGCCTTTTTTTTCTCTCAGAAAAAAAAAAGTTTTGATTCTAAAAAATTCTCACATCTGCCATGAAGCCAAAAAGGGACCTCTAATTTAATAACTCTAGAAGGATTTGTTAAAGGGCATTCTCCTGTTAATGGATACATCACCACCACTTGATCCTTTTATTAATGTTTTAAATTAAAAAAGAAAAAAGAAAAAAAAAGTACACAGGTACAAAATACAGCAACAAAATGCTTGATTTTCTCTCCCTCTCATCTCTGGGGTTTGGTGTGTGTGTGTGTGTGTGTGTGTGTGTGTGTGTGTGTGTGTGTGTGTCTGTGTGTGCATGATTGGCTGTAACTGAATTCTATGCATCATCATGCAATGTGTTTTTCAGAAAGAGTGTCAAGAAGCAAGCATTTCAAACATCAGACATGAATAAATCTGTCTTTCTTAAAGTGTGGAACCTTTGCTTCCACATGCAAATTCAAAGTTACCCCTCCAGATATTATCTTGTATGCAACTCTTTTCAGTATCTATGGGATCAGAGATAAGTGTACACCCCCTTTGACCTACCTTGAACCTGAACTCAAGCCAATGGAACAAGACAGCAGTTAACTGACAGCAGGAACTTGTATTCCCTCTGGTTACCTGACAACTGCATTCACAAGAAAAAATACCACCACCACCTTCAGAATCGCATGGTCCTCTAAAAGATTCAGCATTTCCATACAATACCTTCACATCATTAAAACATAGGGTTATGTTTTAATAATCATCCAGTTTTTACCACTTAGGTGTTTTATTTCTCTTTTACAGAATGAAGTTGAATGGTCACCCCCTATTGTTTTGAAAGTGTGATATGAAATGTGCAGCCCCCCTGCCCCTCCAAAGTACCAATTGGGTTGATGATCAGCCTTTTAATTCATAATCATAAATCAAGCCACAGAATTTGGGAGCCCCCTGAAATGGGCAATTTTATTCCAACATCATGAACGATCTAAAATAAAATATCACTTCAAATCTGTGCCTGTAATTTTTTTCTACACCTGTTCACGTGCTCCCCCCCCCCCCCCCCCCCCCCCTTGCAATTTTATTTCCTCTTACCAGTCTTCTAGTTGTAGTCCCCCCAGACACTTCTGATGTTATGCTGTGTTGAAAATGTTAAGAGTAAGACCAGTAAGACGGTGTCTCCTTTATAGTTACACAAGGAAAAAATCTTGGAGGGTTTGAGCGTTAAAAATATCGATCCAGTTATCATTATGGAGGTATCAAAAAGCACAACCGCACTTCACTCACACACAAAAAAGGAAAAGCGTGAGGGAGTGAGGTTCAAATGGAATGGGAGGGTGCAGGGAGGCGATGGGGGAAAGAGACACCTGCTAGGCAGCCCCCCCCCCCCCCCCCACTCCTTTTTATACGATATAGATAACTTTTTAAAACTGATCCCTGAACAAAAGGACAAGAACCAACCCAGCTCTTGGCGGCAGGTTGTCATGTGCTCCAGTTCAAGCACCAACACGACACACTGATTCCACCAAATAATCACTGGCTGGCCAAAAATCATTGCCCCCCCCCCAACCCCCACTCCTCCCCCCTCACCCCCTTTTCAGGATCTGCCTCAAACCACTGTAGGGAGAGATCAAGTGTCTGGAAGCCATCCCCACACTGGGCACCAAAGCGGGCTTTGTGTGGGCCCCGTCTTTTGTTTGAGGGCTGCGTGCCTGTCCCCTGGTTCCCTGCCCGAGCTGCAGCCTACTTAGCAACCCTGAAAAGGGGCCTCCGAGACCTGCCGGTTCCCGTTTTATGCCCGCCCTCAATGGGGTAGGGAAAACTGTTGTGGGGTTTTTACTGTCCGCCACAAGGCACTGCAAGCTGGTTTTCAGACTGAGAGCTCTTTTGTGCAAGGCGTTTTATGGCAAAACCACCCCTGCATAATTCCGCTGCTTAGCTAATCATAGACTGGGTGCTGTACTGGCCAGCCTTATGTTTGGCCACTGGTCTTATATAAACCTATCTCACCAATACAAGATGTGAAACTATTCAAGCTTTCTTACACTGAATGCATTAATGACTTTGTAAGACCTCAAACACTTTTTCTTTTGTTGTTGTTGAGGTAGGGGGTGGATGGGATACGGGGCAGGGTGGGGGTGGGTAGGAGGTTTAAACAGGTGGTGCAGGTGGTGTATACATCTATACTAGAACTGGAGAAAACTTTCCTATTACCTACTGACCAACACTGACCAAATTGTTAAGTAACGTTACCACCTGTGTCAACTGTTATCATTTTTATCTTAGATTTGAAAGGTGCAAACTGAAAATGTAAGCCTGCTTGTGCATGCATATTTTATACCTAATATATTCACTTTTTTCTTTCTTCAAAACTGGCCAATGGAACAGAACTGAAAATGTCAGCTGTGCATGCAAGAGGGCAGGATGAAGGAATCCAGGGATTCAAATTTCTTTTGCACCACCTCCATTTTTCTCAATACTCAAATGAATTTACTTCCCCAAACTAAACTATAAAGTCTCTGAAGCTCTGTGTGCATGTGCGTGTTTTAAATACTTTGCAACCACTTCTGAGTAAATCTTGGTCAATTTCATTTCATGACTGTTTCCTCTTCTGCAATGCAAATATATATAAAATGAAAATGTCAATTCTCTCTTCTTTTTTTTTAACTGTTAGTGTTATTGCCATTCTCAGTGGCAAACTACAAAATGATCAGTAGCAGTGACACTTATTTCTGTGTTCATGTGCACAGTCTGAGAAGGAAAAAGGGGATATGAATTGTGTGTATGAGTGCAGAGTGCATGCTTTTCTGTAAAACTGACAGTCCTAAACTGCTAAAGATTATTTCTGCACACACAAACATTCACACACACACACACACAAACAGCCAATGAACCTGCAGATGTCTGAATTCCGGAGTCATCTCTGTAATTTTCCTGTCACCATGCCTTTTCTTTTCACACACTTACCCCGGTACATAGTTACAACCAATGATGGTGAAAATGTCCAAAGACTTCTCACAATTGCCATATTTTTCTGGAATTCAGTGTATTGACCATCTAGTTTTCAAAAATAGAAAGAATAAAGCGCAGAAAGCCCTACAATAACCACTTATAAACCTCTATGGTCATGTGTGTCATTTATTTAGTTTAAAGGAAAAACAAACAAAAAAACAACAACAACAAAAAAAACAAAAACAACAACAAAAAAAACCCAAACCACCAACAACTCAAAAACAACCTGAAGCAAACAACAGAAGAGGTGGGGATGAAACGGAGGGGAGAAAACTCAAACTATAAACAGATCAGGGAAGATGCCTCGCAAAAAAAAGTATTTTGATTTAATTTTTGACCTTCAGTGCATATAGCCAAAGTGATTTTTTTCTGCCCATTTCCTAAGTAATGCAAGTTCATTTTTTGTAAACACAGATCCGCTCACATTACAACTGTGCTTTCAGAGTGTGCATGCTTGTGTGTGCATTTTTTTTTGTTTTGTGTGTGTGTGTGTGTGTGTGTGTGCATGCGCGTACATGAAAAGAGTGGGTGTAGGCTGGGTGTGGGTGCGTGCACAAGTTTGCAAGCACACACACAAGATACTTAACCTTGCAAAAATTATTTTCTTTACACTGAAATGTATAGAGTTAGCATTTCAAAATACAAATTAACATTAAAAAAGAAAAACAACAAAAAACAAACAAACCCAAACTTAATTCCATTTTTCTTCTTTTCTAAATGTTTGTTTTTTCTAAACATAACTTACATGTGAAATAAGTATAAAAACATAGAAATCCTAACAAAACCATTCTAATTTTTACCAGATAATTAAGTTAAACTGTGCAAATAAAGGCTAAAGATCAACATTGTTTCAGATTCTGCAACTGATGTGAATGTTTGATGGGTAATGAAAGCATGAACACACCCACCTAAAATCCACCCTTAAATATTAGTTAAAAATAAAAGACTAGTGAATTAAACAGTTTAGTTTCACACACACACACAAAATTGCATACTGTATGTGTTGCTTGGTATGGATGGGTCAAACTGACAAGACAGAGCCTTTGACTTGTACAGACCTGCTAGAAGTAGAAACTCAACTCCCTTCATGTACACTAGCATGCAGAAAATCAAACACATCAAAGATCCTGTAATCAATGTCAGGATTTGGTGTGTTATGAAAAAGAAGTACTAGGCATGCACCATCCATGATAAAAAAACATCAGCAGATGGTGGTTGTTGAACAAGCAACTGATAGGTGGAAGAGGAATATTTGTGCACACTCCACAGCTATAACAAAATAGATAAGGACTGTGCAGACAACAGTAATTTAAAGCATTTGAAAAAGTTGACTTTTCCTTCACTGCATCTTGCTGTTCTAATTGTTCTGCAATAAGTTCAGCATAATGGCCATAACACCAATCAGGACTTGAAGGCAACGGTCAAAGAAAACACAGTGAACATTTCATTGGAGATGCTATGGTGACATTTCACACAAGATGCTATGGTCAATGAAGGCTTTTGACCTGTGCATTCAGTGTACATATATACAAAAGCACACATATGGTGACTGTTCCTATTCCAAGTATTAAGCTAAAAAAAAAAACACCCAAAAAACCACCCTGCAGCACAGGTATGGGAAAGAAGTCTGTACTTAATGGGCTGTGGATTCCTATCAATCCAGGAGTTTGGATGTTTGAATGGCATAAAAAAATAACTGAAAAAAAAAAATCTGACACTGGTTTGAGATTTTCATGACCACCAAATAATCCTGAGTATCTAAAAAGTGTTATTTATTGCAAAAAGTTTTCAGAACTATGGTCATAAACTTAACTTTTAACCAGATGTGGATGTGTGCACCTTCAATCCTTATTCAAGTTATATTGTGGTTTTGTGCATCATCATTTTTCACAGTTTGTTGTTAAATATTGCAAGGTCACGCCGATTCGTTATGTGATGTATTACCCCCCAAAAAAACTTTGAAAAAAAGAAGGGGAAGAAAAAAGAAAAAGGACCTCTGGTTTTGCCATGGTCCCATCAAACTTTTTGACTTCGGTTGCTGTACTGTGTGCCATTTTTGGTTATGAACCGGAAAACAAACAAAAAAACCACATGCTTTTTAGTGATTGACCAATACATCTTAAGTCGCTAGTGAAAATGGTACTAGGTAAAATGGGCAAAATTATGCAAAGCGTCCTCATGAAGTGATAATAAGTCTTAATGTTTCACTGTCCTATGGGAGCAGCATAGTGTCTCATTGTCAACTGGC
>NC_134910.1:2717579-2722579 GCF_041734735.1 Babylonia areolata | reverse complement strand
GTACCTTGACTGAAGAAGAAGAAGGAAGAAGAGGAAGAAGGAAGAAGAGGAAGAAGATGACTGGCCTGCTACAGTGTCCAAGAAGTCCCAAGGAGGACTGTCATTATTTGCTGATACTTATGTCACCCGTTGTATCATTGTGTCAGAAACCAAGCAGAACATTAATAAGCTCTTTACAGGGGGAGTCACTGCGGATTAGCACGGCAGTATCAGTATCAGTTTCAGTAGCTCAAGGAGGCGTCACTGCGTTCGGTCAAATCCATATACGCTACACCACATCTGCCAAGCAGATGCCTGACCAGCAGCGTAACCCAACGCGCTTAGTCAGGCCTTGAGAGAGAGAGAGAGAGAGAGAAGCACGGCAACTGACAGGCTGTCCAGTGGGAAGAGCCGACTGACAACTGCCTGTTTCGTGAAAGTGCGATTACTACTACTACTACTACTACTGCAACTACTACTGCTACTATTTGTTATAGTACAAGCATACCATGAGGTGCGACTTCCAATACAACTGCTGATTTTACTGCCAGTCAACTGCAAAACAGCTGCATGATATCCCGATAGCCATGTAGGGGAGGCAATCGAAAGACTCGCTCTGCTATTGTCACGACCTTGGTTAGCTCCCATTAGCTGCAATAGCTGAAAATCCACCCCCCCCCCCCCCCCTCTAATAACACTTACATCCCTACAATATCACACACACACACACACACACACACACACACACACGCACACACACACACGCACACACACACGCACACACACACACTCACACACACACGCACGCACACACACACGCACACACACACACACACACACACACACACACACACACACACACACGAACGAATGCACATGTACACACTATATTGGTGATGTGAAATGTGACAGTATTGATGAAGATAATTGTGCACGCTGTTCAAAAGACGAAACGGTTAATAATTTTGGTAAAATATTGTTGGACTTGTGTTTCATACTTGATTTGATTATTTTGAATGGTTTCTGTAACGATGACAAAGATGGCGAGTATACGTTTGTGTCACCTAATGGATGTAGTGTGACTGATTATTTTCTTATTCCTAGTGATTTGTTATTTTGATTTGCATGTTGGTGATTGTGTGGATTCGTGGCATTTGCCAGTTGAGGTAACATGGAAAAGGGCCCATGGTGACTTTGGTGTTACAAACACAAAGAAAGAGTATGAAGAAAAAATTGTATGGTCAGATGAAAATGCTAACATTTATAAAAACGAACTTGACAGTGATGAATTTCATGACAGTTTGCTGAAGGCTTTTCAATTATTATACGTTAACTTGAATGATAATTTAATTTGTCACTGCATTGTATGCAGCTGCTGCATGTATGGTTCGACGAGTGGAGCATGGAAGGAAAAAAGCGAATGACTGGTTTGATGATGAATACGTACGAAAGAAAAAGGAAGTTAAAAGGTTGTTGAAAATATTTCAGAGATGTAAAACAGAAAAGGATAAGCCAGAGAAAAGACAAGAGTATGCTGCAGTAAGAAAAGAATATGTCAAACTGAGAAAAACAAAAGAACGAGAATTTTAAAATAACAGATTAAAAAAAACCCTAAAAGATTCAGTCAGTGACTCTGAGACATTTTGGTGAGTAATAAGATCCGTAAATAGAAAAGCTTTTGTGTATAACGACATCTCCATTGTACAATGGGATGATCACTTCTTTAGGGTTTTTAATGATTCCGACAATAATGTAATGCAAGAAGAAGAAAATTTACTGGACGCAGAAGATGATCTTGAGCCATTGTTTAACGATCCTATATCTAAAGAAGAAGCTGTTGCTAGTACCAGACATCTAAAATTAGGAAAAAGTGCAGGCCCTGATAAAATTGTTGGAGAAATGCTGAGGTGTGCAAATTCTGTTGTGATTGATTTCCTTGTTATGTTATTTAATCAGCTGTTTGAAAATGGTACGTTTCCTTTGGAGTGGGCAAAATCCGTCATCATTCCAATCATCAAAAAAGGAGATGTTAACAACCCCGATAATTACCGTGGAGAATCACTCACAAGTATTCTAAGTAAAGTTTATACTCATATCTTAAATAAGAGGCTGACTAAATGGGCTGAAAATGAAGAAAAAAATAATCGAAGAACAAGCTGGTTTTAGAGCAAACTATAGTACCATAGACCACATATTTACATTATATTCATTAGTACAGAAATATCTGCTATGTAATACGAAACTTTATGTTGCTTTTGTGGACTTCAAGAAGGCCTTTGATTCTGCTAATCGAAATGCATTGTGGAATGTATTGCGTAAAAGTGGTGTGAAAGGTAAACTGTACATGGCACTTAAAGGTGTTTATAATTTTGTACTTGCGTGTGTGCGTGTGAAGGGTGTTTATTCTGATTACTTGGAATGTCCAAATGGAGTGAAACAGGGACGTCTTCTGAGCCCACAGATGTTTTCCTTTTTTAAAATTTTAAAAATTTTAAATTTTTTAATAAATGAACTGGCTGTTGAATTATCCAGTAGAGGCAGACATGGTGTACAATTAATTCCTGGAGCTATTGAGGTTTTCTTATTACTGTTTGCTGATGATGTCATTCTTTTATCTGGATCAGTAATAGGTTTGCAAAATCAACTAAACGCTTTAGAAGAAGAAGTAGATCGCTTAAATTTGACAGTGAATTTGGATAAAACTAATGTTATGGTCTTTAGGATGGGTGAACACCTGTCACTACATGAAAGATGGTTTTATAAGAATACAGAAGTTAGAGTGGTGAATCCATACAAATACTTAGGAATGATATTCTCAACTAAATCAAGTCTAAACTATGCATGGGAAGAATTTTGTAGTAAGGGGAAAAAGGGCGTAATCGAAATTTTGAAGACGTTACGAAAGCTCAACTCTTTTGATTGCTGTTTATTTAGGAAATTATTTGATTCACAGATTGAGCCTTTACTTACATATGGAGCAGAAATTTGGGCACTAAGTGTAAATAAGCAGATTGAGAAAGTGCATACATATGCAATCAAACGCTTCTTAAATGTACCAATACATTCATCAAATACAGTGTTATACAGAGAAACAGGAAGGTATCCTTTGTATATAATTTTTTTTGTAAAGTGCATTAAATACTGGTTGAAACAGTTGAAACTTCCACAAACACGCTTATGCAGACAGGCCTATGATATGATGTATATTCAAATGGATTTAGGGAAAGAACTGGGCTTACAGAGCAAAGAAAGTTTTATCAGAACATGGTTTTGGAATTGTGTGGTTGTAACAGGGAGTAGGAAACGAGCAGCAATTTATATCAGAATTTAAAGACAGAATAATTTGTTTTTTTCAACAAAACTGGCACTCCGATATGGAAACAAAAGAAACATATAGTTGATTTTTCTCATTTAAAAACGTATTTCAACCTGAAAAAGTTCTAAGTATCATTACAGATAAATGGCACAGAATAAGTTATGCAAGATTTCGATTGAGGACACTTGGTTTCAACACAAATAAGAAATGGTTTGAACCTGGGACTTCCGTAGAATTATCATGCCCATCATGTGGCTGACAAATTGAAGATGAGAAACACTTTTTGTTTGAGTGTAAAGCTTATGATGAGTTGAGAAAGAAATGTAAATTTTTTGAAGTAGGTACAGCCGAAATGCACAACATTGTTTCTGTTTTATTGTCTGAGGATGAATTTATAATTAGATCGAATGCAAAATGTATTGCAGAAGTACAAAAAATAAGACAAGGACTTGTTATCCACGGGTAAAATGATGTATTATAAGGTAGTTAACCACAGTTGACTGAATGCTGATATGTTCTGGAATGAAAGTAAGGAGTACATGAAGTTATGTATGTGAGAGGATGGTCGAATTTTCTTTTTTTCTTCTTCTTTTTTTCTTAGTATTTTCCTTGAAGTGATGAAGTGGTACAATGTACATATATAATTATGGTGACAGTGTTACCAATCTTTGTTTGACTGCAATGTTGAAAATTTACATCATAAAGATTATTGTAACCTGTTGATGTGAAAAAGTTACCTTTGCAGGCAATGACAATAAAACATCTCAAGTTTCATGTTTTTCTCTCTCTGTGAAATAGACTGTTCATTTACCATTGCTACACCCAGAAAAATATATCTTTATATCTATTCTTACCATTGCTAAATTCAGGTATAGATATTTCGATTAAAAAAAAAAAAATATATATACAATATGCAGACATGGTCTTTAGTAAACATGTCCCGATATAGAAAAAAAAAGGTTCATGTACTAATACGTTTTGGGTCGAAATGCATTTTGTCACAGACAGGCAGCACTTATAGTTCATACAGAATTAAAGTCAGTCTTTAGGAACAACACTACAGTTCATACAGACTAAACGTCAGTCTTTAAGAACAACACTACAGTTCATACAGACTAATAGTCAGTCTTTAAGAACATTACTCCAGTTTATACAGACTAATAGTCAGTCTTTAAGAACATTACTCCAGTTTATTCAGACTAATAGTCAGTCTTTAAGAACAGCACTCCAGTTTATACAGACTAATAGTCAGTCTTTGAGAACAGCACTCCAGTTTATACAGACTAATAGTCAGTCTTTAAGAACACGATTCACGTCAACAATTTCCCCTTCTGTTTTGTCAACCTACAGTATTTTGTCAGCACGTTAGCGACAGGGTTTTGCCGTGACTGTCGTTGATGTCCTCTGATGCATGGCCAGCATTAGTTCTCGAAGAGGGGAGAGGTGTGTATACACGTTCAGGGGCCGCGGCCCAACTTTGTTCTTCCCCTTTGCCCAGGAGAAGGAACAAGGGGACGCTACTGAGGCTGATTGCGGCCGTGATGAAGAAGACGATACGCCACTGCCCTAGGGTTTGCTGAAAGAGAAAGAGTGAATGACTTATTTGCAGGTGACCACCATGTCATCAAATGACGATGGTGGTGATTGTTACATTGATAACATTAAATCATACACCATTCATTCATTGTTTCGTTTAACTCTCTCC
>NC_134910.1:2700079-2712579 GCF_041734735.1 Babylonia areolata | reverse complement strand
CATACCCAGCATGCACAACCCCGAAAGCGGAGTATGGCTGCCTACATGGCGGGGTAAAAACGGTCATACACGTAAAACCCACTCGTGTGCATACGAGCGAACGTGGGAGCTGCACAACACACACACAACACACACCGCACTATAGATCAGAGTGGGGGATGGAGGGTGAGGGAGGTTATCAGATAGATAGATAGATAGATAGATAGATAGATAAAGTTTCTGTAGAACAAGATTTCCCGACTTACCCACTGTATAGAACAGTTTTCGCGTTGCCCCAGTGGAAAGATAACGCCGACCACGGATGAAATCCGCCACCAAGCTGAACGGGACTTCAGTCAGCAGCAGAACCAGGTGAGGCACTCCAGACAGAAAGCCGGCCTGTTTGGGAAGTGCCAGTGCCAGTGTCAGTTTCACTTTCAGTAGCTCAAGGAGGCGTCACTGCGTTCGGACAAATCCATATACGCTACACCACATCTGCCAAACAAATGCCTGACCAACAGCGTAACCCAACGCGCTTAGTCAGGCCTTGAAAAAAAAGAAAAAGAAAAAAAGGTGAATAAATAATAGATAAATACAAAAAAAATTACTACTACCACTACTAATAATATGTATAAGGCGCAAAAACTTGAAGTCAACTATAAGCGTAAATAGATAAATAAATAAATGATAATCATAAAGTTTCAAGGAAGTAACACAGCGTGCAGACTTCTCAAGAATCAAGAATATTTAATCCTTTCACCCCTTTCAGGGCATGGAGGATATAAAAACAGCAATAGTATTTTACACCAAGATTACACATGAACAATTAAAATAACATAACTATCAGAAACAGAATACAAACTATATGAAACACAACATAAATGAACATAGTATTTTTCTGGTATTAAACCTCAGGATACATCTGACTACGTTGCTCATCTTTGCAACATTACTTAAGTTTAACCAAATTGTCTCGGCTGCATGAAATAAATTACACAGAAAGCCTCTTCCAACAAGAACAAGAGAGGCAAGGCCTTCAAGACTCACTTGTGATACACTTAAAAAAAATCTAATCGTTAAAATGTATTCTGTATTTGTTAGTATAAAGCTTCAGGTTAAAAGAAAAAGAAAAAAGAAAAAAAAAGTCCTAACGGCAGATTCGAACCCCGCGTGTTCGGATGAGGAGAAACTGTCTTACCCATTACACTATCGTGCCTGCTTAGCTAACGTTCAAAAATAAAATATTTGAACATGCTTTTTTAAAGGGCGATAAATCGATTGCAGTATTCGCAGTGAGAACGCTGTTTAAATCATATTATTCTGGTGTATCTTGGGCATTCAAAAAATTTTTTAAGGGCAATTTAAAATTCGTTTTAAGTCCGCGGTAAAGGAGACGTGGCTATCGCCGCAATCATACTGCAACATTTAGATGTACATGTACAAGTTTAGTTACACCCCGTTGACACGGTCGATTCAATTTCTCTTTTATGTTCATTCTAGTTTTATAGTTTTAAAGTTGATATGAAAACTGAGTATTTTGTTAAACTAATAACATGTGGGGCGAAGTACAAGTACTTCTAAACATCGTATGAAGTGAAAAGGACTTCATTTTGAGAAAAGACAAGACTGGAAATTTTTACGTGTCATCAATTCAAGGGTATTAACTCTCATGGTTTATTATTTTTAAATGTGAATTCCGACTGATTCTGTGGATATTTTTACGGCATTTGGGGGCATAATCCAGTATGTGATGAGGCGTTCACAAATCTTTCTCTGAATAAATATTTAACGGTCTCTTTCTCCAACTTTCCATCACAATGTTATCGTGTATTGTCGATTGAATATAGGATTGAATGGGCAGGTCAACAACTTGAAACAAAATGGCGTCGTTCGCGTTCGTGAAGAATATGAGCACGCGCATTGAATATGTATAAATATGTGTACGCAATTGATTTTTGCCCATGACCTTCAGGGCTCAGCCAGTAGATCTATAAAGTCCACTCGTGATAATGATTTTAGTATTTTCCGAAAAAGACCACTTGGGCGAATGAACGTAGTGAAAGCCCTGTACACTGAGAGTAAAACACACAAGCTTTTTATGGATTGAGTATAATTTCAAAATGTAATGTTTAAGACACACACGAACACCCCTGTGTCCCCCCCGCACCCCCCCCCCCCACACTCCTCCCCTGCCCCCGCCACACACACACACACACACACCAATCCACACTCCAACTCCCACCCACACTTCAATCCCCCCTCCCCTCCCCCATGCCTTCCCTCCACACACACACACACACACATCCCCCCACCCCACCCCACCCCACCCCACCCCACCTCACCCACCCACCCACACACACACGCGCGCACGCACGCACCACACCTGAGCCATATGGAAATGGAGGATCTCCTTGAGGTAGGTGGGCAAACAGTTGACCATGCAGTAGAAGACCCAGTTGAAGCTGAAGTGAGCGATGGTGACGGCCCACACTGCCGGTGACGAGGCCAGTGCTCTCCACGGGGTGGACAGGCGCTGTGGGAACAAAGTAGTAGTAGTAGTAGTAGTAGTAGTAGTAGTAGCAGTAGTAGCAGTATCATCATCATTAGTGTGATAGTCAGTCGTGTCCGACTATGACCATCAGAACAGCAGAGGAGGCAACTGCTGTTCCGACTATTTGGGCTAGAATTTGATTATAGTGGAGAGTGTCTTGCCCAGGTACATCCCCACTCTCTCGGCCAAGAGGGTTTTAGGACAGTCGGCGTTGGGATGGTTCCCAAAGGCCAACTAGCCCACAAGGCTGTAGCACTAAGAGCCAGTGCAATTTTGCCTCCTAGTTTGAGAGTCATAGCCCTTCACAAAAGACTAAGCTGTAAATGGTTTCTCATTGACTGGAGAAACCATTGATAATACAGCTCTCACTTTGCTGTTGGCCCAAATGTAAACTTATGTCAATCTGTGATATAAGCCGAGTGTTGGGCCTTAATCATCATTAGTAGTAATAGTAGTATTGTCATTATTATTATTAGTAGTAGTATCTTCATCACCATCATCATCATTATTATCACTCGTATTATCATCATCATCATTGTCACCGTCATCATCGTTTTCATTATCATTCATAGTATCGTTATTACTGACTGAACATCGCCTCCCCACTCACCTCTCTCCGGCCAATGGAGCTCTCAATATTGTGTCTCTCTGCGGCCGAGATCCGTGGATGTTGGGCCGGAGAGTCGTGAATCAAAGCCGTCCAGCATATGACCCATAAGCATCCCAGTGCACCTGCACATACATATGCATAAGCATTCTCACGTGTACACACATCTCCGGCGGTGACAGCGCCTGGTGGGAAAAGGGCGGAGATCTTTCCGATCTCCCAGGTCAACATACGTGCAGAACTGACAGTGCCTGAGGCAGCACCCCCCCCCCCCCCCCCGTCAGCCCCCCTTCCCGCCCCCCCCCACCCTTTCGTGTGTATACGCACACAGAAGATCAAATACGCACGTTAAAGATCCTGTAATCCATGTCAGCGTTCGGTGGAGTTATGAAAAACAAGAACATACCCGGCATGCACACCCCCGAAAACGGAGTATTGCTGCCTACATGGCGGGGGGAAGTAAACAAAACGGTCATTTGTCGTAAAATGTTAAATGTTACATGTTTGTCTGAGTGTGTATGTGTGCGTGGGCCTGAAATCTGATTGAATGAAACAGAAAACGAATGATGAGCGCCCAATGGCAGCCGTCAGTCAGCTCTACCCAGGTAGGCAGCCTGTTGTGCAAATGACCCCGTGTTTGTAAAGCGCTTAGAGCTTGGTCTCCGACCGAGGATAGGTGCTATATAAGTATCCATATCAATCAATCAATCAGTCAATGTACACACAGACAAAGACACAGGCACACACACACACACACAAAAAACAAACCCACACACACACAGACACACACACACGCACGCACACATACACGCGCGCGCGCACACACACACACACACACACAGTTTCTCTCTCTCTCTCACTCTCTCTCTCTCTCTCTCTCTCTCTCTCATACACAAACACACACATACATACATATAACACACACACACATACACACGCACGCACACATAACACACACACACAAAGAGACATCCCACAATTGCACACACACACACACACACAAACACACACACACACACACACACACGTGTACACACACATACACACACACACGCATACACACACACAGAGACAGGTACATCATCCCACCATCGTACACACACACACACACACACGCACGCACACACGCACGCACACAATTCAGATATCACCCCCAGCTACCCACCAAACACGTAGAACACCGAGGGCCATCCTCCCGCGAATCCTTCCTTGCACAAAACCCCCGATACAGACATCGCAGACACTGTGCCCATTTCACCCCCTGCAAACGTTCACAACTGATTGATTCTGATGACAGTAATCAAGAAAATGCACTACATACGTCATACTCGAGATAAACTGACCGTCACACAAACGTCATCAAATCAAATCAAATCAAATCAAAAACACATGGAAATTAAGTTGTGCAATCACAGGCTCGTTGTAAACACTGGCATAAAATCATCAAGCGCAACATAAGAGATTAAAACTAGTCAAATAAGAATTCCCAATAGCTGACGATATACTAACCCCCCCCCCCCCCCCCCTCACACATACTCATGTTAAGACAATAGGGTATTGCACAACAATATTAACAAATGAAAACATCCAACAAAAAAGGGTATAGATTACTAAAAATGACGTGCGCGCACGCACGCGCGCGCGCACACACACACACACACACACACACACACACACACACACACACACACACACACACACACACACACACACACACACACACACATACACACACATACACACACACACACACACACACACACACACACACACACACACACACACACACACACACACAAACCGTGACAATAAACGCTGTTACATTACAAAGACCCAAGGCCTGAACTGCTTGGTGTCTAATTAATTAATTAATTAATTAAGGGCCGTAAGCCCATAGGTGGTAAAACTCAGTTACACCAACATTCTTTCATCGCCAGTGCCCCATTTTAGCAACAGCTAGGTAGTGGAACCCATGTCACTGAAATGCGACCAGATCATGCGGTCTGTTAACAGTCAACCTACTGTATGATAGTCAGTCGTGTCCGACTATGACCACCAGAACATCAGAGGAGGCAACTGCTGTTCCGACTAGGCCATCACTCCACTTACTCTCGCTCCATCACTCTCATTCTGAGAGTTAACAAATTTGGTTGTTTGCATGTATAAGCAGCTGTCCACTCTGAAAGCCAGCTGATCTTTCCCATTCCTTCTCTTCCTTCGTTCATGGGCTGTAAGTCCCACGATCATTCCAATGCATGACTGGGCTTTTAGGTGTATAACCCTTCTTTACACTGTACGAAGGAAGGCAACGTTCTTTACACTGTACGAAGGGAGGCAACGTTCTTTACACTGTACGAAGGAAGGCAACGTTCTTTACACTGTACGAAGGAAGGCAACGTTCTTTACACTGTACGAAGGGAGGCAAACTCCATTTCCTGGGGTATATATATATAATGATAGTCAGTCGTGTCCAACTATGACCATCAGAACATCAACTCAAGGTCTAGTGGAGGGGGAGAAAATATCGGCGGCTGAGCCGTGATTCGAACCACCCCGCTCAGATTCTCTCGCTTCCTAGGCGGACGCGTTACCTCTAGGCCATCACACCAACTTTGGCCCATCCTGCCACCGACAGTTAGAGAGCAGAGGGTTCCTTGATGACCAGCTCACGGTCTGCCAGCATTTCAGCGGCATGGGCGCTAGTACTACCTGACTGCTGCTGAAAATGCGATATTTGCGATGAAAGGGTGTTGATGGAGTGATGGCCTAGAGGTAACGCGTCTGCCTAGGAAGCGAGAGAATCTGAGCGCGCTGGTTCGAATCACGGCTCAGCCGCCGATATTTTCTCCCCCTCCACTAGACCTTGAGTGGCGGTCTGAACGCTAGTTATCAAGGAACCCTCTGCTCTCTAACTGTCGGTGGCAGGATGGGCCAAAGTTGGAACAAATTAACGTCCAGTGATAGCTGGGGATACTCCCTGTGGCAAGAACGGACTATTTCTATTTGTGTTTCTTTTTATCACAACAAATTTCTCTGTGTCTCTTTCTTCTGGCGCCAAGAAGTGTTGCACTCGAAACTGACCGGCAGTGAAAGGGTTTCATTTTTTTTTTAACCCTTTCACCGCCAGTCAGTTTGGAGAACAAAATTCCCTTGTGGTACAAACACAGAAAAGACAGTGGCTAAGGATAGCTGGGGATTCCCCCTTCGATGTATAGAAAATATGGCCTATCCTACCATCGAACATTAAGAGCAGTAGGTTCATGGATAACAGACCAGTGAATGGTCACCTTTTAGTGACATGGGTCCTCTACCACGCCTGTGCATAAATGCGATCTTGGCGGTGAAAGGGTTAAAGTTAGTAATACTTCGTGGAAATAAATGGTGTGTCAATAACGTCAATACGTCACAGAAACCTTTCATTTAGTGCGTCAAACTTTGCAACAAGAAATTTTGAGATGTAATATCAAGCTTTATATAACTGTTTTATTAACGGTGTATATGCTATACAAAAAAAAAAACAATGTTCGTGACATTAAACGTAATATTATTAACTCACTCAGGACGGCCAGTCCTCTCCTCAGCCCTACAGAGACCGCCTCGGACTTCCACTGGATGTCTGAATGACCAAACCTTTTGCTTCCGTCGTCAGAAATGCGGTATTGGTTCTCTACATACACCTATTCAGTATAAGAGCCTTCCGCTTGTGATAGTTTGATGATGTTAATTGCGGTGAAACGGTGTCATCCTCGTCTTTTTCGCCGTTCGTATGGAAAGAGTTAAAACCTTAAATATAGAAAGGGTTGTTTGTACATTTTCTTCATGACATGAAACGGTCACATAACTGCCACATTATGACAGTAATTGTTGCACTAATCACGTTCAACATCAGACAAACGTTCCATATATATATATATATATATATATATATATATATATATATATATAATACATTCACGGTTTTCTAAACCGTTATGCTCATGACAATAAACGCAATATTCATGACAACAAACCTGATACAAGCTATACATTCATGACATTGGTTCCTAACATAAAGGTTGCATTACTCCTTTAACAAGGTTCGAACCTGCGTGTGTTAAGCAGGACAGGATGCTGCGTTCATAGACAGGAGCCCACTCGGCCCACATGGCGTACATTGCAGGAACCACAACGCCCTGTGTCATACAGATTTGAACATGTTTAACTCACTCAGTACGGCCAGTCCTATCTTCTCCTCTGCACAGACCCCTCGGATGTCCAGTGGGTGTCTGAATGACCCAACCTTTAGCTTCCGTCGTCAGAATTGTGGTAGTCTTTGTCAACATTCACGTCTTCAGTATAAGAGCCTTCCGCTTGCAATATTTTGATGATGGTAACTGGGGCTGAAACGCTGTTAACGTCGTCTCTTTCGCCGTTCGTATGGACAGAGTTAATTCCAGTCTCATGTCTTCAGACTTTTATCGGTGTGGACGATAGCAACAATGCAAAACATTCTAGAATATCTAAAGATATAAGACGCACCCGACAATCCTTATATACAGACACATGACGTACACAACAACCCGGCACATAGGACATAAACAGAATTCATTACATAAGATATACCAAGTAATCAAGATCATTGGACATAGCAAGAAACATAGGAGACATACCAAGATTTCAATATTTAAGACCTACCCGTCAAATTTATTTATTTATTTATTTTTTGTTGAGAAATCAGTGGATGCGTAAAATTTCTGCAAATGAGCAGGATAGTCTCAGCATCCTTGGAAGGCTCTTTCCCACTTTTTTTTTTGTTCTCTCTCTCTCTCTCTCTCTCTCTCTTTTTGTTCCTTCCATCATCATTTTTCTCCTTTCTGTTGTCTTTTCTTTCTCTTTCTTTTTTTTTCTTCTCTCATCTCTTTATTCTCTCTCTCTCTCTCTCTCTCTCTCTTTCTTCCCCCTGTAATCTGTCTTCTTACCATTGTCATGCTCAAACATTGTCAAGGCCATGCAACATATAAAATGCCTACCCGTCAATCTAATACATAACACAAAACCAACAATCCAGCACATGACACACCCAACAATCCTCAATAATGTTTCTAAAGAATACAGACTTGAACCATATTTGATCTATTCAAGAAAAAACTGAACATAAAACAGCTATGTGCAGACTTCGTATAAGCGCACATGATCTCCAAATACACAAACACAAAGACACAGAAAAATATGCAAGAAAATGCAAAACATGTGGTGTATTAGAAGATGAAAATAATTTCCTAGACAAATGCATCAGATAAAAAAACAACTTACGAAAAGTTTTCTTAAAGAGATATAAAGTCTGAATTCACAAAATTTGATGATACTGACACAGTGAGTCAGTGGTGTAATTACGACCCCGTACAACCCCGACTTGCAAAATTCGTAAATGAATGTTTCAAAGAACACGTCATGCTTTGATCATAACACCTTACATTTAGTTTAGATGTGTGGTTTTGTTGTTGTTGTTTTGTATGTTGTTTTGGGCGGGGGGAGGGTGTGTGTGTGGGGGGGGAGGGAGGGGGGCGTGTCTATAAACCATTCACACGGTTTTCATGACAAATAGATATGATTCTGATTCTGATGATTCACACTATCATATGCATGCACACGTGCAACACACGCGCATGCCACGCTCTAGTCCTTGGGGAAGGCAGTGCACAAGTGGCACACGGAAATATGTCATAACGAAAGGCAACGCACTACACAATACAACGCACCACAGCACAGCAACAACACAAACACGACACAAGCACGCTACAAAACACAACACAGGCATACTACAAGCCCAACAACAGAACGAACATAACACAACACAGTACAATGCACCACAGCACAGCAACAACACAAACACGACACAAGCACGCTACAAAACACAACACAGGCATACTACAAGCACAACAACAGAATGAACATAACACAACACAGTACAATGCACCACAGCACAGCAACAACACAAACACGACACAAGCACGCTACAAAACACAACACAGGCATACTACAAGCCCAACAACAGAACGAACATAACCACAACACAGTACAATGCACCACAGCACAGCAACAACACAAACACGACACAAGCACGATACAAAACACAACACAAGCATACTACAAGCCCAACAACAGAACGAACATAACACAACACAGTACAACGCACCACAGCACAGCAATAACACAAACACGACACAAGCACGCTACAAAACACAACACAGGCATACTACAAGCACAACCCTCCCCAGCACAAACGCAAAATAACCACAACACAATACAATGCATCACAACACAGTAACAACACAAACACGACACATGCATACTACAAGCACAACACACACAAACACAACTCAAGCCTACTACAAGCCCAACAACAGCACAAACGCAAAATAACCACAACACAATACAATGCACCACAACACAGTAACAACACAAACACAACACACAAGCATACCACGATAACAACACAAACACAACTCAAGCATACTACAAACACACACACACACACACAAACAGCACAAACACAACATAGCCACAACACAGCACAACACAAATACAAACACGACACAAACACAAACACGGCAACAAAAAACAAAACAAAACAAACAACACCAGCATTCACACAAAGTGACAAACACAACCACAATATCCTTCTATATTGTGCCTATGTCTCCCCTTTTAATGTTTTATTTCATTTTCCAATGCTCTGTATCTTTCCCCACCACACACACACACACATACGCATACACGCGCGCACACACATACACACACACCATTCTTCACCCTCTGCCCAATACCGTTCCCACCACCACGCCCCGCCCTCGCCCCCTTTTTTTCCCCCGTCTAATATCACTTAAAGTGGAAGACGTTAAACTGAAGACTACCACTACTACTACAACCACCATACAAACACAACACAACACAGCGCAACACGAAACACAGACACAACAGCACAACCATAGGCAAGCACACAACAGCAAACACAAAGAACACAACACAAAACACAAACACAACACATCAAAACATGACACAAACGCAGCAGCAGCAGCAACAACAACAGCAACATCATCAACAACAACAACAAAAACAGCAACACACCGCAACACCCCCAGAACAATCTGCGAACCTCATCAGACTAAAACGAACGTTACCAAAAAAAAAAAACAAAAAAAAAAAAAAACGACAACAAAAAAACACAAACAAACAAAAAAACACAAAAATGCCTATCACGTTCAAGATGCTTTTGATGTATCGGGTTGCAAGACAAGGCAAGAGGTCAGAAAATTAATTTCAATATCCCCTTGGGGGGGGGGCGGGGGGGGGGCGGCGAGGGAGTGCGGGGGGGGGGGGGACCCTACCCCACTTCCTCCCCACCACACACACTCACACTCTTTACTCTCTCTCTCTCTCTATATATATATATATGATGGCCTAGAGGTAACGCGTCCGCCTAGGAAGCGAGAGAATCTGAGGGCGCTGGTTCGAATTACGGCTCAGCCGCCGATAGTTTCTCCCCCCTCCACTAGACCTTGAGTGGTGGTCTGGACGCTAGTCATTCGGATGAGACGATAAACCGAGGTCCCGTGTGCAGCATGCACTTAGCGCACGTAAAAGAACCCACGGCAACAAAAGTGTTGTTCCTGGCAAAATTCTGTTGAAAAATCCACTTCGACAGGAAAAAGAAATTAAACTGCACGCAGGAAAAAAAAGAGAGAAAAAAAAGGGTGGCGCTGTAGTATAGCGACGCGCTCTCCCTGGGGAGAGCAGCCCGAATTTCACACAGAGAAATCTGTTGTGATAAAAAGGAATACAAATACAAATATACATATACTTTTTTTTTTCTTCACCCCCACCCACCTGTCCCAGACCCTGCATCACTCTGACGGCCACCAGAAACGAGGTCCCCCCAAAACGGGCGGCAGCGGGAGTCAGCAGCGTCAGCACTGACGTCAGCAGACACCCCAGAGCCAGCAGCCTCTTGGCCCCAGTGCGCTCTGCCAGCCAGCCAGCCGGCACCTGGGTCACGATGTACCCGTAATAAAAGGCCCCCAGAATCAGGCCCTGGGTCTCTTCGTCCCACTGGAACTCCCCCTGCTGGTACTGTGAGAGAGAGAGAAGACTGAACTGAACACTGAAATGTTTTAATGTCATTAGCTGTAAAGCTCTAGTGACATAGTTAGGTACAAATCAGAACAAAAATGGTGCAAAACAAATAAAATGGAACAGAAAGGAAAAGCATAATCAAAGTAAACTAAACTACAAAGGGATAAGCGGCACTTTGGTACTTTGTCATTTGCTTAAGATGTCCGTCCACATGGCAGGCGGGTACTATCTCTCTCTCTCTCCCTCTCTCTCATTATCTCTCTCCCTCTCTCCTCTCCCCTCCCTCAAACATATGCAAGAGAGAGAGAGAGAGAGAGAGAGAGAGAGAGGCTTTTGACGCTTTGGTATATTATTGTTATTGCCTGCATAGGGGGTGATAAGGGTTATTTCTTATGTCACCACAAGTACAATACCACACACTCTGCTTAAAATCCATCGAAGCAAAAACAGAACAAACAGACAAGAAAAAGAAAACAGGTGGCAAAATTCTGTAGAAAAATCCACTTCGATAGGAAAAACAAATAAAACTACACGCAGGAAAAAATACAAAAAAAAAGGGTGGCGCTGTAGTATAGCGACGCGCTCTCCCAGGGGAGAGCAGCCCGAATTTCACACAGAGAAATCTGTTGTGATAAAAAGAAATACAAATACATATGTAAGTGCAGGGGGATTGAAACTGAGGTCACCATGACAACAGGGCATCAAAGGCCTCTGAAATTGGCACTTTTTTGTTGTTGTTGTTATCATGATGAAAGGGGAGGCTGGTGGTAATGATGACGATGTTTTGCTATAGAGACCCATTAGGTTTGGGACAAGGCGGTACTCCACTAACCGCGCGCGCGAAAATTAATCTATTGACCCTTCACTTTACTGGGAAACTTTTTTAACACACAGATAGAGCCGATGCTCACACATGCAGCAGAAATTTGGGGTCCGGTTACTACTGAGAATATACAAATAGAAATCATTCATTCACTTGTAATAAAAACATGTGTGTTCTGGGATGGTGTTTTTTAAAATTATTATAATTATAATTATTGTTTTTTTTTTTTTTTTTTTTTTTTTTTTTTTAAATATATACCTCTTTATTCCTCTAATAAAATAGCATAATTATGGTGAAACGGGTAGATTTCCACTGAAAATTCCTACAACAATTAAGCGCATAGAGTATTGCTTAAAACTTGTTAAATTTCCACCGGCAAGACTGTGTAAGCAGGCTTATGTAATGTTACTACAGCAGCATGAAGAAGG
>NC_134910.1:2655079-2697579 GCF_041734735.1 Babylonia areolata | reverse complement strand
ATTGCATGAGAGAGTGTGCTGAGTGTATGAAAAGGCGTGTCTCTTTAAATAATGGGAAGAGATCAAATTATTGGCATTATGAAGAATGTTTGGTGAATAAAAGAAATGTTAGAAGACTGTTAAGAAGATTTAACCGCTCCTCGGACGAAGAAATTCATGATGAATACAGAAGAAGCTAGACGTGAATACAAAAAGTTACTGCATAGAAAAGACAAGAAAGGCAAGGCCTTCAAGACTCACTAGTGATACACTTAAAAACATTAATCGTTAAAATGTGTTCTGTATTTGTTATTGTAAAGCTTCGGGTTAAAAAAAAATAGAAAAAAAGAAGAAAAGTCCTAACCAGGGAGGTGCAATATTGTTTTAAACAAGATGACTGGAAAGAACTGAATTTTTTTCCCTATTTTTATGCCTAATTTGGTGTCAACTGACAAAGTATTAGCAGAGAAAATGTCAATGTTAAAGTTTACCACGGACACACAGACAGACAGACAGACAGACAGACAGACACACACACACACACACACACACACACACCGGGTTAAACCATTTGTCTTGTCTTGTCTCAGTCTACCTCCTACTATCCCCCCCTCTCTCTCCCCCCTCTCTCTCCCCTCTCCCTCTCTCTCTCTCTCTCTCCCCTCTCTCTCTCCCTTCTCTCTCTCTCTCCCCCTCTCTCTCTCCCCTCTCCCCCTCTCTCTCTCCCTTCTCTCTCTCTCTCCCCCTCTTTCTCTTCTCTCTCTCCCCCCCTCTCTCTCCCCCCCTCTCTCTCCCCCTCTCTCTCTCCCCTCTCTCTCTCCCCTCTTTCTCTCCCCTCTCTCTCTCCCCTCTCTCCCCCTCTCTCCCCCCCCCTCTCTCTCCCTCTTTCTCTCCCCATCTCTCTGCCCCTTCTCTCTCCCTTCTACCCTTCTATCCCCCCCCCCTCTCCCTTAACCCCACCCCCAACACACCTCCCCCGTCTCTCTCTCTCAATATCCCCCCTCTCTCTCCCTCTCTCCCCCTAACCTCCCCACACCCACCCCACATCCTCCCCCCGTCACTCTCTCTCTCCCTCTCTCTCTATATCCCCCTTATCCCTCTCTCTCTCCACCCCCCCCCAGCCCCTCCTCTCTCTCTCTCTCCCTCTCTCTCTCACGCCAGTGTCGGCGGTACTGTTGGTGGTGGTGTTGTCACTGTGGTCCAGGCACTCCAGGCTGGCACTGGCACTGGCACTGGCAGAGTCGAGGTCTGCTGACTGGGAAGAGTTGACCATGGCCAGCAGGGCTACACTCAAGCTGACTCGCTGGCAGTACATGTTGAAGAAGCCCATGAAGGACCAGAACGCCAGTACATAGCGGGCCTGCAAGCCACACGAGCCTGTCAAAATAAAACAAAAAAACAACAACAAATGAATAGAAAACTAAATAAGTAAGCAGAGAAATTAATAAATAGATGAATGAATGAATAAACAGATGAATAAATAATAAATAAGTAAACAGATGAATAAATAGATAGATAAATGAATGAATGAATGAATAAGTAAATAAGTAAGCAGATAGATAAATACATGAATAGATGAATAAATAAATAAATGAATGAATAAGTCAATAAGTAAGTAGAGAAATAAATGATTAGATAGATAAATAAACAGACAGAGAAAGTGCTGCAGCACTAAGAGCCAGTGCAATTTTGCCTCCTAGTTTGAGAGTCATAGTCCTTCACAAAAGACTAAGCTGTAAATGGTTTCCCATTGACTGGAGAAACCATTGATAATACAGCTCTCACTTTGCTGTTGGCCCAAATGTAAACTTATGTCAATCTGTGATATAAGCCGAGTGTTGGGCCTTCACACAAACATACACACACGCACTGAAGGCCTGACGACGTGCGTTGGGTTGTTCTGCTGTTGGGCATGCCGCCTAAGACATTTGTATTTGTATGTGTACATCTCTGTGTGAAATTCGGGCTGCTCTCCCCAGGGAGAGCGCGTCGCTACACTACAGCGCCACCCATTTTTTTTTGTATTTTTTCCTGCGTGCAGTTTTTTTTATTTGTTTTTCCTGTCGAAGTGGATTTTTCTACAGAATTTTGCCAGGAACAACCCTTTTGTTGCCGTGGGTTCTTTTACGTGCGCTAAGTGCATGCTGCACACGGGACCTCGGTTTATCGTCTCATCCGAATGACTAGCGTCCAGACCACCACTCAAGGTCTAGTGGAGGGGGAGAAAATATCGGCGGCTGAGCCGTGATTCGAACCAGCGCCCTCAGATTCTCTCGCTTCCTAAGCGGACGCGTTACCTCTAGGCCACCACTTCACTATACAACCACTTGTAATGAGTATACATGTTGTGCAGCGTGTAAGGATTTGTCGAAACGCAGTGACTCCTCCTTGAGAAAGTGAAAATGAAAGTGGTTGTATCTATTGAAATTATCATTTAAAGGAGGTACATTAAATCTGGCCTGTGACAACGCCACTGTGAAACAATAGTCAACGGCCTCTGTGATTTTTAAAAAAATAATCTTTTTCAAACATAACTTCCGGTACCCTACCATTCTGGAATAAACATGTTTATATAAGTCTTTGCTTGAAAATAATTAGAAACTCTTTCATTACACAAAGCGCACAAGACTAAAGCATGTTGTACACAAAGTTTACCTAATAAGGAAAGCCCAAGACCGTTTTCCTTTTTCTTTTTTTCTTTTCTTTTTTTGTGTGTATTTAATTCAAGCAACATCTGACAAAAGGTATAGCAATCCGTTTTGATTCATTTATAGTATTCTAACCCAGTACCTTATGGCATTTACGAATGAGTTTACAAATATCGAGTATGTACAAAGATCACCATAAACGATTTCGTTTGATGTTTTCACTGGCACTCCAAAGAACTGCTCACAAGCTAGTAAATGAACTTTTTTAAAAATTATTTTTTATGTTCTCTAGTCTGTTCATACCCCCCACTGTACACTTCACATGCATACAACAGAGCAAACAGAGCATTCATTCACATCAAACATTGTGAAAATACTGCAAATGACTTCGGAAAGAAAAGATCTGAGCACATCACTCCTCTTTTGCAACATCTCCACTGGCTACCTGTCTCACACAGAATAAAGTAAAAGATCGGCACTCTATGTTATAAGTGTATTCACAAATCTGCCCCTTCCTATCTCTGTGGCTGCCTTCACCTCTACACTCCATCTCGCTCTCTTCGATCGGCTTCGGGTCCACTCAGATTCAAACACTTGACTGTTGGCCGCCGTTCTTTCTCTGTCTCTGGACCTTGCGATTGGAATGAACTTCCTCTTTCTATTCGTCAGGCCTCCGCACTCAGCTCTTTCAAGTCTGGCCTTAAAACCCACCTCTTCCCAAAATAGCCTCCCTTCCCTGCCACTTCAAAATTTAGAGTTACGCATGCGTGTGAATGACTGTTGCGAAAGCGCTTTGATTTGTCTTTGCACAAGATTCAGCGCTATATAAATATGTTTTTTTTAATTTTATTTATTTTATTTTTTTGAAAGCCTTCACAGCGCTCAGAGTTGCCGTCTTGCCTTTCACGACAAGATTTTTTGTCCCCTTTTGGGGGGCTAATCTTTGATGTGGATGTGTTCCCCAAATAACAATATTTGTTTACTTGCTCTATTTCCTCGTCTTCAAAGAAAAACAACACTGCCATGTCTTAATACTGAGAAACAAAGAAAGAGATGAAATCAGACAAAAAGAACTCACTGCCTTTTCCATCTTCTCCACCAAGAAGACGCTCGTTTTCAGTTTTCTCTTTCTCAGTTGCCATGGTAACACAGTCAGATACAAAATACCTGACGTGTCTCAAATAAAATGTTTTTGGAGGCAGAAATCTGAAACGGAAATATGATATAATATAATATGATCCAACATAATAATATAACAATACATAACATAATATCATATCATGTCATATATCACATCATATCATGTAATGTAATGTAATGCAGATACGATACAATACGATACGATACGATACAATACGATACGATATACTTTCAGTTTAACTTTCTCCAGGACGCGTCACTGCGTTCGGACAAATCCATATACGCTACACCACAACTACTAGGCAGATGCCAAGCCAAGCAGATGCCTGACCAGCAGATGCCTGACCAGCAGCGTAACCCAACGCGCTTAGTCAGGCCTTGAGAAAAAATAAATGAATAAATAAATGAATAAATAAATAAAATAAGATAAAAAAGTTAATTAGAAAAAAAAAGAAAAAAAAAAGAAAAAAAAGAAAAGAAAGAAAGATAAATACATAAAACTACTACTACTACTAATAATAATATTGACATACATTCACACACACACACACACACACACACGCGCGCGCGCGCGCGCGCGCACACACGCATAACAGATTATACAACAAACATGCAGTTTCACAGATATGAAAGCACAATCAAATACAAATAAACTTACATGAGCCCCAACACACACACACACACACACAACGTCTTCTGTAATGTCTCCAGATTCACAGAGCCCACACCAAGACTGACTTTAGTCCTGTTTATCCTAAGCGCAACACGCGGCGACAGTTTCTCGATCGTCGGCAGCCTGTCATACATACCTCGGGGCCCTCACTGTCTGCCGTCACAGCGAGCGTCACGTGTGTGATTCGTGACACTCCGCCGTACTGCACCTAAGGCGATACCTTCTCCTGATGGCTCTGTTTCGATGAGTCAAAACAAAAACCCCCCAAACAAACAAACAAATCGCTGGATCAACCCCACATTAAAGCTATGATGTGACTTGAGTTATTTGTCTCTAAGTACCACCCCCCACTCCCTCCCCCCCAGCCCTTCCCCCCTTTTCCTTCCCACAAAGACAAAGCGATCATTGCTCATCCCTGGGGGTATAAGAATAAAAATTTTAGATTTAATTAAAAAAAAAAAAAATCGAAAACGCCGGGGATGGAGAGGGGGGGGGGGTATTTAAGGAAGTGGTGAGGCGAGGAGGGCAGAAGGGGGGGGGGGGGGGGGGGGGGGGGGGGGTGAAAGGGGGAGGGGGGAAGAGGGTTACCAAGTACATGCATAGCGATGAGTAAAACTATGCATAGTTTTACTCAATGTCAGAAACTAGTGATTGTCGAAACGAAAGTTGTGTGCTGGAAACGGAGCCCTTCTTTTTTAAAGCTGCCCGCATTGAACAGTATTTCGTTTCACGATAGTAATATAGGTCTATCAAAGTTTCAAAGTTTCCCTCTTTCCCTGTCTTTGCCACAACTTTTCTGCATCGATAAATCGTAACAAAATGGTGAAACTTTATTCTTTGGGCCTTAATATACACGGTAATCACTTGGTAGTCAGGTCAGGGGCATAACCCTTGCTACTGGTACCATGTAACCCAGTACTACCTGCCGCATGTGAAGTCTCCCAACGATGGACCAGGCGGAGGAGGAAACCTTTCCCAACGGCTGTGAAGGCGGAAGAGGATGACCAAAGGGCAGGGGGAACTCTTATCCTTGGTTGCAAGTCCCCCGAGGAGACGGAGCTCCAAAGAAAAAACCTGCACCTGCTGAGGCCGTCCTACACGTGGCAGTATCTGCACCTGTGGGACTGTGAGCGTCGGTAGGCGAGAGAGTGGGGAAGGGACTGCACAACTCCTCCTCACTAAAAAAAAGTCACCTGTGCTGGTCAGGTAACCATGCTAATGTCGGAACGACGAGCTAGCCCTTCAACACCCAGCTTTCCCAAGACCTGCGGCGATGGAGAAGTGGTAACGGGGACAGGCAGAGGTTGCTGCTGGCAGTTCCTAGTCACGACTCTGCACACAGGCGGCTGTGGGGTGATGGTCGTCCGCCGTAGACTGGGGCAGATGCGGCGCCCGTATCCTCCCACAGTGTCAGAGCAGCCCTTTTTAGGGACAGCACTGCTCTCCCCACATGGGGAAGGGGAGATAAAAGGATCCCCAAACAAAGCCTGCCTCACCTAGTACCTATTAGGAAACCGTACCTACTTGGATATCCAGCAATAGCGGTCGAAAACAACAGAGGAAAAGAACCAGGAGTCATGCCCTGACTCTGGCTGCCTGGAATGTTCGCACCCTCTTAGACAGATACGACAGACCAGAAAGACGCACAGCGCTCATTGCTAGAATGCTTGATCGCTACGAGGTGGACATAGCAGCCCTGAGCGAAACCAGGTTTGTGGGTGAAACCCAGCTGGAGGAAGTTGGAGGGGGCTACACCTTCTACTGCACTGGGAAGCCAGATGGCACCCCAAGAACCTCAGGCGTGGGCTTCGCCATGCGAACCAAACTTGCACGACAGCTTGACAGCCTTCCACGTGGGATAAACGACAGGCTGATGACCCTGCGTCTGAAGCTGTCCAAGGATCGCTTCGCCACAGTCATCAGCTGCTATGCCCCGACGATGACCAACCCTGATAACATCAAAGAAGCTTTCTACGAGGAGCTCAGCCGCACCATTTCAGCAGTAGACAGACAGGACAGGCTGATCATCCTTGGGGATTTCAATGCCCGCGTCGGCGTGGACTTCTCCTCGTGGCCAAAAGTCCTAGGACAGCATGGCACTGGCAAGTGCAACTCCAATGGACTGCTTTTGCTCTCACTCTGTGCGCAGCATGGACTGACCATCACCAACACCCTCTTCCAACAAGCGGACAAGTACAAGAACACATGAATGCACCCCCGCTCCAAGCAATGGCACATGCTGGACTATGTGATTGTTCGGCAGAGGGACAGAGGTGATGTTTCCACTACACGCTGCATGAGAGGAGCAGTCTGTTGGTCGGACCATCGCCTGGTGTGTAGCAAGATGAACATCAGACTTGCACGCAAGCTCCAACCAGCCAGGCAGAAACCCCCTAGGAAGCTGAACATCCACTGCCTCCCTATCACCAAGGACGTGCTGCAGCAGCAAATCCAAGCAGCTATCCTGCATCGACTGATGTAGAAGAGGTATGGAACACCTTTAGAGATGCTGTGTACATAGCAGCAGCTGACGCACTCGGCTTTGTACAGAGGAGCCACAAAGACTGGTTTGACGAGAACGACTCTGGAATCTCCAAGCTCCTGAAGACACTGCATATACGGCATCAGATCACATTTCCGATAA
Source organism: Babylonia areolata (assembly GCF_041734735.1). Lineage (NCBI taxonomy): Eukaryota > Metazoa > Mollusca > Gastropoda > Neogastropoda > Buccinidae > Babylonia > Babylonia areolata. Next base: position 2,690,495 of record NC_134910.1, on the reverse strand, counting down.
AGACTGCCAGAGGAAGGAGAACCAGTTCTTGCAAACCAAGCAACTCGTACAGAAGAGGCTGCGTGAGATGAAGAACACCTGGAGGGATAGAAAGTCCAAAGAGCTTCAGTCCGCTGCTGATGCTCACGACATGAAGACCTTTTTTTTTTTTTTGCTGCCCCATCATCTGCACCGTTTCATTGGTCTTACTCCCACGCCACTCATTTAGATTCCCCCCATACACGACCACACCCGGGTTCGTCCGTCGCAGTTCCAGCGTCGGCAGTCCGCAGGGAACCATCGATATTAGGTCGCCAGGAGGCCACACACCTGAGGAGACCCTGCACTGCTGCTGAGTCACTTCGGCAGTGTTCAGTGGTGCCTGTTCTGTTTTAACGTACTTAGGACACTACCTGCTAAGCCCCCTACTAACGACAATAATGGCTTAGTCGCGGAGCCAGACTAAGTGAGCGTCCCTCCCAAAGTGGAGACCGCCACCACATCCCTCAAACAACAGCCCCCCATGAATCTGCCGACACTGACGACATTGACAGGACTCACCCCAAGCACGGAAGTGGAGGGGTATCGAAACTAAGGTCACCATGAGAGCAGGGCATGAAATGCCACAGACTTTGAAACTATTTTGTTTATGTTGATGACGATGAAGGAGGAGGAGGATGACGATGATGATGACGATGTTGCTATGGAGGTCCACTTTGGTTTGGGACTGCTTGACAAGGCTGTACTCTACGCTTCCTGTCATAATGATATCCGGCGTTAACCAGGCCCGAGAGATACAGACACTTGCAGTGTTGGTCAGGTAATTAGAGCAACACACCCAAAGACGCATCCTTGAAGTGGATGACAGTCAACTGTGTGGTCCCAGTCTCCCCATTTAAGCCCACAGCACACTCAACTCTGGGTAGGAGCCGGCCACGGGCCGAAAACCCCACCTCCACTGGGATTCGAACCCGCGTCCTCCCAGCCGTCAGTCTGCGTCGTTAACCACTTCGCCACGGCGGCTGGACCGACATGAAGACCTTCCATGATGGTCTCCGAGCTGTGTATGGGCCGAGAGTCACAGGATCAACCCCTGTCCGAGCCTCGGACCAGACCACCCTCCTGACAGACAAGAAAGACGTCATTGCCCGCTGGGCAGAGCACTTCAACACCCTCCTCAACAGGGACTCGTCCGTATCTGACGAGGCAATTGCAGCCCTCCCACAGCTACCAGTCAATGACTCGCTAGCTGCCCCTCCCACCAAGGTCGAGACTCAGAAGGCCCTGAAGCTGACAACGTCAGGAAAAGCACCAGGAACGGATGGAATCCAGGCTGACATCTACAAGTATGGAGGCGAGGTGCTGACAAACAACCTGACCACCCTGTTCCAGTCTATCTGGGAGAGAGGGGAGGCCCCCAGGATTTCAAGGATGCTCCTATTGTCCACATTTACAAACGGAAGGGAGACAAAACATCCTGCGATAACCACCGTGGAATCTCTCTCCTCTGCATCTCCGGCAAGATCTTCACCCGCATCATACTGAACAGACTGGTTGACCATGTCTCCAACACAGTCATCCCTGAAGCACAGTGCGGCTTCCGCTCAGGCAGGGGAACATGTGACATGGTGTTTGCTGTACGCCAGATGCCAGATGCAAGAGAAGTGCCGTGAGCAGAACAAGGAGCTCCACGTGGTCTTTGTAGACCTGACTAAGGCGTTCGACACGGTGAACCACCATGGTCTGTGGAAGATCCTATGGACAGGTTCTCAACCTCCTGCAGGCGCTTTGGACTCACCATCAGCCTCAGCAAGACCGAGTCCATGTACCAACCGGCTAGCTCACAGAACGCCAGTGTCTCCCCCCCCCCCACCTGCAATCAAGATCAATGACACAGAGATCAAGTCAGTCGACAAGTTTTGCTACCTGGGCAGCACCCTATGCAACAACGGAGCCCTTGATACAGAAGTGACGCTGCGCATCGCCAAGGCCAGCTCCGCCTATGGCAGACTCAACAACAGGCTGTGGAACAACAAAGGCATCAGGCTCAGCACCAAGATGAAAACCTACAGAGCTGTTGTGCTGACCACCTTGTTGTACTGCTGTGAAACATGGACGACGTATCGCCGTCACATTCAACAACTTGAGCAGTTTCACCAGAGATGCCTACGAAAGATCCTCGGCATAAAGTGGCAAGACAGGGTCTCCAACCTCCAGGTCCTAGAGAAAGCCTGCTGATCCAATGCCAGCTACGCTGGACAGGACACGTTGTCCGTATGACAGACAGCAGGATCCCGAAGATGCTCTTGTATGGCCAGCTGAAGGAAGGCCACCGTGAACTTGGAAGACCCTGCAAGCGCTTCAAGGACACCTTGAAGACAAACCTCAAAGCCTGTGACATAGACATTGCTTCCTGAGAAACTGATGCCCTTGACCGCTGTCGCTAGAGGATGCTGTGCTCTAGTGGCATAAAGACGTTTGAAAACAAGAGAACGCTGGCCATTAAGGAGAAGCGTGAGCGAAGGAAGCAGGACTCAACTTCTGGAGACGTTTTCCCTTGCAACACCTGTGGGAAGTGCTGCGCATCCAGAATCGGCCTCTTCTCCCATATGAGGACAGACACCAACAGATAAGCCTGCCTGCCTACTCATCCGTCGGACTGACGGGAAACTCCATCAATCACTTGGACAAATCCAATTCTGTCAAACGTTTTCTCGTAGGCTACTCGAAATAATGCAGACTGAACGTTCATCTATAGGTATACTTGTCTGTCCGATCAAGGATTATATATATATATATATATATATATATATATATATATATATATATATATATATATATATAAACACAGATAGTTCACACTCTCTTCGTGTCCTGGGCTCCGCTCCTTGTAGAAAGCACTGAGGTAAATACCAAGATCGGTAAAAAAAGAAAATTATATACATAAACAACAGTAGGCTCTTCATGTCTTAAAACTTGTATTCTTGAAAAGCAGCAAATTTTCGCTGTAAAAACAGCTTCTTTAGGCAAGGGTATATATATCTATATCTATATCTATATATATATCTATATCTATCTATCTATATATATATATATATACAGAGAGAGAGAGAGAGAGAGAGAGAGAGAGAGAGAGAGAAGAAAAAAGAAAACAAACACATCAATCTGTCAAATATTCCAGAGCCGTCCTTTTGATACATTTGATATGGATATTTATCTAGCGCCTACCTTCGGTCGGAGACCAAGATCTAAGCGCTTTACAAACTCGGGGTCATCGTGTTTGCACAACAGGCTTGCTTCCTGGGTAGAGCCGGCTGACGGCTTCCATTGGGCGCTCATCATTCGTTTCCTGTTTTATTCAAATTAGATTTCAGACATGCACACATACACACTCGGACAGACGTGAAACATTTGACATGTATGACCGTTTTGTTTATTTACCCCGCCATTTAGGCAGCCGTGCTCCGCTTTCGGGGGTGTGCATGTTGGGTATGTTCTTTTTTCCATAACCCACCGAACGCTGACATGGATTACAGGATCTTTAACGTGCGTATTTGATTTTTTGCATGTGTATACACACGAAAGGGGTTCAGGCACTAGCAGGTCTGCACATATTTATGTTGACCTGGGAGATCGGAAAAATCTCCATCCCGGCCGGCTTTACCCACCAGGCGCCCTTACCGAGATTCGAACCCGGGACGCTCAGATTGAAAGTCCAACGCTTTAACCACTGATCTATTGCGGGATTCCTTGCCCATGGTTTGCCGCTCAAGAATCGGCCTACGTTGCCACCAGACAGCTTGTCATCAAGGACCATCTTCTTAATGATCCTCGGATCCAAGAAGCCTATCATCAATCAATCAAAACATACAATTATATATTATGATATAATTATGTACATGTATGTATGATAGTCAGTCATGTCCGACGATGACCATCAGAACAACAGAGGAAGCATAGGTGGCCTGAATATCTGGGTTAGAATCTGATCATAGTGGAGATTGTCTTGCCCAAGTTGCATCCTAACTCACTCAGTACGGCCAGACCTCTCTTCTCCTCTACACAGACCCATCGGATGTCCAGTGGGTGTCTGAATGACCCAACCTTTAGCTTCCGGTGTCAGAAAGAATTGTGGTATTCTTTGTCAACATTCACCTCTTCAGTATAAGAGCCTTCCGCTTGCAATATTTTGATGATGGTAATTGGGGTGAAACGCTGTTAACGTCGTCTCTTTCGCCGTTCGTATGGAGAGAGCTAACCCTCTCTGGTTAAAGGGTTTAAGGACAGTCAGCAATAGGATGGTTCCCAGCTACTGTTTCCTTGTTCTCATAATTATATAACATAATGTACATAGGTGTTACATCCACAGTTTGAAGCAGTATTTTTGTTCTGTCTGTCTCAACTAGTGTTCCCTGCACATAATTATATTGATCTGGGAGATGGGAGATCAGCAATATGTCTCCTGATAAACTTAATAGGCATTTTTGTGAAATAGGTAGTTCTCCAGGTCTGCCCACTCTCCTCTTTCCTTGGGGGTTCCATTTCAAGTGCCTGTCACATCATGTACAGCGTTACAACGATATCAAAACAATTAAATACATATCGATGCTAAAGGGTAATTTCCCCTTAAAGGGACCAAGCAAATGCACAGAGCTTGACAGAGCAGGCAAAGCTGAATTAAGGGAAACAACTCCTCATGACAACAGAATACGAGTCGTTTCCCGTACTTCACACTCTGCATTGAGGAAGCTGGACCAGAGCGTATCACTGGCAGAGAACGAGATACATGGACAGGGTGGGAGACAGACAGACAGACAGACACACAGACACACACACACACACACCCTCCCTCTCTCTCTCTCTCTCAGAAGTTGCTATTTTATTTGGACAAAACAGAAAACATAACATTGCATACTTGAGTGTATTGTTGAGGCAGTATGTATTGGTTTGATATATTTTTGAATGGATGGTCGAGTCAGTCCCCATTTATTTTGTTATTCTATTATCATTACATTTTTGTTTTCTTTAGTTATGTTTCGTTGAGTTTTTGTCAGGGCGTGACTTAAGTGTTTCCAAGTATTGCATATTTTCTTGGTTTAAGCTGACTGAAGCGTTCAGAGAACAAATATATTTTTGTTGTTGTTTTGAAGCTAAAATATATGAATTTATGTTGTTGCCCCCTTGTCAAAAGACCTTTCTTCATTGGCAATGACAATAAATAATTCCACTGTCCAGTGTCCAGTGTGCAGTGTCTCTCTCCCTCTCTCTCTCTCCCTCTCTCTGCACGGTAGCTATGAGCGGTGAGTTCATCACAGCAAAACCCACACACGTTTTCATGGGTTCCCAATTTAGTTTCCTGCCAGACGATAGTGCACTGTCTCGTTGTCACAGAATGCTTACCTACCAACCTTGTCTCCAGTGCAATCGCCACATCGATGTTCAGCCTGTGAAGTTAAGTGTCAGTCACGGACGTTTTGTGAGGTCCAGTTGAAGATCCTCTGCCTAGAAACATGTGTTCTTTCTTTTGACGTACCAATGTGTATCATACAATTAAAGTAACGCCTTTTTTTTTCTATTTCTTTTAGCCATTTACAGCCTGCCCCTCGAGTGACCATGGCCTAAGCTCCATGCACCAGTACAGCGGGCAGGTAGTGAGAGGTCAGCACCTTACTTGCAAGATAGTTGAACAGCTTGGGGCGGGAAGTATATGGCCAGTGGCACACAGCCATTCCTTCTACCATCACAGACGTGTGACACTGTGCTCTACTGGGTTGAGAAGTCTATCCATCAGAGTTTTGTTATGATGATGATGGTGATGATGGCGAATTTTATTACAGGTAAAACCAACACTTGCCCATGCATTGTAAATTGCATGAATCAGTTTAGCGTTTCAAACCAGCCATCTGTACTTTGATCTGTGCATTTATAAGGTTTTGCAATTTGATTTCTTTTTCTCTTTGGCGTTTTTCTTGTACAATAGTGTATGTATAAAGAAAGGGATTTAGAGCTGAGTTAAATGGCAGCACAAAGACAGCCATTGCTGTGTTGATCTCCCCTGGGACAGCGACATCCAGCTTTGCTAAGAGTCCACAGACAGCGATGGGAAACCAGCACAGGAAGTCTGACATGGCAATGACCAGAAGGCGACGAGCAATTGTGGCCTCTTTAGATACGGTCTTGTCATTGATAACGATGTTTTCTTTATTCTTTGTGCTATAGCTTGACATACTGTTGACTCTGACTGACCAGTAAACAAGAGCCTGGCCTGCAGCAATGCATAGGAATATGATCATGTTAAACACAATCATTATAGTAAAGGAGTAAGTGCGACCAGGAAAATCAGTTCTAGTTACGGGCAGAGGAATGCAGATGCCTGTCTGGCTGTAGAATTCCCAGTGGGACACCAGAGGGAGTAAAGGGACTGAAGCCAGTATTACCCCTATTCCCCAGCTGAAAGTGCAGGCCACGTGAGCTGATGTGGTTCCAAAACCAAGACGGCTGAAAGGAAAATGGATGACCAGAAAACGATCCAGGGTGATCAGGCCAATGAGAAGCGATGATACTTCAGAAGATAAAAGGGAAATAAATCCAGACATCTTGCATGCTGTGCTTCGTTTCCAGTAAGATTCATTCCAGAGGTAGGTACCAGAAAACACACGGTCAGCCAGTCCAATTACCAGCAGGTAAACTCCCATGAAAAAGTCAGATACACACAGATGAATAACAAACACTCTGTAACTAACTTTAGATTGTGACCGTACACGGTATGCAATGCTGCACAAGTTGCCCAATATTGCAGCTATGATAAATATGACAATAGAGATTTGATAGAAGCCGGATTTCAGCAAATTATCACAAGAGGAGATTTCGTCCTGTGGTGCAATACATTTTCCCACAAAACTGTCAGGTAACACAACAGGACAGCAAAGTTTGAAGCTGTCAGCAAGCAGCCATTGTAGCTTATCCATTTCTTTGAAAAAGTCAGGGTTGAAATCAGTTACATGGCAGCCTTGCAAATAAAATCTCTTGACATTCGTAAACAATTGTCTTCCTTGCAGAGAGCTCAGTCTGCTGTGGGAAATGTCTATGAATTCAATGTATGGCATGGCATCTGAGAAAGCATCTAAGTGAGTAAAGTTGTATAAAACCCGAGAGAGATTTAGCAATCGCAGGGAATTAAATAGCTGATGTGTGACATTCCTTGAAATTCCAGAAGATAATGGGTTGCCAGAAAGATCCAATTCTTTGAGTTTGGATAATTGTGAAAAGTGACTAAAATTGACAAAGTGTATTGAGTTATCACTAATATCTAATGCATGAAGATTCGGCAGATGTATGTCACTCAGATTTCTCCAGCCACATGCTCCAGCACCAAGATAAATCAGCATGGTCTGATTTGTGATGACATCCAAGGTCAGTCCACTCCCCCTGCCCTCCAGATAACGTATCTTGGGGAAAGTGTCAGGCTGAAAGACGAGGCGGTCAGTAAATGATGGTCCATAACAGACACACTGATCAGGACAAGAGTCAGTCAGTCCACACATCAGTTCATCGTCCTGCTGTGGACACTGAGGCCAACCGTCACATAGATGGTCATTGTGTAAACAGATTTGTCGGTCTTTACCACGACATCGGTACAGCCCTTCACATGTGAATTCATCACACCCAGCTTCATCCTCATGTCCGATACAGTCAGTCATACCATTGCACCTGGTGTATACAGGCAAACAGTAACCATTTCCAGGGCACTGGAAGTGAGAGTCTGGGCATCGAGTTGTGTTTCCAGGAAGAGGGATTAAAGAGAAACTTCCAGGTTTGTCAAAATTGACAAGACCTGGTGGTTTTAAAACATTAAAAATCGTTTTCCCAGAAATGCCAGAATCACAATTCATTTCATCATTTTTTGTCTGACAGTTGATTATATTATCACACACTTGTTTGAGACTTACACACTGAAAACACCAAAGAGAGATGGTAGCAATGGATAACAAAAAGAAAAGTCAGCTTAAGAAAACAAACAAACGAAAAGCAAATTCAAAGTTATACCTACCTACCTACCTAACTACCTAACTACCTATCTATCTATCTATCTATCTATCTATCTATAATGCATGAATGATAAACACATACTCTGATGTCCTCATTTTTTTTTAACAAGGAAGAGGAAGATGCTAAAAGGCTATGATAGTAAACACAAATCTTGGGGGAAAATCCAGAGTTGGTGCCCCAACGGCACTTCGTGTTTGTCTGCAACCTCTTTCTGACAGCTCCTGCGATTGTACTGGTGTCAGAGTGTAGCAGCCTGCTGTTCCTCTGCCTCCATCAGTGCCGTGCAGAGGGTGAGCGTGCTGCACGAGCAACGGTCTGTCCTACATACATCATATGTAATTTCATCTGACCCCACACCACACATCACTCATCTGTGAACCCACACCCATGGCCTGGAGAGAACACCCCAGCTTCGATGCACCCCCAACAAGGAACAGCTTGTTCACCTGTGTGATTTTAACCAGACTGGGAACAGATCATGCTTCAATGCGGGCAAAATGAACGAGAACGTGCAACAGCTGTTTGAGCTGTGTGCTAGCAGTCACCAACAGAGAAGAACTTACAGATTCCCAGGACTACCAGGAGCACAGTTCACTGATAAGTACTGATCAGAGTGAAGCATCGGTGTAAAAGTTGTTGAACTGGTCATCTTACAGTACATGTGTACACAGAGTCAGAGTGTGGCTTTCTGGTCAGAAGGTTCGTGATAGACATGGTCTTCTCACTTCAATAACTGCAGAAGAAGAATAGAGAACAGCAGATGCCCTTCTACGTCATCTTTGTTGACCTGACTGAGGCATTCAACATGGACAGCAGGGAAGAACTTTTCCAGACCCCTCCCAAAAGTTGGCTGCCCACGAAAACTGCAGAGCCTGGTTGAGTCTTTCCACACGAACATGAAGGGGACAGTACAGTTCAATGGCGGCACCTTGTAGCACTTTGCCATTCAATGCAGTGTTAAACAAGGCTTTGTTCTAGTTCCCACACTCTTCTGAATTTTATTTGCTGTACCCCTCACATACTCCAACACCACAGCAGAATGAATTTGCCTGTGAACTAGATCAGACAACAGGCGGTTGAACCTCGCTAACCTCAGAGCCAAGATAAACGCATGTGCAGCACGGATCAAAGCTGTATAACACAGCAGTCATGACCCACACTGAACAGAAACTCCAGTCTATCATGTATTGCTTCTTGTAGGTTTGAAAGAACTTCGTGTGGACCATCAGTCTTAAAAAAAAAGACGAACATCCTGTGAAAGATTACAGAACCGCCGATCATGACCATTCATGACTATGAACTTGAAGTTGTCGATCAGTTGACATACCTTGCCTCCCCTATGACCAGCAGCCTTTCCTTGGACACTGAGACTGATAAGAGGAGTGGGAAGGCAGCTACATCACAAGTGTGGGCAAACGTGTACGACGGACAAAAGAATAAGGATAAGAAACAAATAACGAGGAGTATTAGAAGAAAAGACGAAACTGAAACACAAAAAATATCAATAATGGCCTATGAAACTAGAACATCACTGTTATTGATGAAACAAAAACAACTTTTGTGCATTGACTATCGTAGGCCTTATCTCATATCATGCTGCTAAAGACAATTGAACTGAGAGAGAGAGAGAGAGAGAGAGAGAGAGAGAGAGAGAGAGAGAGACCTGCCCCTGGCCACAGTCGAACGTGTTCTCCGCACAGGGTGGGAACTGACAAAACGTTTCATCACTGTCATCACCACAGTCCTGACGCCAGTCACACACAACACTGTACGGCACATATTCACCGTATTCACATCTGAAGTAAGGAGTAGTTTGAGTCGGGGAGGCTCGGCACATCGCAGTTTGTAACATGTATTTACTCTCAGGTTTCTCCATGCATAGACTGTCAAGCTCACAAGCCAGCGCTACGTGTGTCACGTGCCTTGAGGGACAGGTCACAAGCGGCACAGGTGACGCAATTATGTCAAGCTTGGTATCAATTGTAATAATTTTGTTGTTGGGTTCATTGTGTGATAGCGAGGGCACTTTGCAGAGTGTGGCATTAGGGTTATCATTTTCCTGCAATTAGAAACAACAACCACAAAAACATTTATTCGATATTCATCGTTAATCTTCGAGCACACACACACACACACACACACACACACACACTTTTCGTATCATTGTCAAAAGTATGCAGGAAGGTCAGTAAAACACATTCACCTTTTTTGTCCCAAATTTTCATCAGCTTTCAAAGCGCATTTGCTCTGTTTGAACTTGAAGAATTCGTTGGCTTTGACCATTGCACAGTATGTCTGTGAAGGTTTTAACAAGATCATCCAACTGTTTCGATTGATAAAATTCAGAACGTTCGGAATTCTGCAGCCCATCTTCTCTTCAAGTTTTCCAAGGACACCCACACAACTCCTGCTGCCTAAACTCCAATGGTTTCCTCTTCCTCAGAGAATTGATTACAATTTTTTTTGCATGTGTTTCAATACTATTTTTCTGGTACGTTCTCTCCGTTTTTGTCTGGTCCTGACCAGCCTTATGTTGTATCACTTTCATAGCGATCAACTGCTGATTCACGTCATAAAAAAAAGAAAGAAAAAAAAAGAAAAAAAAAAAGAAATTACAAGGACAGTGTGTCTTTTCATACCTTGACCCTGTCACCTGGAATAGACTTCCCTGCCAAAATTGTTATCCAGAAACAGAATCTCAGTTCACATCTGGCCTCAGAACATATCTGTACAAATGTGGCCTCAGAAGACATCTGTGCAAATCTGGATTCACAGATGTTTAGTTGGTGTTGGCCTGTGGAGTGGAGCGCACGTGTGTGTGTGTGTGTGTGTGTGTGTGTGTGTGTGTGTGTGTGTGTGTGTGTGTGTGTGTGTGTGTTTTGTCAATGATACATTTGATTCGCCTTGTTGATAAGTCTTGTTTATATTGCCCTGCGGTATCGATGTTAATTGTTAGTGCACTGGGCCACTGTGTTATTAAGGGAGAGTGCATTTTTAATGTCCATAATAATAATGATAGCAATAAAAATGTCATTGTTATTATTGTTATCATCATTATTATCATTATGATAATGTTTGTGATGATGATGATGATGATGATGATGATGATGATGATGGTGATGATGATAATTATTATTAGCACCACAGCGACTACAAACTCACTAACCATAGCAGATAACACGTTCGCACTATAGCCTTCAACACCTGACCTGCACGGAGACAATGGCTCCAAGAGTTCAAAAATTCAAACAAGCCAATTCACATAAACAAGTCCAAATAGTCTATGAAACCAAACGTTTGTATCAGCCACTGCCTATGTTTCACTTTATACATATACTTAAACTGATAGAAAATGCATTACATTTAATCAAATTCTTTGTTAGCTGTATGTTTCGATTCACGTTGAAAAATATTGTCATTTTAATCTCTTTCTGACACATTTGTAAATGCTAATTGTTGATATGTGATCACTTGTTGATTAACCTAAAACCCCCATCATTATGATGGTCAGATATATACAAGAAGATTTGCAATATCGTCACAGTAGCTGATGCCTCCACATGTCTAGGAAAGGCCACCTGCCAAGTTGTGTTTCTTGCACACACTATTTTATAAATTATATTTGTCGTGCAGCCTTCTTTAACTCTCTCCATACGAACGGCGAAAGAGACGACGTTAACAGCGTTTCACCCCAGTTACCATCATCAAAATACTGCAAGCGGAAGGCTCTTATACTGAAGAGGTGAATGTTGACTAAGAATACCACAATTCTGACGCCGGAAGCTAAAGGTTGGGTCATTCAGACACCCACTGGACATCCGAGGGGTCTGTGTAGAGGAGAAGAGAGGACTGGCCGTACTGAGTGAGTTAAACCTATATTAACATCATCTACATTTCTCCCGATTCTATGCAATTTTCATTTCAGTTTAGACACAGATATTGCTCCAGAGGCTTGATTAGAATTGATATCAATGAAGTTTACAAATTAGTCTTTCATAACACTTCATATTATATTTATTAAAAAGGTTGTGATGAGCTCCTTCATTTGCAACAAATCTGACGTAAATCGGTTCGGAGATAGTTTAAAATATGTCATTGAACGTGTGCTAACTTACACAGGTTGCTACATTTTCAAACCTGTACATCCCGATTCGGTTGGCCAATCATAGTGCTGTCTCTCCAGTTAGTGTGGCCATTCATAGCGCTGTCTCTCCAGTTAGTGTGGCCATTCATAGCGCTGTCTCTGCAGTTAGTGTGGCCATTCATAGCGCTGTCTCTGCAGTTCGTGTGGCCATTCATAGCGCTGTCTATATTGTTCTTGTGGCCAGTCATAGCGCTGTCTCTCCAGTTAGTGTGGCCATTCATAGCACTGTCTCTGCAGTTCGTGTGGCCATTCATAGCACTGTCTCTGCAGTTAGTGTGGCCATTCATAGCGCTGTCTCTGCAGTTCGTGTGGCCAGTCATAGCGCTGTCTCTGCAGTTCGTGTGGCCATTCATAGCGCTGTCTCTATAGTTCGTGTGGCCAGTCATAGCGCTGTCTCTATAGTTCGTGTGGCCAGTCATAGCGCTGTCTCTATAGTTCGTGTGGCCAGTCATAGCGCTGTCTCTGCAGTTAGTGTGGCCATTCATAGCGCTGTCTCTGCAGTTCGTGTGGCCATTCATAGCGCTGTCTCTGCAGTTCGTGTGGCCATTCATAGCGCTGTCTCTGCAGTTAGTGTGGCCATTCATAGCACTGTCTCTACAGTTCGTGTGGCCAGTCATAGCGCTGTCTCTGCAGTTAGTGTGGCCATTCATAGCGCTGTCTCTACAGTTCGTGTGGCCATTCATAGCACTGTCTCTGCAGTTCGTGTGGCCAGTATAAAAAGCGTGATGAGCGTTGACACAGGTCAGAAAATGTGTCTCCCCTCACGCACGCCCTGTGTGGCTTCACACTGAAGTCTCACCTGCTTGAAGAGTGTGGCTGTGAGTACAGTGTTACGTGTTATGTGCTAAGAGCCAAGTGTATCGATCCTCGTACGTTATTTGCATTGTCACTAGAGTGTGTTGAAGGTCTGTCAGCTGAGTTTCAGTTTTCACTATAATGTTTGACATAGAATATCCTAAAAAATATTTATTTATTTATTATTTATTAACAATTAACACTTATTCATTTTATTTTATTTATTATTATTATTATTATTATTAATTTTTGTGTGTGCTTACAGTTGACTTCATCAAGTTATTGCGCCTTATAGATATTATCATTATTAGTAGTAGTTCTCTTTTATGTATTTATCTATTTACTTATTTCTTTTTAATTTATTAATTAATTTAATTATTTATGGTTTTTTGTTTGTTTGTTTGTTTTGTTAATTTAATTTAATTAATTAATTTTGTTTTAATTTATTTTATTTATTTTATTTCATTAAAAAAAATCTTTATTTATTCTCAAGGCCTGACTAAGCGCGTTGTGTTACGCTGCTGGTCAGGCATCTGCTTGGCAGATGTGGTGTAGCGTATATGGATTTGTCCGAACGCAGTGACGCCTCCTTGAGCTACTGACACTGACACTGATAGAATATGTTCATGTTTCCATGCTATGCCCCGAGGTAGTGTTATATTTGTTCTTCCGAGCCTGACAGTGAGAGATGCACGGTGTGGTTTGTCATCTCCACTTGTTTGGAACCATTGTGTTGCCACCAGGATGGATGATATATTGATCTTTCAGCTGTAATACCGATCAGCCAAAGTGTACAGTTACATCAGTTTAAATGTTAATGCAAACATGACACACTGCCTGTTCAGTGGGGAAGCTGTCTGCTACACACACACACACACACACACACACCTGCATTCAACTGAGCAGCACAATTTTAGAACACGGGCAATATTTTGCTGTCTTTTAGGCTTTTGTGTTCAACCAGATAACTTTAAAAAGTCCATCCATTTAGTCTTCCCACTGAGTGGCCAAGCCATAGTTACGCTAACTCGTTCCAGATGTTGTATTGTGCTGTGACATTACTATTGTTATCCTTTAGGTTGCCAGTATTTATGATAAAAGCCACCTATATTATGATATATTGTTTCATATATTGATGTTATGACTGCTCAACTTTTGGTGGTTAACCCCCTTTACACTGACCCACAATACTTTCAGTATATATGAGACTGACATAGTTGTAGTGTGTTAAGTCAAGCTATGGTTTACTCTGTCCTCTATAATGTGTATGTCGTACTCCGTGGAGTGATGGCCTAGAGGTAATTCGTCCGCCTAGGAAGCGAGAGAATCTGAGGGCGCTGGTTCGAATCACGGCTCAGCCGCCCAGATATTTTCTCCCCCTCCACTAGACCTTGAGTGGTGGTCTGGACGCTAGTCATTCGGATGAGACGATAAACCGAGGTCCCGTGTGCTAGCATGCACTTAGCGCACGTAAAAGAACCCCCGGCAACAAAAGGGTTGTTCCTGGCAAAATTCTATAGAAAAATCCACTTCGGTAGGAAAAACAAATAAAACTGCACGCAGGAAAAAATACAAAAAAAATGGGTGGCGCTGTATGTAGTGTAGCGACGTGCTCTCCCTGGGGAGAGCAGCCCGAATTTCACACAGAGAAATCTGTTGTGATAAAAAGAAATACAAATACAAATACAAACATTCACCAATTTGTGTCTTTTTGGGGAACGATGTTCTTCTTATTTTCTTTTTCTTCTTTAACTGTTGTAATAAAACAGAATAAAACGTTTTGTGGCAGGCCTTTATACGTCCCTGGCCTGCTCAGTAATCCCTTTAATCCTTTAACCCTTTCATCGCCAAGCTCGCATTTATACACAGGCGTGGTAGAGGACCCATGTCACTGAAAGGTGACCATTCATTGGTCTGTTATCCATGAACCTACTGCTCTTAATGTTCGGTGGTGGGATAGGCCATATTTTCTCTACATCGAAGGGGGAATCCCCAGCTATTCTTAGTCACTGTCTTTTCTGTGTTTATACCACAAGGGAATTTTGTACTCTAAATTGACTGGCGGTGAAAGTGTTAAATCCATATCCCTATAACTCCTCTTTATCAATATTCCTCCATGTCCTTACTAGTCAGACCCTCGCCTTAACCACCCAGAATACAAACCCAACTGAATTCATTCCATTACTATGAAAGAAAACGCAATTTATCATGGTGATGACCCTAACAGTATTTTTTCCTTGGCCTTCGTGTGCTTGTCAATGTTTAGTTAATGTTTTTCTTCCGTTCAGGTATCAGCTCCAACAATGTTTAGTTAATGTTTTTCTTCCGTTCAGGTCTCAGCTCCAACAATGTTTAGTTAATGTTTTTCTTCCGTTCAGGTCTCAGCTCCAACAATGTTTACTTAATGTTTTTCTTCCGTTCAGGTCTCAGCTCCAACAATGTTTAGTTAATGTTTTTCTTCCGTTCAGGTCTCAGCTCCAACAATGTTTAACTCACTCAGTACGGCCAGTCCTCTCTTCTCCACTACACAGAGCCCTCGGATGTCCAGTGGGTGTCTGAATGACCCAACCTTCAGCTTCCGTCGTCAGAATCTTATTCTTTGTCAACATTCACGTCTTCAGTATAAGAGCCTTCCACTTGCAATATTTTGATGATGGTAATTGGGGTGAAACGCTGTTAACGTTGTCTCTTTCGCCGTTCGTATGGAGAGAGCTAACCCTCTCTTTCTTCCGTTCAGATCTCAGCCCCAGCAATGTTTAGTCAATGTCTTTCTTCCGTTCAGATCTGAGCTCCAACAATGTTTAGTTAATGTCTGTTCAGATCTCAGCTCCAGCAATATTTAGTTAATGTTTAGTTAATGCCTTTCTTCCGTTCAGGTCTCAGCTCCAACAATGTTTAGTTAATGCCTTTCTTCCGTTCAGGTCTCAGCTCCAACAATGTTTAGTTAATGCCTTTCTTCCGTTCAGGTCTCAGCTCCAACAATGTTTAGTTAATGCCTTTCTTCCGTTCAGGTCTCAGCTCCAACAATGTTTAGTTAATGCCTTTCTTCTGTTCAGGTCTCAGCTCCAACAATGTTTAGTTAATGCCTTTCTTCCGTTCAGGTCTCAGCTCCAACAATGTTTAGTTAATGCCTTTCTTCCGTTCATATCTCAGCTCCAACAATGTTTAGTTAATGTTTTTCTTCCGTTCATATCTCAGCCCCAGCAATGTTTAGTGAATGTTTTTCTTCCGTTCATATCTCAGCTCCAACAATGTTTAGTTAATGTTTTTCTTCCGTTCATATCTCAGCCCCAGCAATGTTTAGTTAATGTTTTTCTTCCGTTCATATCTCAGCTCCAACAATGTTTAGTTAATGTTTTTCTTCCGTTCATATCTCAGCCCCAGCAATGTTTAGTTAATGTTTTTCTTCCGTTCATATCTCAGCTCCAACAATGTTTAGTTAATGTTTTTCTTCCGTTCATATCTCAGCTCCAACAATGTTTAGTTAATGTTTTTCTTCCGTTCATATCTCAGCTCCAACAATGTTTAGTTAATGTTTTTCTTCCGTTCATATCTCAGCTCCAACAATGTTTAGTTAATGCCTTTCTTCCGTTCATATCTCAGCTCCAACAATGTTTAGTTAATGTTTTTCTTCCGTTCATATCTCAGCTCCAACAATGTTTAGTTAATGTTTTTCTTCCGTTCATATCTCAGCTCCAACAATGTTTAGTTAATGTTTTTCTTCCGTTCATATCTCAGCTCCAACAATGTTTAGTTAATGTTTTTCTTCCGTTCATATCTCAGCTCCAACAATGTTTAGTTAATGTTTTTCTTCCGTTCATATCTCAGCTCCAACAATGTTTAGTTAATGTTTTTCTTCCGTTCATATCTCAGCTCCAACAAACTATGAGGAAAGAGAGGAAGTTTAACAAACGTGAGCAAGCATGACAGGAGACTGTCTGTCTCTACCTCGCTCTCTCTCCCTGTCTCTCTCTCTGTATGTCTCTCATCCAATTTCCGTCTGTCTCCCTTTTTCTCAGTCATTGGAGATGTTGCAAGCATATGACAGTGACGATGATAGCTTGTGTATCAAAGTATTTGACATATCTACCAACACTCTTACCGTTTTTCCGTTCTCACCTTAATTTGCTTTGTTTTGATTTTGTTTTGTAAACAAAGTGAGTCTATGTTTTAACCCGGTGCTCGGTTGTCTCTCTCTCTCTCTCTCTCTCTCTGTGTGTGTGTGTGTGTGTGTGTGTGTGTGTGTGTGTGTGTGTGTGTGTGTGTGTGTGTGTGTGTGTCCGTGGTAAACTTTAACATTTGACATTTTCTCTGCAAATACTTTGTCAGTTGACACCAAATTAGGCATAAAAATAGGAAAAATTCAGTTCTTTCCAGTCATCTTGTTTAAAACAATATTGCACCTCTGGGATGGGCACAAAAAATAAAAAATGAAGCCTAATTATATGCAAACTGCATTTACTGTTATATTTATATTTTTTGTATTCTCTAAACTTGGCACTTTGATCTGATATTCTGACCCAACAACAAGAGCAGTCATTATTATCATTTTTTGTTCAAAAAGGAACTTCTTTTGCTAAGCATGGAAGTTTTATTTATTTTGCAAACGTTTTGGTGCAGATAGTAAAAAAGGGACATTACTCTGTAATTAATGCTAGGGGACTTAATTTGCTTTAAACTGATCTTTCTCGTCTTAAACATTACATGTTGAAATTATACTCAATGCATAAAATGCTTGGATTAAAAAAAATTTTTTTTAAAGTGTATCACAAGTGAGTCTTGAAGGCCTTGCCTCTCTTGTCTTATAATCGGATTGCAAGTTTGGACCGGGTACATACCTTATGACACCTGGGTCCGCTGGGTACTTGAGCACACGTAGAAACGTTGGACCTTTCGTTTTTGAGAAAGATTGCATCGCTGCGGAAGAAAGCTTTACTCACTGACTGACCAAACGAGGCATGGAAATTGTAGACTATTGAGCCATCGCCCCATTGCCAGGTGTTGATATACCTAGAAAGAACAAGACAAATGTTGTGATTTCATCTACGACATGGAAAACAAAAGTGACAGCAGCCGTAACAGAAGACAACACACACACACACACACACACACACACACACACACACACACACACTAACACGCACACGCACAAAGATAAAGCAACACAACACAGCGCACTACACACACGCGTGCGCGCACACACACACACACACACAGACGGACAGACAGACAGACAAACGGACGCACACCACACACACACAGACACACACGCGCGCGCGCGCGCGCGCGCTCTAACTCACACCCACACACCCTTGTTTGATTAAAAACGTTTATGTACCTTTTGTCAAAGCGTGCAGTTTCACGAATATTCTTCGTTTCGTATTGGATAACAAGTGTTTGGAGTTGATTAAGAAAACAACAAAAACCGTTTATGTGTGCTCATGTAGTCTACCAGAATCTCTCTCTCCATCACTCTTTCTCTTTCTTACTCTCTCTTTCTCTCTGTGTCACTCACACTCATACACTTCAACATGATGAGTCCATTGCATTGCGGCAACAGATACGTGTTGATAAATTCGTTCTATCAAAAAAAAAAAAAAAAAAAAAAAGAAAAAGAAAAAAGAAGAAGATGATTTCATCATTATTTATTTATTTTATTTTATTTTGTACGCCTATAGATTACTTCATCAAGTTTTTGCGCCTTATACATATTATTATTAGTTTTTTTTTTCTCTCAAGGCCGGACTAAGCGCGTTAGGTTACGCTGCTGGTCAGGCATCTGCTTGGCAGATGTGGTGTAGCGTATATGGATTTGTCCGAACACAGTGACGCCTCCTTGAGCTACTGAAAACTGAAAAAAAACCTATCAAAAGAGAGCAAAAAACGAAATGCACAATATCCAAACTTACATGTTCTTTATGTAGATATCTTCTGAGTTCTTCATGATGTGCATAACACTGTTCATGTCCAGCCACATGTGTACTCCACTCTCACCAGTTTTCACCAGCACTGATATGATGTCGTTCCACTGCAGGGTAGAACGAAAGCTGGCAAGCAAACCGCCTGATTCTTCACACAGGTCTTTTGCTTTGTTCACGTCTGCTCGTCTGGGATATCTTTTGAACGTAAAACAGCTGCCACCAACTGCAAGCTGCAACAAGCAGAATGAAATCTGATAAAATATCACAAATCCTGCCCTTGTCAGAATGATCGACTGGTCACATAATAGCTGTCTGGAGAGCTGGTGTGAAGAAGAAATCCTGAAAACATACACACAGCACCTATTCCAGTGCATGCACTGGTTTATTTTTGTTGCATCTTTTACTTTTTTGTTTCCTGATTGTTTTTTTTTCTTTCTCTTTTTTTTTCGCTGGATTTTGTGTTCATCTTTCTATCTTGTGTGTATATTCCATTTTCTTTCTTTTCTACCATGTCTTGTATATATGTTGTCCCATTTGTACTGAACTGATTTACATATTTACTTAGGCCCTTTTTTTCTCAAGGCCTGACTAAGCGCGTTGGGTTACGCTGCTGGTCAGGCATCTGCTTGGCAGATGTGGTGTAGCGTATATGGATTTGAACGAACGCAATGAAGCCTCCTTGAGCTACTGATACTGATACTGAAACTAGGTCCTTCACTTCCTGTGGAGCATAGGCCATCAAAGACGTTTCTCCACGGAACCCCACTCTGGGATGTCCTTTCTGCATCTCTCCAGCTGGATCCCAGCCTCTTTAGCTCTGCTTCAGTGTCCCTCCCGCCTCCAGCTGTTCTTGGGCCGTCCTCTCTTCCTTCTTCCCTGGGGGTTCCAGTCTGGCATGTAGTGCTGGATGGCGATTTCCTGAAGGTATGGCCAGTCCATCCCCACTTTCGTCTCAGGATCTGTCTCTGCACTGGTTCCTGTCCCCCTCTTTGCCACAACTCCTCGTTTCCAATCTTGCTTGGGCAACGAAACTTAAAAGTGCGCCTCAGGCAGCTGTTGATAAAGGTCTGGATTTTCTGTAGCATTTTTTTGTCATTCTCCACGTCTCTGATGTGTGGAGAAAGACGGGTTTTACGTTGGAATTGAAGATGCGTATTTTTGTTGTTACGTCCATTTCTTTGGAGGACCAGATGTTCTTGAGGGTGGTGAAGGCTGCTCTAACTTTGCCTTCTGTGAAGTGACATCGTTGTCAGTGCCTCCCTGTTTATCAACAATGCTGTCGAGATAGCTGAAGGAGTCAACTTCATGTATACGGCTCACCACTTGCAGTGACTGGGTTGTTGACAGAGGTAGTGATCTTCACCAGGTTTGGTTTTTTCGCTGCTTATCTTGAGTGCCGTTGGGAAAGGTTTCCTCCTCCGCCTGGTCCGTCGTTGGGAGACTTCGCATGCGGCAGGTAGTATCGGGTTACATGGTACCAGTAGCAAGGGCTATACCCCTGATCTGACCCACTGCACGGAATGAGGATTCCTGCACCTGGATGTGGTTGTGCGATAGATGGGTCAAATCATCAGCAAAGTCGAGATCGCCCAGTTGTGTCCAGAAGGTTCATTGTGTGCCGTTGTTCCTTGCTGTTGTAGTGGTCTTGGGGGGGGGGGGGGGTGCGGTGCGGGTGTGTGCTGATTATCTGGTTGTGGTTTTCCGCAATTCATCTTTATTCTTATCTTATCTGTCTATTATAATCAATGTGCAGTATAGTAGGCTATGTTTATAATTATATTCAAATAATGTTTCTTAATTCTTTCTGTTTTTACATTAAAAATACTAGTTATTACCTGCAGTGTGTGGATGTATGTATGAAACGATGTACGCGATATTTTTTTTACATTTGTATCTTCGTAATATTTGTTGGGGCTGTTGTTGGCTTTTACAGTTATGGTCCCCATGTTGTTTACTTGTCTATGTTGTGATAATGCACCTGACCAAATTTCTCCAGTTGGAGATAATAAAGTTATTCTTATCTTATCTTATCTTATCTTATATCGGTGATTGAAGACATTTTGTTAAAGTATTTATGAATACATTTGAGTATTATCGGTTAGAAGGGGTGGGAGATGTGAATGAATGGAGGGTTGGGGGAAACTGGACAATCGAGGGTGAAATGTGGGTGAAATTTGAAAAAAAAAAGCAAAAAAAATCTAAATACAATTACAGGAAATTACTTAAAGGACTTCGTAAAGAGAAGTCGTTAAACTGACAAGCGAAACAACTGATAATGAATGCAAAAAGTCAAAAACATCAACGTTCTCAGTCACTTGTGAAGACACACTTTCGTGTACATAAGGCTTCATCAAGCTACAGTCAAAAATTATATGCTTAATTGTCGGGTTACATCATGATGGTGTCAGTGACCAGGAGGAACAAGAAGGGCGACAGGAGACATCCCTGCCGGACTCCAGTCTGGACCTCAAAACTAACTCTCTATTACTTACTTAGTTAACTGGTTTTGCTGGTTCCAAAATGATTCATACACACACACACACACACACACACACACACGGGCTCACACACACACTCACACACACACTCACACACACACACACACACACACTCACACACACACACACACACACACACACACACACACACACACACACACCCCCCACCAGACATACAGAGACAAACAGACAGACACATCGACACAGACAGACACAGATAGACAGACAGACAGACAGACAGATAGACAAACAGACACATCGACACAGACACCATTACTTTTTTCGTTCCGCATTCCTCCGAATAGTAGAAGCACTGGGTTTCATCCTCACCATCCTCACACTGATGACTTCTGTCACAGGGAAAGTGTCGGTACAGCTCAGGCCATTCTGACCTGGAGCAGTTCCACCTCCAAATCCACGGATCACCAACCTGTCGGGGTTTGCTTCGTTGGAAAGAGAACACGAGACGAAATGCGTCGCCACAGCGTGTGGAACCACGGTACAAAATTGTCAAGGGCGTTGGTCTGTCCCGATGCTCATTTGAAAACTGCCATTCGTCTGGGTAGATGGTGGGCAGATACTTGATTGGTTTGCTTTCGGAGAACCTCTGTCCGCATGGACGTGGTAAACGTAGAAGGCAGCCAGAAGAAATGACGGGAAGAGCGGCTGTTTGGTTGGCACTTAGAAACATCACCTTGCCAGCTGGTGGAGTTATGGTTGCACAACTTTTAAAATACCTACTCGTGTCCCTGGTCATGCGTATGTAACCTGAGAGAGAGAGAGAGAGAGAGAGAGAGATACGGATACGGATGTTTTATTCAATATAGGCCATGGCCCCTCATGAAGGGGTGGTGTAAACAAACATTACAGAGGTAATATATTCAGATATGTAACATAACACAGTCGTAACCTGAAAATGAGAAAAACAGTCATTATCTGCATTTAGTCTTATTCACACATAACATAAAAGCGGAAAACTAGCACACACTCAACTGCATATTGTATTTCTAATCTTTGAGGCTTTATATAAGTAAATTGCTAGCTGTTTATTAACGTGTTCCTTAGCGGATGACATAAGCAAATGCAGTCTGAACAAGGAGGGTTGCCTATGAAATTTTGAAGGTATCAGCTGATTTCTGAGATCACTTAACACAGGACAACAAAGTACAAAGTGGAGTTCACTCTCCGTCGCACTTTTACATAAAGGACAAAGAGAGAGAGAGAGAGAGAAAGAGAGGAGAGGGAGAGGGAGAGAGAGAGAGAGAGAGAGAGAGAGAGAGGGGGGGGGGATGGATGGATGGATGGTTTATTCATTTACAGGTCACTACCCCTTATGAAAGAGTGTACTGTCAAAACAATTCTTCATGGACAGCGCATCATGCATTGTGAAATGACTCACGTTCAGCTGACGTAGATATATCATACCTTCTTTTAAGTGATATACTGTCATTATATATTACATAATACACATCACGAAACATACCTGCTTTTAATTAACATTTATACACCTGAATAATGTATAATACAAATCATATCTCATATATGCTTGGTTAGCAGCGCTCAGTCAAGTTATACACGTTGCCCATGTGTAAGTCGTGCTTAGATACACAAAGACATAAGAACAGATTGGAGCTTAAACGATTTATACAGATAAATCGACAGATTTCTGATGGTTTGTTCATGCGCCGATGCCGTAAGTAACGACAATCTAAACTGACTTGGAAACTATTTCAGTGATATGTGCTGTACTCTTAAATCATACAAAACAGGGCAAGGGAGAATAAAGCACACCTCATTAATTTTTCTTTCTCCATCTAGCAAAGTGGACCTTATTGTGCATTCTGTATCGATAACTATGTTCTGCAATTCCGGAAATTCCCAGTCTGAATCTTGTCGTAGAGAGAGAGAGAGAGAGAGAGAGAGAGAGAGACAGACAGACAGACAGACAGACAGACAGACAGACAGACAGACAGACAGACAGACAGACAGACACAGAATGTGTAAGCATGTATTTGGAAACATTTCGTGACATGTTTTGCGTTATTATATGAGTGTGGTTGTTTCTGTGAGTGTATGCATTGCATTATATGATGTTGAACTTTGTATAAGTACGAACGTGCTTTCGAATAGAGGGCAAAGAGAGAGAGAGAGAGAGAGAGAGAGAGAGAGAGAGAGAGAGAGAGAGAGAGAGAGAGAGAGAGAGAACTCAGAACTGTTTTAATGTATGGTCGCTACCTGAAAACATATGGATGCACGTGTTGTACACACACACACACACACACACACACAGACACAGACACAGACACAGACACACACACACACACACACACACACACACACACACACACACACACACACACACACACACACACACGTAAACCAAACCTTGAGTTGGATGAACAACAAAATGTAGAAAGAATAAACTGATAATATAGCCAGACTAAATAAAAAACTAATGGTAATTTGAGAGCAAGTGAGAGAGGCAGAGAGCGAGCGAGCGAGAGAGGAAAGAGAGGGGAGAGAGAGAGAGAGAGAGAGAGAGAGAGAGAGAGAGAGAGAGAGAGAGAGAGAGAGAGAGAGAGAGAGAGCAAATGGCATTGACATTTTTTATTGAATAAACGTATCTGTTGATTTCAAGTCCCGCTTCACACGACAACGTGGGAATATATGATGAAAAAAATTGGAATATAGATACTGTTCGCGCGGATTTGAGTACATATATGCGTACCAACAACGGCGTGACGTGTCTTTGTTCTTACGCACTTGTGCGGGTTGTAGTTCGCTGAAAAGGAAGAGATCCAATGTGTATGGTGGCCATTTCTGTCAGAAGAAAGGACATTCAATCTGAGCCAGTTCATCAGATGTGGATCCTCAGCACCAGGTTAAACAGTGCAGTAAAGAACCACAATCTATGACATGGTATTTATTTTGTGGAAACTTTGATGAACATGATGAACCATATCACTTCCCTCTGAGTGAATATCATTTTTCATCTGTTCACTACACTGACTTATACTGAAGACATGCCTTCAGTATCAGTATCAGTGTCAGTATCAGTAGCTCAAGGAGGCGTCACTGCGTTCGGTCAAATCCATATACGCTACACCACATCTGCCAAGCAGATGCCTGGCCAGCAGCGTAAACCAACGCCTTTAGCTTAGTCAGGCTTTGAGAAAAAAAAAAATCTTAATTTCGTGCCTTCCATGTGCGAAACTGTCAAAAAGTCAGGATGGTTTTTTTCAGTTCCCTTTCTGTGTCCTATTAGTGTATTGACCACAACATACACGATAAACCATTTGCCCTTGCTGAGTGGTTCGTCCGGCGGGATGGACGAGGACCATCTAGTCATCCTGGGGGTGGGTGGGTTGGGCTCTGTGGGTGCGCAAATGACTGGTCAGGCCAATCCGCGCCCGGAAGGTTCTGACGCAGTGTGGACAGGGGATGGTGGCGGCTGTCGGGGACTTGCTGGCACTGCTTTTCCTGGCATGTGTGCGTTGCTCTGCTGCAGCGATTCTGTTGGCCTCACAGGATTTGGCGCCTTTGTAGACAGCTGAACGACACATTGGTCTGTCCATTGCATTCAGCTCCCATGTGTCGTGGCTGATGTTGAAGGCCTTCAGAGAAGCTTTCAGAGTGTCTTTGAAGCTTCTTTTGGCCTCCATGGGAGCGCTTGCCATGCAGGAGTTCGCCGTACAGCAGTTTCTTGGGGAGCCGGTGGTCTGGCATGCGAACTATACGGGCTGCCCAGCGCAGCTGGGCCTGCATCAAGATGGTGTAGATGCTGGGCAAGTTTGCACGAGTGAGCACCTCTGTGTCAGGGATCTTCTCTTGCCACTTTAAGCCTAGAAGTTTTCTGAGGCTGGTGGTGTGGAAGTGGTTCAGCTTTTTGGCGTGGCGTTTGTAGACCGTCCATGATTCACATCCATAGAGCAGTGTGGTGAGAACTATGGCCTTGTATACTTTGAGCTTCGTCTCCAGGGTGATGCCTCTCCTGTTCCAAACGTTCTTATGGAGTCTGCCAAAGGCAGTGCTGGCTTTGGCGAGTCTGGCATTCACCTCGTCGTCGATGACAACTGTGCGAGAGAGAGTACTGCCCAGGTATGTGAACTTGTCCACCGCATTCAGTCGTTGCCCGTTGATGAAGATGTTTGGTTCAACGTAAGGCTTTCCTGGAGCTGGCTGGTGCATCACCTCAGTCTTCTTTGTGGTGATTGTGAGGCCAAAGTTGTCACAGGCAGCAGAGAACTTGTCGACACTGTGTTGCATGTCAGCTTCGGAGGCAGCGTTGAGAGCGCAATCATCAGCAAACAGGAAGTCGTTGACGGTGTCTGTCCTCACCTTGGTTTTTGCTTGAAGCCTCCTGAGGTTAAAGAGTGAGCCATCTGTGCGGTACCTGATGCCAGTGCCTACGTCAGCGTCTCTGAAGGCATCTGTCAGCATGGCTGAAAACATGAGACTGAACAGGGTGGGGGCAAGAACACACCCTTGCTTGACTCTGTTGGAGACAGGGAATGGTTCTGAAGTCTCTCCGTTGTCTTGGACTCGGGCCAGCATCCCATCTTGTAGTTGCTGT
Organism: Babylonia areolata; assembly: GCF_041734735.1. Classification (NCBI taxonomy): domain Eukaryota; kingdom Metazoa; phylum Mollusca; class Gastropoda; order Neogastropoda; family Buccinidae; genus Babylonia; species Babylonia areolata. Next base: position 2,664,536 of record NC_134910.1, on the reverse strand, counting down.
ATGATGGTGATGAACTTTCTGGGACATCCGTATTTCACCATGATTCTCCAAAGGCCATCTCTGCTAACAGTATCGAAGGCCTTGGTCAGATCGACATAGGTGGAGTAAAGGTCGGCACTCTGTTCCTGACACTTCTCCTGGAGCTGCCTGGCAGCAAACACCATGTCGATAGTCCCGCGTTCTTTCCGGAAGCCACACTGGCTCTCTGGTAGGAGACCTTGCTCAAGGTGCGCTATGAGACGGTTGAGTAGCACTCTGGCCAGAGTCTTGCCTGCGACGGACAGCAGGGATATTCCACAATGGTTGTCACAGGCCTGACGATTTCCTTTGCTCTTGTACAGGTGTATGATGGAAGCGTCTTTGAAGTCCTGTGGAACTGCCTCATGCTGCCAGATGAGCTGGAATAGCTGATGAAGCTTCTCAGTCAGCGCCATACCACCTTCTTTGTAGACCTCAGCTGGAATGGAGTCTGAGCCATGGGCTTTACCATTGGATAGCAGACTGATAGCTTTCTGGGTCTCCTCCAAAGTTGGAATGGCATCCAACGACTCACTGACTGGCACCTGGGGGAGTCGGTCGATGGCTTCATCATTGATGGTGGAAGGGCGGTTCAGTACGCTGTCAAAGTGTTCAGCCCATCTCTCAAGGATCCCGTCCTTGTCAGAGATTAGGGTAGAACCATCAGCACTGAGGAGTGGAGCAGATCCGGAGGTGGTGGGACCGTAGACTTCTTTCAGGCCGTTATAGAAGTTCCTGTCGTTCCTGTCTGCAAAGCCCTGGATCTCATCAACTTTGTTGCTCAAACAGGAATCCTGCATTTGCCGCAGCAGTTCCTTTTAACCCAAATGAACTATCTTTTTTCTGTGCAGTATTGTTATACTCGTACTGAAATACTATCATCCACAGTAAATGATGAGATTCAAACAGTTTGATCTTTGGGGGTTCGTGTCTCATAACCCGGCCCCAGTTCTGGAGACTGACCCATATACGCTACACCACATCTGCTAGGCAGATTCCTGACCAGCAGTATCTCCCAACGCGCTTAGTCAGACCTTGAGCGCATGTAAATATATATTTGTGTACCCATCCAAGTGGATTTCTTCTACATAATTTTGCCAGAGGACAGCACACACATTGCAATATTTTTCTCCACTGCGTCAAGCGCGTGCTGCACACAGGCCCTGGGTTTGTGGTCTCACTCATAGACACTCAGTTCGATTTTCTGGTCAAACTCGGGAGAAAGGGCGAGAGCAGGACTCGAACCCAGACCCTACCGGAATCGGTGTTAGAAGACGAGCGGCTTAACCATTCTGCCACCTTCCTTCCTTCCTCCCACTGGTAGGAAATGAATGAGGCCGCTAGATTCTAGTGAGATAAATATTTTGCATAGCCTTCATTGTCAGGCTACGGCTGACAGATTGACAGACGGACGAACGATGACAAAAACTCAATGAATCTGTCAGCCCTCCGCACCAGTCGGAACAACCAGATCCCACTTGAAATGATAACATTTATTCAAAATAATATTTGGTATTTTTGAACACGAAATTCAATAACAAAATACTGACACAACTACCCCTCTCACGCGATTACAAACACGCAAAAATTATAGTCTGCTGTGCTCAGCCTCTGCCGCCGCAGTCCAGAATACACCAGCGGTCAGGAATGGATGGGAGAAGGGAGATAGTAAGTTGGGGGACAACACTTAACTCAACACAGCGACCAAGTTCTTCCAGCCGACGCTGTTGTCGTCGTCGCTGTTATCGTCGACGCGGTTCCGCCGCTGCCGCAGAACACTGCCAGTCCCGCACCATGCAGACCTCCCTCCAGCCCACAGCCACAACCAACAGAGGAGTGGAACCGTCCAAACGGGCACAATGGAAGATAAAAACCTAAGAATGGCAAAGTGTCAGTTCTGACTCTGAAAGATGCTAGTCACACCCAACCTATCATCCCGCCCATCCAACCTGCCGTTACAATAATGTATTTAACTTTGATTTGATTTAATTTAATTTATCCCAAAATAATAAGCATTAATATTTCTTCATGAACACAACCACAATGATGATAGGAACACATTCACGGCATCTAATAACATAAAATAACATGAACAGCTACAGCAAATTCAAACAAACATGCATTCACAGCCTCTGTCGTTCCCTCCACCACCATTCCTGCAAGTCCAAACGACCAGCCGACCAAGGAAACATCACACACCCTCACCTCAGACAGGTTGTGTGAAAACCTGGAACTGGTGTTCCAGCCGTTGCAACGCCCGCCGACAAATGACGACAACCTGCTGCTTCACCACAGCAGAAGACATGGGAAGATCAACCCCCAAAACCCCTGGTCGAAATGACTCTCACAGCAGTTGACAGTGGAGTGCCAGAAAGATACAGGAACAAATCAAAAACAAATCAAAAACCAAAACACAACTCACTGACGCGAGTTGGTTCGCACGTGGGATTCGGGCCTAACGCGTTGCCAGCCTATCTGACGGCTTGCAGAAATATGTCAGCTAAGGGGAGTCTCACACTCTGGATATGTCGACGCGTGACACTCATCAGTTACTCAACTTGCGATCCAGGATTTGTCAGTTGGAGCCAACTCGCACGACGCATGCACATTTGAGTACTTTGCTTTCCGGTTATATTGAAACAGAGGCCAACTTTCGGAATCATTTGGAAGAGAAACATTCATAGTTTTCGAAACTGAAGATTCGTGTTCACGAATACCGACAAAGAGTTGTCATTTGGGGGAATAATTGATCATCCTGACCTGAGAAACAGGTGGTGATGGACCTTCAGTCTGCACTATTCGGAGTTCGAGAACGCATCAGTATCACCGACCATAATTTTGCAGAAAGAACCGGACCTCACTGAAGTGATTATCATGCGTAGTGCACCCGAAAAATCGTTTGGGGATTTTCTTTACAACAAGTCCTGATGGAGATAGGGATACTTTGAACTTTCGATAGATCAATGTTACGATCGAAGAACAAGAAATGCCGATTAGTGTTGGCTGCTTTAAACAGAATTGCGAGTCGCTCTGTTTCCAGCGGACAACCTTCAGCTCGGCAAAACACTTGTTTCGGATGGTGAGCAAAATTGTAATTTGGATCATCATGTATGTATAGAAATCCCTGACACCCCTCCATTCCTCAAACCCTCTCCGGCGTTCTCTCATTGTCAGCAGGAATCACACGCGAGCATCTCACCGGTCAGCGTTTTTAGATTCCCAACCAACAGACTTTACTGACATTACTAGTGACATAAGCTCTGTGACACGCAGTGCAGTTGTCGATGTCTCTCTCTAGGTCGGAATAATGATGTATTTAGCCCAGGTGAATTGTCATCATCAAATAATCTATTAAACAGCACAACGAGATGTGGGTATACTTGCCTGAGTGAGTGAGTGAGTGAGTGTGTGTGTGTGTGTGTGTGTGTGTGTGTGTGTGTGTGTGTGTGTGTGAGAGAGAGAGAGAGAGAGAGAGAGAGAGAGAGAGAGGCAGACAGAGACAAACACAGACATACAAAGACAGAGACAGACAGGCAGACAGTCAAACAGAAGACCGACAGACAGACAGACAGACAGACAGAGGTTGACGATTCATCTTGAGCGCTCTGAGAACTGCTTCAAACGTTGAGGCATCCCGTGCATTAGGTGTTAGATACGGCTACGTCACGGAATGCCTGCAAACTCCAAACCGTCTAACGAGCAGTTTGTTTTCACACACACGCCCATTCACAACAGAAATAATCATACACAACTAGACACGCTCGCTTGCCTGCCGCCCAGTGTGAAGAAGGCTGAAAAAGAGGAAAGAGACGGAAGAATGTAGTACCGATGAGATGAGAACACCCACAGGTTGGCAATAACGGAAGAACGAGAGGAAGAAGATGAAGACGACCAGTTTGATGGAAGAACGAGAGGAAGAAGATGAAGATGACCAGTTTGATGGAAGAACGAGTTTGATGGAAGAACCAGTTTGATGGAAGAACCAGTTTGCTGGAAGAACGAGAGGAAGAAGATGAAGATGACCAGTTTGATGGAAGAACCAGTTTGATGGAAGAACGAGAGGAAGAAGATGAAGATGGCCAGTTTGATGGAAGAACGAGTTTGATGGAAGAACCAGTTTGATGGAAGAACGAGAGGAAGAAGATGAAGACGACCAGTTTGATGGAAGAACGAGAGGAAGAAGATGAAGATGGCCAGTTTGATGGAAGAACGAGTTTGATGGAAGAACCAGTTTGATGGAAGAACGAGAGGAGGAAGATGAAGATGGCCAGTTTGATGGAAGAACAAGCCCATGAAAACAACTATCAAGCTGCAGATCTTAAGATCACTGAAGCCAGAAAAACAAACACCACAGGCGACGAACCTGAAGGACAAGAGACAATGACAGAAAGCACCAAGATAAAAACAACACAGCAAAATACACAAACACTACATAAAATCAAGCACAGGGTCACTTTTATTAGTTAATATAGCAACGTACCACGCACATATGCGCGGAGCTAAGGACGGCACAGAAAAAGACACACACATCCACGTGATCGCGTCACTTGCTGTTTCGGCACGTTGCAAACACACCTGCGTACCTAGCTTTGACACGAAACAAAACCCCCCACCAACAGTCTTCGGGGGAAAGAATTGATATAATTCTACTCAGCAATCACCCATCTATCTTTACAGTAAATTCCCTTGATCTAAACCAGTTTAACTTTTTCCATACGAACGGCGAAAGAGACAACGTTAACAGCGTTTCACCCCAATTACCATCATCAAAATATTGCAAGCGGAAGACTCTTATACTGAAGACGTGAATGTTGACAAAGAATACCACAATTCTGACGACGGAAGCTGAAGGTTGGGTCATTCAGACACCCACTGGACATCCGAGGGGTCTGTGTAGAGGAGAAGAGAGGACTGGCCGTACTGAGAGAGTTAATATCACGTAGAATCCACAAACGTTTGAACAACGCACTCAACGCCAGTCATTTTGCTGTGAAGATGGCGGCGAAGCGAACGAGATAGGTGGTCACGTCACTTGAAGAAATACTTCAGGAACTTGTTCCTAGTGGTTCTGATGGCGAGTGAAGCGATTCAGAAAATAAACATAAGTACAGAGAAAATGAAGACGATTTATTCGAAGACTTACTTGTTACGGATGAAAGTAACGAAGAAGATGAAAATACTGAGGGGACTCAGTGTTGAATTCTGTGTTGAAAATGACAGTGTACAATACAGTACATTTTTAGTCGTCCATTTGGAAATTAGATTGTGCATCTACAGGCTCGTCACTCACCCTTCATAATATGCCAGCAAACAGCCAAGTCCAGCACACTCGCAACATGACAAACGTGGGACAAAAAATAAAAAAAGCAATGCATAAAGCAAACTACACACAAATTGTTCAAAGAAGAGATGCTCCCAGGATTCACCAAAAGGGGGAGAGAATGATGAATCCATCGGCGCCAACAGAATCACGACTGGAAATGGCAAACGGACTACGATTTCAGAACTGATGGAATTCCCCTGTGTCTGTGGGCGGAAATTCTCCATTGAGCGTGGCATGAAGATCCACAGGACCGAAAAGGGTTGTATGAAGAATCTGACGAATGCTCAGTAGCGCACTGCACCAGCAGATAGGACGTCGGAAAACCAAGGCCAGGATTCAAACCACAGTGCCAAGGACATCCGCACTGATAATTCCGACGAATCATTTGTACAAGATCTTGAAGCCAAACGCTAGAAACTAAACTTGCCACCTGCAAGTGCAAAAACAGAATGGGAAGAGGTGGACCAGGAAATAGTTCGAAAACTTGATGCGCTGATAGGAAAGAGCACCTTGGAACATGTTAGCCACCTACGGAGATATCGTGTACGCAACCTGTCCGGAAACCTATGGAGTGAAAGAACCAAAGACAAGAACACCTCCTCAAAAATCCAGGTGACAACGAGAAATGGACAACATCCGAAATGCAAAAAGAAAGCTCAAGAAAACGATGAAGACAGCTTCAGAATTTGAGAAGCAGGGCCTACAGAAACTTTGGAAAGACCTGGAAGCAAAGCACAGTGCCCTCAGTAAAGCAGAATCAGCAAGAAGGAAAAGGAACAAAAAGAAGAAGACACAAAACTGCTTCTTCTGAGACCCCTTTCAGTTCGCAAGGAAACTGTTCGAGCAGCCCAAATCAGGGACACTCACAGTGGACAAAGAACACTTGAACAGCACCTCTGGAAAACTTATTCTGATCCGCAAAGCAAGAAGCCACTAGATCTCAAGGGTTTGGTTCATCCCAGGAAACCTGAGAAGTTCAGCGATAAAAAACTAACCCTGGAGGAAGTACAGAAAGTGGTCACGAAAGCCAGGGCCAAATCATCACCAGGGCCAGATGGAATACCGTACCCGCTGTATAAGAAATGTCCTAAAGTCCTTAAGTGGCTCCACAGAGTGATAAGATCAGCATGGATGAACCTGAAGATCAGCGACCAGTGGATGATAGCTGATGGCGTGTACATCCCGAAAAAGCAGAATTCAAGTACCATCAGCCAGTTCAGACCAATATCGCTCCTGAATGTCGAAGGAAAAATCTTCTTCTCTGTCATGGCTGCAAGACTGACAAAATACCTCACAGAAAATGAGTACCTGGATGTGTCAGTCCAGAAAGGTGACATCCCAGGAGTTCCTGGCTGTGTAGAACATGCCACAATGATTTTGGATGCAATCCAAAGAGCAAAGGCAGAGAAAAAGAACCAAGACGTGGTATGGCTGGATCTGGCAAACACGTACTGGTCAGTTCCATACGAGATGATTCAACTGGCTCTCGAGATGCACCATGTTCCAACGAACACCAGGGAAATGCTAAAGAAGTACTTCAATGGCTTCTCAATGCGGTTCACCACTAAGGAATACACAGCAGATTGAATCAATCTGGAAGTGGGTATAAGCATGGATGACACAACAGTCCTTTCAACAAGAGGATGACACCCGTGAAATATTGAAGCTGCTGAACGAGCTAGTTGCCTCAGCCAGGGTGAACTTCAAACCAAAGAAATCACGGAGCCTCTCACTGTGTAAAGGAAAGGCAGCTGAAACGGTCACATTCACTGTAGACAAGCAAGCCATTCCAACGGCGTCAGATGAACCAGCCAAGAGCCTTGGAAGATGGTATGACGAGTCCCTGAAAGACACAAAAGAAGAAAGGAAACCAAGCAGACAGCAGAAGAAGGCCTGTATATCATAGACCAGTGTGGCCTTCCTGGCAAATACAGAGTGTGGTGCCTACAGTCCATGCTGATACCAAAGCTCCTGTGGCTTCTCCTGATATATGATATTAGCTGTAGCACAGTCGGGTCGATTGAGGCAAAGATCAATAAGTACACACGCAAATGGCTTGGTGTCCCACCTGGTATCACTGACGTGGCACTCTACTGTTTGCCATGCAAAGCTGAGGCTACCTCTGAAGTCCCTTGTTGAAGAATACAAGGTTGGGAAGGCAAAACTTCTCAGCATGCTCGGAGACTCACGTGACAGTATTGTGAGATCCAACCAACCCAAGCTGAAGACTGGTAGAAAATGGAATGTCAGGGAGGTAGTCAGTGCAGCGAAAGAAAGCCTTAAGAGGAAGGAAATAACAGGACACACCCAAACCAACAGACAAGGCCTGGGATCGACAACGATGGAATGGTGATCCAAGGCAAGGGGGAATCAAAAACAGACATAATAATACATGAGGCCAAGAAGGAAGAGGATGACAAAAGAGTCCAAAAGGCAGTCCAGCAAGGCCAACAGGAGCAGTGGACAACATGGGAAAATGCACTGTGATTTCTCCAACCCATGAACTTATCCAAACATAGCAAAAACCAAAGATATAAAATATTTACTACGAACGAAACACACACACACACGCACACACACACACACACACACACACACACACACACACACACACACACACACACACACACACACACACACACATTATTATTCATTGCTTAGAAAGTTTTCGGAAACTCCAGCCCTGTTGGTATCCTCCTTTAACTCACTCAGTACGGCCAGTCCTCTCTTCTCCTCTACACAGATCCCTCGGATGTCCAGTGGGTGTCTCAATGACCCAACATTTAGTTTCCGTCGTCAGAATTGTTGTATTCTTTGTCAACATTCACCTCTTCAGTATAAGAGCCTTCCGCTTGCAATATTTTGATGATAGTAACTGGGGTGAAACGCTGTTAACGTCGTCTCTTTCGCCGTTCGTATGGAGAGAGTTAATGTCGTTATTTAAATTTACATTGTTGTCAGTTAATACTTATTGAAATGCATACACACATTTTCCCTTCTTCGACACCCTATTCATTACACACCACAATATCTTTAAACTTTAATTTCTCGTAATATACTTTTCCTCTAATACATATCATCAACACTTTCTTACACTACTATTCACATGTATTCCCTTTCTTTCCTTCACTACTATTCTTCTTTCCATCGAATAACACTTGTAGTGAATAGACGTTAAACTGAAGATCTCTCTCTCTCTCACACACATAAAGACACACACACACACACACACACACACACACACACACACACACACACACACACACACACACACACACACACACACACACACTGCATCAAAGAAACATAACTATGTGCTGTTGTGTTAAGATTGGTACTTTAGCGAATTCTTCCCAATACTTTTATGCTATCTGTAACAACCCAACGCTGGCGAAACTTTTGCCAGGCGACACGTTTTATGCGAAGCTGCGCTGCTCCATTTGTGTTCATTTTAACCCGAAACGTATACACCTATCCATATGGAGTGATGGCCAGGAGGTCAAACGTCTCAGCCGCCGATATTTTCTCCCCCTCCACTAGACCTTGAGTGGTGGTCTGGACGCTAATCATTCGGATGAGACGATAAACCGAGGTCCCGTGTGCAGCATGCACTTAGCGCACGTAAACGAACCCACGACAACAAGAGGGTTGTTCCTGGCAAAACTCTGTAGAAAAATCCACTTGGATAGGAAAAACAAATAAAGCTGCACGCAGGAAAAAATTACAAAAAAAGGGTGACGCTGTAGTATAGCGAGGCGCTCTCCCTGGGATGAGCAGCCCAAATTTCACACAGAGAAATCTGTTGTGATAAAAAGAAATACAAATACAAAATACAAATGGAATTCAAACGTGTTGCGTCTCTGTTTATATCCCCATAAATCAGACTTTCAGTTTAACACCGATACCCTAGGACATTCCTTGTGGAGAAATGAGGGAACGTTCTCACTGTTGACTGAAAAACTTTCTCAGGTTTTTGGCAAAATATTACAATATGGGCTCACTTTTAGCGACACATAGCTTCATAACCACACACACACACACACACGCAGAAACAATTTTCCTAAACTTGTGCATTTTTGGAAAACGCAGCTTGCTCTACTCTGCATTGTAAAATGT